>NC_136068.1:1564067087-1564442087 GCF_964261635.1 Lissotriton helveticus | reverse complement strand
GTCTCTCTCTTTTAACTCTCCTCTGCTCTTACGTCTCCCTTAGCCTCAACATGGAGGGTTAGTTACATTTTTCCACTACAACATTGTCAAAATCGGATTTTAATTTTTTTCCATTTTTGAGCCATATTCACCTAGATTCATCATCGGCATGTTTTGCGAGTCTGTGATAGCGATTATTAAGGAATCGCTATTACAGACTCGCAAAACGGGATTCTTGCAGAAATCACAATATTTATTGCGATTCCTACAGCTTCCTTATTTGCGATTAGCTAATTGCTAATCGCAAATAAGGAATAACTCCCCTTTCATTCCTATGGGCCTAAAGGCCCATAGGAATGAATGGGAAGACATATCAATGTGCGATTCGCTATTAGCGAATCGCATGTTGAGTTTGCGATTTCAAGGGTGCAGGGGTGTCCAAAGGACACCCTGTTGCACCCCTGAAATGATATTGGATGCTGGTATAACGCACACACATGTCCCAAGGACATGTATGTGTATAACATACAACTTAGAAAAATGCACTTAAGTGCATTTTTCTAAGTTTCCGCTATTTACCACGAGGTTTGACTTCGCGGTAAATAGCAGGCCGAAATTGCGAATTCGCAATTTTTAAATGTTTCATGAATTGCATTTAAGGAATCTCAAATAGAGATTCCTTAAATGCAATTCCGCGCAAATTTGGGAATTCTATAATTGCGATTTTTGCATTTGGGATGATGAATCCCAAATGCAAAAATTGCGCTCGCAAAGGGCCAGATTCTCAGAATCTGGCCCTTTGCGAGCCGATTTTGGCTTCATGAATCTACCTGATTGTTCTTTAAATGTTGTTATATCAGTCCTTAGCGTTTTTTTCCAGAGTATTTACACTCTTAGCTGTATACAGCACTCTCCCCATTGCTCAAATTCATGAGAATGAAACTTTCAATTTCAATCTGGTCTGTCACTTCACAGTTTTTAAACTAAGAATGTTGGCACTAACTCCGCTCCCCAAACGATGCCCCCACCCACGCCCCTTAGCTTTTTATCTGATCGTTGTGGCCTGCTGTGAGGGACTAAAGCTCACGGCCCCTGCAGCTCCCCAAGACCTCAACGTCATCTCCTGAGGCCTGGGATGGGGGGAGATGCTCCATGCTGTGTCTCCTCTGCCGGCCCATTGTTATTCTGCCCATGAGGAACGGCTGACTCTGTGACCTGCTGGGACTCACACTCGGGCTGTACTGTAGCAGCCTTTCAGGTGTCGCCAAAGCAGGAAAGTCGGCCCAGCTATGTGGGCCCATCCTCTAGAACCGGGCCTGGATCCAGGGGGGTGAAGTGCCCCCTCTTGCCCCCCTGCGGACGCCCATGGGCTTAGTCCAACTGAGGCCTGTCCCCATTGGAAGCTGGATGGGCTGGATGATTCCCCTCTTCTCCCGATCATTTCCCGATCTCATATCTCCAAGACAGCATGCCCCTTTACACGTTATTGTGGATGGCACCGTAAAGCGCACATTGTAGGTGGTCACAGAGATGTAAGACTGGGAGTCACTGGCAACACCACACAAATGTACTGAGCACATTTGTAGTGTAGCTCCTATTTTCCCAATAGGCTCTGCGCATTGGAATAGTACCTACAGCAGTAAAGGCCTAGGCCAGACGTTAACTAGGTCTACTACTGTCGATACTAGACTTAATTTTTGGGTTTGCCAGCTAAGCTCAGAGTTCGCTAGAAACTTTCTCGAATGTTCAAGGAAGGATGAACTCCCCTGATTAGACAAGAAGGGATTTAGTTTCTGACAACCATAGAACATGACAACTTTGCTCTCCCCTAATCAAGAGTCAATCTCGAGAGTCGTGTGAGCACAAGGCAATTATTTTACTCAGTCAGTACGTGCATTCTTAGTCTCATCAGAATGTAGAGAAAAGGAAGAGACGGGCGTGTTCAATAAAAGATGTTATTTATTGATCAGTCTCTTTTCTCGTACAAGAGAAATGGATCGATATTATTGCAATACTTATAGTTAAGTAAAGTGCATACATTAGAAGCAATAGTATAAAATAATACTGTAAAAACATTGATATGGTTTCTGAGCCATATGATGTTTAAAATGATTAAAATATATTTACATACACATATACATTTGACTAAACGTACTCAACTGGTGTTTCTAAATACGCCTACCCCGTGTACCTGACCTAAGTCTAATGCGTGGGCGGGAATAGAAAGTTACAGTTTAAGTTAAGTTTGTTTTTGCCAAGTGAATAACTAAAGAATTCTCTAGGAGGGGTTATTCAGTTCTGTACCTGGAATTTAGGATGAATGAGGAATGGTATCTCTTTCTCTGCTCTCGATATTCCAGGCTGCCTGCGAGGGCTGCCCAGAAGCGCCGGTGCTGGGTCTCTCGGCTTGAGATAGCAGCGCGTCTCTCAGCGCGTCAGGAAGGCGGGGCTGCTGCCTGCGGGGTCTGCTTCTGCTCTCGGCTTCGGCAAGTATGGCTGCTCCGTCTTGTCACCACGCGTGTGTTTGCATAGGGCAAGGTCGGCAATATTTATACCTTAAAGGTGCCGAGATTGACGTAAGGATGGACATAGGTACGTCAATAAAGATGTCATACGACTTGCTCGTTAGCACATTCTTTACTAAAGTTCTCTGTGAAATCAAAACAATGGCCGCACGGATTATCCAGGTTGTCATAGGTTTGATTTGTTATGAGAACGTCGTATGCCTTATCAGGGGCTGGAGGAATATCGCTTGTCTAATTAGATCTCAAGCGTTATGACCTAATCAGATAACACGTTCCTGTGCCGTAGTGTGACTGCGTCAGATAACGGTATCTGCATCATGGGGGATTTCTTGCCTCATGGGCTGACTGTTAGTTAACTAGCTAGTAAGTTTAACCAGAATAGGGTCAGGAATAGGGGGATCGAATCAGAACCTATAGAAATACACGACACCCACTCCACGCTAACTATGGTCATATCTACTAATCTATGCATAGTATAACATAGTACAACATACTATAGAGTATAGTGTATACCTTACCACCCCAAAATACATAAATGCATTTCGAAATTTTCAAATATACTGAAAAATTGCAGTCATATATATTGTATGCACTTAAGCTATGAATTAAATGCAAAAGTGAACACGCATTGTTATGCATTATTGATTGTTGGTATATGAGAAATACACATGAAATGGCTCTTAATATGGCTATA
Source organism: Lissotriton helveticus (assembly GCF_964261635.1). NCBI lineage: Eukaryota > Metazoa > Chordata > Amphibia > Caudata > Salamandridae > Lissotriton > Lissotriton helveticus. The sequence continues at coordinate 1,564,438,889 of NC_136068.1, read as the reverse complement.
CAGAAAAAAAGTCGAAACCATTTCATCACATAAAATCTATTGCGAACATACCAGCGGGCAGCTAAAGTCTATAAAGTCTATAAAGTATCTAAAATAGAAATCTTAGTTCTCTAGGAATAGTCTCTTACTTTAAGCAGAAAATCAGTGTCCCGGGAAAAAATATATAGAAAAATATTTTAGGGGCTTGCTGAAAAAAGTTGCTGTCCGTGAACTGGATTGTAATTGTTCATGTGACTTTATTTTTAAAGTTGAAGTCCGAATTCAGGGAACGCCGTGTGCGAGTTTACTCAAAAGTCTCTATTTCTGTTCCGGAGAGAACATCATATCATTCAGGCTTTCGAAAAAACTGTCAACAGCTTCATGGGAAAGTTCCTCTAAGTCGGAAATAGGGGTAACCATGCATTCATGCGCATGATTGTCTCCATTGACATTCTGATTTGCATTGCTGACAGAAGGTCGTACCCGTTCGATGCTGCTTTCATCTTGAACTTCACTACTCTTCAATCGCAGTGGTGAAGATTCCAGGAATGCCGTCATCAGAATGGCAGCCTTTGAGGGCAGCACAGTGCGTGAACCTTGGTAGGAACCAACAGTGTATCTGCATCCACCGGCGCATCCGATTGTAGCGTCAGACAGGTGTCTAACACGCATTCTTCTCCGCATAGCAGACACCTTAGTACAGGTAAAACACACCTTTGCCACATTGGTCGAAATGATAGAAACCAAGTCATGTTTAGGTCTCTAAGCCGGGATAGTCCCAGGATTTTTGATATCCGGTCCCGGTATCCAATGGCTAGGATCGTATCTTCCATTGTCGCGAGAGTTTGATCTGTGACATGGGTTGCCATAACGAAAAATAAGGACTAGGAATAGGATTCCTGCAATTAGTCCTAGGATCAGGGGAAGTCCGCCAAAAATCGAATGGACGAAGTCTGGAAAAATACCCAGTATGGCTTTGAATGGTGTTAATGCCATCGAAAATACTGTCTTAAATACCTTTGAGACCCCTGTGGTATCAGAAATATTTAAGATTTCGCTCAGGATTTCCGCGAAATGTACGGGGGAATTAGTTGATAATAATGTATGTATCTCTGCAGTCGTCCTTGCGACTTGTAGATCATACGTTTCTTTAGATGACGTGAGCCTTGTAGGCGTCTGAAGAAGCACTGTTTTCATTCTGCTTAAAGTGTCTATTCGAATAGAAGTAATTTTCAAACTGGGCCATGCCCTCGCCTCCCTGTCTGGAAAGGAGCTGGGGAACAAAGAACGTCCACAGCACTTGACCTTCGCCGTCGTAGTGACGAGATAAGGAGTCCCGGGCATAAGACTACAGCATCTGCGGTCTACAATAAGAATGTAACTCCCATTATAGAGTCTTTGAAAGAATGGTTCTATTTCAGTTGCAGGTGCGCCTTGCTGGTGACATGAAAGGTTGTATGAATTCCCTTCACAGGCTCCGTGCAAACTAATACCGTTACACAGAAGCGTGCCGCTTAGTGACATAGCACAATTGATGCCACTAAGAAACACTTTCTGTCCTTTGTTACTGATACATGCATGTGAATAGGGCAGGTTCCATGTTGTTTTAAGGTACCCCTTTCCCAATTTCTCGTACATGCCAGCCTGTATATATTTTTGGCAGTATTGAAACCTGAAGGTTGAGATTGGAATATTTATGATTCCGTGGATTATCCATTCACTGACAGGTCGTTCTGACATTGTCAACGGTAATCTTTCTAGTTTTTCAATGCTCAAGATTGTATAATCAGCACCCTTCTGCGCCATACCGATTTGTCTATCAGTAAGGTTAAAGATTTGAAATAGTGACGTTGTGTTGATTAAACGCCAAGGCACATAGCCTGAACGCAGATTTTGTAACGTCCAGCCAAGCTGTACAATAGAACGCAATTGTGACTGACCATGTTGTAATAATAGTAAGTCTTGCGATAATATATCGATTGCTGAAGACACAATGCTGTCCAATGAAAAAATTCTGGAGGACAGAGTCATTAACCCATTGTCCACTACAGAAAGTGATTTTTCCAAATTAATACGGTCAATTTCCCGTATTCTTTCTGCTGTCTCAATTTGAGTAACCTTCCAGGCCTCATTGTATGCTGCATATACAGAGGCTGCTATGAAACGCTTTTGACGCTGTTTGCGTGGTCCCATTATGAAATCACGCAAGTCAGCACCATCAGTAAGTAAAGTTAGGTGTTGCTTAATTTCAGGCAGTGTGGAAGTTTGTAGCCATTGAAGGCATAATTTGCCCACACTGTAGGTTGTTATTATCCCTGGGTGATGTCTTTGGGGATATCTAGGGTCTGGCCTGTTCATTTTGAAACCCTGTGTTTTATTCAGGAATCTATCTTGACAGTTATTTGTATCTGTGGGCCAGATCAACCATTGTTTCCAATCAGGATGTGTTCTGTTTTGGTTAAGTATATGGTTTATGTCTATTTCTTCATCTGTTTCAGAGTTATTGCTAAACATTGTTGGCTTTGGAATAGACAGGTTATTTAAATCTTTGATTTTGGCTAAGCCAAGACAGGTGGTTTGTTGAACGGTGTCATTTAAAAATATCATTTGTTCTGGGATCATGCAGGCTCTAAACAAAGCTTCTATACCCTGTACTTGCCATTCTTTTGTACCCCAAACACTTTTCAAATCAACATGTTTGTCCCAATAATCAAATCCAAAAGTATTCATTTTTTCAAAGAAAGAATCTGAATATATCAATTTTGTGTTGGTTATCATGGTTTTCATCCCTGTCTTGTTTGACAATTTGTAATAAAATGTTTCAGCATTAGTTATGTTAAAACCTGAAAAATATGAATATTTGCCATACACGGTTCTAGAGCTCCCTTTTGGAGGTGTAGCACAATGTTCCCATTGATTAAAATTTAAAACATTTCTAGGTTGTGCAGATTTATGCAAGAAATGGTTACCATAATGGTTATAGCAGTACATGCTGTCATAATTTGTAGAACCCTGCAAATAATCATGTTTTGTAAATTTAGCAGACATTACTAAGTCAGACATCATATTGTTTATACTTTCAAAGTCCCAATCATCAGCAAATGAGTTTGGTTTTGCAAAGTCACTCAAGGAGATCTTGATTTGGTGTGGATATTTCAGGATCTCGACCGGACCATAAATTTCATAATCAGTGTTGTCCCAGGCTACCCCACCAGATATTGGAATTGCTGTGAAGTTGGCTGAAGAAAGTTCTGAAGAAAGTTCTCTTTTCTCGACGTGTGAAGATGTGTGTGGTTTGAGGACCAAGTTGATGTTCTGACTTGCTGTGTCCATTTTAGCATATTTTCGCTCAATGAAGCGTCCCAAGGTAAATACCATGATGAGCCAAAGTATGAGGATAAATGCACCAAAACCCACCCAAAATTCAATCCATGGAGAAACTAGATATGTTTCTTTCAGTTGTTTCAAAAGTTCCTTCGCTTTGTCTTTAAAGGATTTTGATGATGGCTGTGTCTTTTGTTCGCTGAAGCCTTCAGAGGAATCATCGAAGTTGATGAAGTAACCGGATGCAGTTCTGTCAATTGTTCCAATTGGTTCAGGATTTTTGTTTCTTGCATTTTCACTTGGTACTTCTGTATAGATTGGTGTGTCTCTGCTAAATGTCTTTATTTGGGTTTTCAGAGGTCTAAGTTCTATTGCATTGTTGCATAGTCCTTGTTGTTCTTCTGTAGGCGTTTCGAATGTGATGAGCCTCTTTGATAGGACCTCTGTACTGGTAGCAAACCTTGGTGTTCTGCTACTTATTGGGAGTCCACTTGGCCTACTGTTGGTTATCGGCCACATGTTGTGGTTTTACCAGGTCGATGGATACAACTCGGTTCTCCTTTTTTCCAGCAAGTGGCGGTAGTACAACTGATCTTGTCCCGTTGACAGACAATACAGGAACTGCTTTTCTGTAAGAAGGCCCAAATTCCTTCTTTACCGCGATCTTCTCCCTGACTAGATCCCCGACTTTTGGAATCCAGACAGGTCTTGCTGGGACAGGTGGTGATTCTTCAGTGGTCGTTGGCTGTTCTTTCAACTGTATGTTGCTCAGGTCTTTTCTTGTTTTGTTTAAGTCCTGCAAAATAGCCAAACGGTCTTTGACATCAAAGCTTTTTTCTGTTACCACTGAAGTCTGACTATCAAGGTCAGAGATCAACATCCTAGTTCCGAATAATAATTCGTACGGACTGAATCCCTTCAGAGAATTTCTTGGCAAGTTATTTAGACTACGTTGGACACTTATTAGATGTTTGACCCACCCAGCTCCCGAACCTAATACCTTTGCCGTTATAGATTGCTTTATGTCACGGTTTTTTCTTTCAACAATTCCGTTCCCCTCAGGGTGAAATGGACAAGAGTACCGCAATTGCACGCCCATGCTGACCATGGCCTCCTTATAAGCCCGAGAGCTAAAAGCAGGACCATTGTCCGAATGCAGAATGCCAATTGCGTATGTGCCGATAAAGACCCGCAAATCTTTTATAACAGTTCTGGCGTCAGCCGTTCGCTGGGGCCACATCCATATGAATCTCGTGCATGAGTCCACTGCGACCAAGATATATTTATAGTTACCGTCCCTTTGTAAGGGACCACAGTGGTCTAGATAAACACAGGCTAATGGTTTATCCGAGATTAGAAGGGGCGTCTGTGCTGGACGTCTCACAGTTGATACTTTCATTTTTTGACATATTTCACATGCTAGAACATAGTTCCTTGTTTGTCTTCTCATTTGTGGCCACCAGTATCTCTGTTTTAATAATGATACTGTGGCTGAGACGCCAGCATGGGTAGAAGCAAGCCCTTCGTGTGCCGCTATTATTAGTCCTAATCTGTGTTCCATGTTTGGAATTGCCCTATCCCCCACTCCAGGGATTTGAGCAAAAGGAACATTGTTTTCATCTGTTATGTATGAGTACTTTAATGGAAAGCCTTTAGGGAGTGGTTCTATCGAATCCTTTTCAGAAGCGCTGACAGCTTGTAATATTTCGCTGTCTATTTTTGTTTTTGACCGGGTGATGGCAGCTACGGAAGCCGTTTGCACAGCTGCCTTCGCGGCCTCATCAGCCAATGAATTCCCTGCAACGTGAACGTCATCAGGTTGATGACTCAGTGTATGTATCACGTGAGTCTTTGGTAGTTCTTTTTGTAAAAGAGCTACTTGTTCCCATAGCATTTTATGCTTGATTGTGCCTCCTTTCGCATCCTTGAAACCATTTTGAAGCCAGATCTGCAAGTATTCATTATAAGATTGAACGCAATAATACGAATCGCACACTATGAGTGTGGGGAATTCTCGATCGGTATTTTCAAGCGCCATCTTGAATGCTAGTAATTCAGCTCGCTGAGCTGTGCAATCTCCTAGAGATTGGGTCTTAGTTAGGGTTGGTTTAAATTTCCCTTCGTGCCAACGACCTTTAACAATCGCGCACGCAGCACTGTAAGCTTGTTTACCCCCTACTGCGGGTTGTGCTGATCCGTCTGTATATATTATACAGCCGTATTGGTCTAGAGGCAGAATTTCGGTTGGCAGAGGACATTCGAATTCATATTGTAGAAATTCTTGTGTTTTTAAGTAAGGATCAAATTCGTACACCACGTCTGTTGCAGCAAGAGAGTTAGCCCATTGTATCCATCTCGGATGGAGTGCTTTCGCATTAGGAATGCTTGCCTTTGTTACCGCCTCTAAGGCTGGTATTGGTGTCACGATTATTATTCGTTTACCTTGTGCCAGGGCTCGTTCTTTTGCTATAGCTGTCTGTGTTGCTGTAAGAATTTTTTCCGTTGGGCTAAATTTCATTTCAGCCTTAGTGTACAAGTGCGATTTAAATGCAATTGGTACCTTATCTCCCTCATTAGAGGTTAGGTATGTGAATCCGCATCTCCCTGGGATGACTCGGATCACAAGGTTGCGTGTATTATCACGGGTTTCTAATTTTGTTTTAATTAGCATGTCTGTTTGTAAGGATCTCAAAATTTCTGTGTGTGCTTGAGTCCAACTGGATCTTTTAAAGTCTGGTTTAATTAGATCGTAAAGGGGTTTGACCCTTTCTGCGTAATTTGCAATGTAAGTTCTTCCGAAATTTAGGAAGCCTAGAATTGACTGTAGGTTTTTTAGTGTTTTAGGAGCTTGGATTACGGCACATTTCTCTAGGAAATTGTCTGCCAGGCTTTTGCCTTCACTTGATAACTCATATCCTAAGAATAGGACCGTCAGATGGGCAATTCTGGACTTTTTGAAGTTGAATTTGTAACCCTCTGCAGCGAAACCAAGTATTATGGTGTTCACTCTTTTCAAGTGAGTCTCCAAGTCATCATCTGTTAAGTAAATGTCATCGACATAAGATAATGCTTCATCATCATATAGTTGTAGTAATTCTGTTACTCTCGCTGAGAATACCCCCGGGCTGTTCTTGTACCCCTGGGCTAACCGACAGAATTGTTTTTGAGTGCCATTTACTGAAAATGCAGTTAAATATCTGCTCTCTGGTGCTATGTTTTGACAAAAGAATCCGTTGGAGATGTCCAAGGTTGTTTTGTATTTTTTGCGCACTATGTTATTCATTAGTGCAGCACTGTGTGAGTTTTGCACTGCAAAAGTTTTGCAACATGTGTTAAGGTGTCGGTAATCCAAAACTAGACGGTACGAATTGTCTGGTTTGGAGACCGGAAACAAAGGATTGTTCATTTGTGAGGTGCAAGTTTCAATCACCCCCTGGTATTCTAGCTGATCTAGTATTTCATTTACTTGTTTTTTAGCTTCTTGCTTAATTGGGTACTGCCTTTGTGCAGTAGGTTGTGATTTTAACTGGACTTTGTGAGGAGGAGAATCCTCATCCCATCCTACGTGATTTTTATATAAAGCAGGTGCTAAGGCCACTGCCCACTTTCTAGCAAGTGTGTATTTTTTATGAATCGGTATTTGATTCGAGAAGGCAGGCATAATTACTTCTTCGCCATGAGGGCACTCCCTGACAAACTCCGGTGGCCAGTCTTTTTCAGCTAGAAGGATGTCATAGCCCTTGGATAGGTTATCCCAAAATAGTCCCCTTATTTTCCTAGTCTTATCTCCCTCTATACGTAATGTTATCTCGTATATTTTGTGGGGCTTGCTAACTCTGGTATCTGCAGTTTCCACTTGAAGGTATTCATTCGTGTCCACTGTCTCCAGATGATTCATAAGGACTTTGCGAGCTATGCTCACCTCTGCTGCGCTGTCTAGCATTGTCTGAGCCCATTCTCCGTTTTTCAGTTGTGTCCTCAGTATTCTCGGCATTGTTAACTACCTTGATACTGGCTACCTTCTTTCTTGGAAATTGTGATTTCTTTTTCAGTTGAGCAGGTTCCTTGTCTTTGGACTTGGCGTGCTCTTCTGATCGTCCTCTTCTTTCCGATTTCTGCGAGGAATTCTGAAAAGATTGAGACGGACGTGTATCAATGTCTTGATATCTATCAGGTTTTTTAATATTATCCCTATTTCTAAGGTTATATCTATTCCCAGAGGGTTCACTCTGAGGTGACCTTTGTCTCGGGTTTGGAGATTTCTCTCTTCGCCTAGGAGACCTTCCTCTGGACTGGAATTTCTTTTCTTTAGGATTGGATTGTTTATTTCCATCCCAGTTCTTTTTTGGTGAATTATTATTAAAAAATATTTTTTCTGGACTTGTAGTCAGTTGCGGTTTTACTGGTATTCCACCTAGACTATCTCTGCCTAGTTCTTCATAGGATTTTTCTATGATTCTGGCAATTTCAGCTGGTTGGTCTGCTATATCTGTCTCTTTTAACCTCTGGCGGATCGCCACGTTTGCTGCTTCACCCTTTATGTTGGCTAGTAATATAGCCGAGACCTGCTTGAAGTCTTTCAGTAATTTCATACCAAGAGTTAAAGCAGGTTCTGGACCGTATTCATCTTGAATTTGTTTTAGCACATCTGGTATTACCGAAATGGATGGAACACCGTGCGTTTTTGTGTAGATTGAAGCAAAGACCGTACCCCAAGTGTCACAGTCCTCAATGTGTGGTGCGATTCCCATTGGGAGACATATAGTCAGAATCCTGTGCTTTTCTAATGGGGTGGTGTCAGGAAACACCGCCTCTATTTGGGTGATTTTCTGTGCCAACCAGAATGGTATCTGTTCCCGTTTAGCTGGAACTTTACCTAGGCAGGATTGGATGTTCTGTGGTGTGATTTTATTTGTGTTCCCCTGGTGAGGGGTCAGCTGTGGAATTTTAATCGCTGGCTGAATTGTTGAAGTCCGCATTACATACTGAACTAATTGTCTGTGAATTTTTAGTAGTTGTTTTAGCTGTATTAATAGCTCTGGTGCAGTCATCTCGTCGATGTCTGGATGTGGTGTGTATCCGGCTAAGACCGGCCACGTTGCTCCTGGTCTTCCTAAAGGACCGAGCCTTGTAATGTGATTATTATGTTTTAGGGCGCCATCAAATAAGAGCAAATGCTCTTGGAATTTGAGTGGTACTTCCACCTCCTCGAAAGGAGTGTACGTTTCAGGAGGTTCCTCTACTTTGTAATAGTGGAAGTACTTTGTTACAGCATTTGCTGCTGGAAAATGTATCCATGTATAGTATACCTCTGTCTGCCGATATTCGTGTGCCTCAATTACGAATATGACTGTGCCACCTCTAGGTGTCAGTCCATTTTCTATAAGTTTTAAGGTTATAGATCTCCTTTTGGCGACCTGGATGAGTATTATATCCGGGTCTGCTGTTTGCATGGTAGCATCAGCATCTGCTATTTCAGTAGCTAATCTAATTGCCTCTCTTTCTCCATCACTGTCTCCCATTTTACTGACAGGATGGTATTATTTTTATTTGCAGATCAGGTTTCTTTATGGAAACAGAGATTAGGTGCACAATATTTTGGAACTGTTTTATCCTTCAACGTTGACTAGACCAAGAACCATACATAGGAGTTCCCTCCTGCGAGGTTTTGGAGGATATAATAACCTTTCACCCACTCCAGACGTCTTTGGAGTATTTGGGAAAAGGGGTCTGAGTGAGAAAGCACGACTGAGTTACTCTAAATGTCTTACGTTAGTTTTATCGCCCTTTCCAAACACGTTGGGCGCCATGTAGTGTAGCTCCTATTTTCCCAATAGGCTCTGTGCATTGGAATAGTACCTACAGCAGTAAAGGCCTAGGCCAGACGTTAACTAGGTCTACTACTGTCGATACTAGACTTAATTTTTGGGTTTGCCAGCTAAGCTCAGAGTTCGCTAGAAACTTTCTCGAATGTTCAAGGAAGGATGAACTCCCCTGATTAGACAAGAAGGGATTTAGTTTCTGACAACCATAGAACATGACAACTTTGCTCTCCCCTAATCAAGAGTCAATCTCGAGAGTCGTGTGAGCACAAGGCAATTATTTTACTCAGTCAGTACATGCATTCTTAGTCTCATCAGAATGTAGAGAAAAGGAAGAGACGGGCGTGTTCAATAAAAGATGTTATTTATTGATCAGTCTCTTTTCTCGTACAAGAGAAATGGATCGATATTATTGCAATACTTATAGTTAAGTAAAGTGCATACATTAGAAGCAATAGTATAAAATAATACTGTAAAAACATTGATATGGTTTCTGAGCCATATGATGTTTAAAATGATTAAAATATATTTACATACACATATACATTTGACTAAACGTACTCAACTGGTGTTTCTAAATACGCCTACCCCGTGTACCTGACCTAAGTCTAATGCGTGGGCGGGAATAGAAAGTTACAGTTTAAGTTAAGTTTGTTTTTGCCAAGTGAATAACTAAAGAATTCTCTAGGAGGGGTTATTCAGTTCTGTACCTGGAATTTAGGATGAATGAGGAATGGTATCTCTTTCTCTGCTCTCGATATTCCAGGCTGCCTGCGAGGGCTGCCCAGAAGCGCCGGTGCTGGGTCTCTCGGCTTGAGATAGCAGCGCGTCTCTCAGCGCGTCAGGAAGGCGGGGCTGCTGCCTGCGGGGTCTGCTTCTGCTCTCGGCTTCGGCAAGTATGGCTGCTCCGTCTTGTCACCACGCGTGTGTTTGCATAGGGCAAGGTCGGCAATATTTATACCTTAAAGGTGCCGAGATTGACGTAAGGATGGACATAGGTACGTCAATAAAGATGTCATACGACTTGCTCGTTAGCACATTCTTTACTAAAGTTCTCTGTGAAATCAAAACAATGGCCGCACGGATTATCCAGGTTGTCATAGGTTTGATTTGTTATGAGAACGTCGTATGCCTTATCAGGGGCTGGAGGAATATCGCTTGTCTAATTAGATCTCAAGCGTTATGACCTAATCAGATAACACGTTCCTGTGCCGTAGTGTGACTGCGTCAGATAACGGTATCTGCATCATGGGGGATTTCTTGCCTCATGGGCTGACTGTTAGTTAACTAGCTAGTAAGTTTAACCAGAATAGGGTCAGGAATAGGGGGATCGAATCAGAACCTATAGAAATACACGACACATTTTTATAAAGAGCTTTGTACAGTATATGTGCTATCCCCCTGAACTGTTTCAACGTGTTTTAATATTATAAACTCCAATAAAGAGATATAAAAAAAAAAAAAAAAAAACAAGGCTGGCTGTTCTGTAGGAAAACACAGGAATGCAATAGTTTATACTAATACTGTATCTCACTGAGGGGCTAGATACTGAAATAATTAAATAATTATTTCTAATGCTATTAAAAATCCAGTTTTAATGGCAATGACATTTGTTTTTCTAAAATATTGCATTTGTCCTGCCTGAAGTACCTGAAAGCTATATCTTAATTTTACTCTCCCACTTTGGCCAGCCAATAATTAGCATTTGATAGGTGTGAGTGAATTATGTACTTTCTTTTATGAGCAAACAATAGGCTGTCTGAAAGGGCAGAGAATATGACATAATACGCAGTGGGTGGCAGGAGGATCCTTTTTTATTACATTAAAGTGTCATGTCCTGCTTAAATGTCACATCCTGCTTGACAGGTCTGCTGGGGCTTTTCATATGATACTTAGGACCTATTTCACTGAGACCTCCCCTGTTAAAAGCAAATATTAGCTGACACCTGGACAAGGTCTTTGTAGTAAGTACAAATGAGATCCAACAGGTAAGTACTTGTAGAAATCGGCTTTAATGCAGCACAGAGCAAGTAGGACCATCCCCCATCTGACCAGAGCTCCAACTGCCAACAAGGCACATGAGAACTTCAGAACCAGGAACCCCACAACGATCTAGAGTGCCAGCTTAAGAAGAGAGCTAAGCACTGTACAACATATCTTCCCCCCTTAACAAGGAAAAGAGAACAAAATTTAAAAAGGAAACGACAAGATCAATGTACATAGTCATCCAGATAAGTGGGTGGACGTCGAGAACGATGACTCCTCAACCTAGCCTCAACCGAGGAGGAAGTAGAAGAAGTGGGGACAGAATCAACCAGGACAGAATCAATCGAAGAACCACCATGCACACACAAGGAAGTGGAAGCATCACTACTACCCACCTCCCCCCGTACAGCAGACTGAGAGGAGGGAGAAGAACCACCACATGAAGTTAACAAGTACCCATTACACCCCCCAGAACCACCACTCACCAACTCATCAGATGAAACATCCTTCTTTCTTTGATATAGAGCCACCCTCCTATAGTTCCAACTTTCCCCATTTTCCAAAACGACAAAATGTGGAAAAGCTTTCTTGACTCTAAAAGGACCCCTAAATTTGTTAAGACCCTTAGCTCACCTACCCGGCTTTACTTTAACTAGATCACCCACAGAGATAGGTAAAGAATCATCACTAGAAGGTAAAGACTCCTCACCCAAACACCTCAACCATGCAGGAGTCAATCTTGATACCAGTGCACGCATCAATTCAAAATGAGATTTTTCTCCATTCTTATGAGGTGTTGACCGGTAAGTCCACACAAGCTCTTGCACACGCTCATGCGAAAAACAACCACCTTCCACAAACATTTGAATCACCCCCTTCACAAGACGATTCACCCTCTCACAGAGACCATTCCCTTGCGGATTGTAAAAACTTGTTTTCTGATGTTTGATGCAACACTCACGTACAAACGAAGCCATCTTCGCCGACGTCAATTGAGTACCATTATCAGAGATAAGGACAGACGGATATCCCTCATTCAAAAAGACACCCTTCAGAAAATTGATAGTGGTATCGGTGTTAATTTCCTTCACAAACTGCACACAAAGCCACTTCGAGTAACAATCAATAACAACAATGGCAAAGCGTTGATTCAAAGGTAACTCACTCATAGGGCCTATGAAATCTAAACAGACACTGTGCCAAGGTAAATTCTCAAACCCAATTTTCTGTGGTGAGTGAGACCCCACGACTTTTAAACGCTTCTCTCCCTCTTTGCAGAAACTACACTTCACTACGCAATCCACAGCATCGTTATCAACAGTAGGCCACCAAAAGTTCTCTTTAACACGACGCTGGGTGAGACTCTGACCCAAATGGCCCTCATGAGCCAAACTGAGAATTCCACATCTCAATGAACATGGAAGAATAAAACGATCACCTCGCATCAACACATCCTTCCCTTCCAAGGAAAGTTCATCCAAACCCTCAAAAAGGGTCTGACCTGAGGCTCAACAGTGCTTTCTCTTCTTGCCCCCTTTGAAACCAGATTAATAACTGCCTTTAAAACTTGATCCTCCTCCATGCCCTTCGACCACTCATCACGAGAAAAGGAACCACTTTCTAAAAACAAAACATCATCTACTGCTACCGCAACCGCAAAGTCATCCAAGACAGCACTAGAAGAATCACTACACTCACTAGATCGTACAGGAAGGCGAGACAAGCAATCTGCCTGAATGTTCTTCCAGCCGTGAACAAACTCAATCTCATATTGGTAGTCTTGTAGATGAGAAGCCAATCTCGCCAATCTGGGAGACCCCTTTCCAGTACCACCTGGAGCTAAAACATTGAGAAGTGGTTTATGATCAGTACGAAGAACAAACTTGTACCCCCACAAGTAAGTTCTAAAGTAACTTGTGCCCCAAGCAGCTGCAAGAGCCTCACGCTCTATGACTGAGTAATTTGATTCTGAGACAGACAAGGGCCTGGATGCGAAAGCGATAGTCTTCTCCTCCCCTCCATGTTTTTGCAAAAGCACTGCACCCAGTCCTACTCCACTCGCATCAACCATCAAGACAGAGGAACGACCAGTATCAAAAGGGGTAAGAACGTTAGCAGACTTAAGTTCTCCTTTAATCATACCGAAGCAAGATTCATGCTCAACAGTCCAATTAAATTTAACACCCTTTTTCAATAAATATCTCAAGGGAGCAGTCTTGGATGAGAAATCTCTTACAAATTTAGAGTAAAATTCAACTAAACCCATGAAGGACCGAAGTTGATCTTTGTCAACAGGGGAGGGAGCCAATTCAATGGCCTCTAATAGGTTCTTCTTAGGCTTAATACCCTCCTCAGACAGACAAAAGCCTAAATATTCTATCTCCCTCAAAAGGAACGCACACTTCTCCTTCCTCAAAGTAAGACCAGCATCATCCACTCTTCATAACACACTCTGCAGAATCCCATTGTGTTCTTCTAGAGAATCTCCATAGATCAAGATGTCGTCTTGAAAATATAACACCTTATCTAAACCCTTAAAAACCTCTGAAACCAATCTCTGGAACACACTGGCCGCAGAGACAAGCCCAAACGGTAATCTCGTGAACTGGAAAGTCCCTTCACTAGTGATGAAAGCAGTCAAGTGCTTTGAAACATCATCTAAACAGATTTGATGGTAGGCATGCTTTAGGTCTAATTTACTGAAAAACTTGGCCCCCTTAAGTGTCGACACCAGCTCACCAATATTTGGTAGCGGAAACACATCAGCTACCACACATTTATTCAGCGAACGCAAGTCCACACACAATCTAATTTTATTGTCTGGTTTCTGCGAAATTACAACTGGTGAAACCCACGGGGACGCTTCAACAGGTTCGATGATGCCCCCTTGAAGCATTTCTTCCAAAGTAGCTTTAACCTCTTTCCGCAAAGCAAAAGGGACTCTTCTCACCTTATGCTGGACAGGACAACTACCTTCCTTGAGTATTATATGATGAGAGTAACCTACAAGTTCTCCTAACTGATCCCTAAAAACATTTTTGAATCTCTCTAGAATCTCATTCAAGGAAGAACTGTCAACAATTGAAACTGGATCATCAGCCCTAGGATTAACTACTATATGCAAATCATATTGATGATGGCGTCCCAAAATGGCTGGCCCATCGATTGAGATGTACACTTTACCAGATGCTGACCTATTCTTAAATGTAATCTTACTCTCAAAGTAGCCCAAGAGATCAATTTTCTCACCTTGATAGCCAGACGGAAAAATGTCACACTCTTTTAAGATCCTTTCACCCCACACACTCCTCATCAAGGATACTGGGATAATGGTCCACCTTGAGCCTGTGTCAACCATCAAATTGACAGACTTCCCATCAATCGTAAAATCTGCCCTTAGAATTCTCCCTCTTCGTTCCTCACAAGAGCATACTGTATCACACAGAACCAAAATCTTATTCACATCACGTTTCAGTTCACCATACTCGCTGACCACTGTCACCCTCGAGTTATTTTTATCTTGGCAAAGTGCCCCATTTTTCCACATCGTAAACACTCCTTATTATTCGCAAAACAGAACTTAGCATCTGACGTATGTGAATAACTCCCACACTTCAAACACATTTTTGAACCACTCTTATTATTAGGTTGTTGTTGGTGCATGTTCTTCTTTTGGATGACATAACCCTTTTTCCTGACAATAGCAACGGCCGCCGCCTCCCCATCACTATTGTCACTATTCACCACTTTATTAGAAACTTCTGCAACCCTTGGTTCTAACCCACTCTTGTGTAACTCTTTCATGCATTTTTCACTTTCTTCCACAACTTTAGCTAATTCTATAGCTACTTTTAAAGTCGGGTTCTTTGCTGCCCACAACCGTTCTTGGACTTTCCTATTGTTTGCTTGAACAATTATTTGATCTCTAATTAGTTCATCAGCCATCTGACCAAAGTTGCACTTCACAGATAGTTCGCGTAAGCGTGCGACAAAATCGGCAATGCTCTCGTCCTCCAATTGCTTATTCTTGTAAAACTTATATCTTTGCAAGACAAGATTTTCTTCTTTTCCAAATCTAGTTTCCAGTCTTGTTACTGCTTCTTTAAACTCATCTACTTGAGCCTGTGACCCAGAAGGTAATGCTTGCGGCAAAAATTTAAACAGACGCTGACCTTCCTTTCCTAATGTAGTCATCAAAATAGCTTTTTTTCTTTTAGGTGAAAAATCTTCCCCATCCAGAGCCTCAATGTAGTTATTGAACATAACTATCCAATCTTCCCATGCCGTAGACGGATTCCCTGGTTCACTCAAAAATTGTGGCGGAAGAGCAACATTGACTGGTTGCGCTATCACACTAGTGTAACACAGTCACGAAAGTCAGGTGAGTTTAATAAACAAAAAGCACTTTGGTTTTAGTCACACACAATGTAGTAGCTCTTAAGTTTGACGTATGAAGTTAAAATTGGAGTAAAACATTTTTTTTTCTTTTTCAAAAGCAGCTTAAAACACATACGCTTACTTATTAAATATCAGTCACTTCCACATGTGATATCCAATTTCCCTCGAAGCTCCACACAGCTCCTAACCGAAACGGTGAAGTTTCCGGTGAGTCGCGTCTCCTAGGCGACCTCCGACAGCCGATGCACAAATCACTCAAAATGGCCGTCTGCGTCTTACGTCAGCTCGGTCACACGTCTGACTTCAGAACTGCAGCGTAGTCAGACGTGCACAGAATGCGCTTCAGCAGTGCGTTTCAGCAGTTGCTAGGTTACCAAAAGAACTCCCTGGCTCATACGTTACCCGAGAGACGATGTTGACGTCACTTCCACTGCGAAGTCGTTAAAGTGGTTGCTGATCTTTAAGTTGACGTCACTCTCTTCAACAACGACGATGCCGGGGAATGAAATCTTCATAAAATTCTTCTGGTACTGCAATTATCTTCTCAGTAAGAGGATTAGCTCCACACTGTTTGCCGCACAGGGTTCGTAAGGCAATGGAAACGCTACTCCTCTGTAATCTTTCTTCAGCTGCAGAATCAAATAACAAAGCCGTGGCCAGATGCTATATCGCCAGTCCAAGTCGCCAAATGTAGTAAGTACAAATGAGATCCAACAGGTAAGTACTTGTAGAAATCGGCTTTAATGCAGCACAGAGCAAGTAGGACCATCCCCCATCTGACCAGAGCTCCAACTGCCAACAAGGCACATGAGAACTCCAGAACCAGGAACCCCACAACGATCTAGAGTGCCAGCTTAAGAAGAGAGCTAAGCACTGCACAACAGTCTTCTTTTTGTCTCTCTATCCAGCCAGGCCCCAATCACAGTAGGACTCTTTCTGACATTACAGTGTCGTAGCCTGTTTGACGTGTCTGCTGTATTTATAAATAACATTTGGGGTGAACTTTAAAGGGAGAAAGCAGTATACCAACGCAGTTTTTGTATATCCCATGTCTGGTTGCTAAAAACTCTGTTTTGTTCTACCAGACATCTGTCTCTGTCTCTGAGGTTGCTGTGGGTGTAGACATTGCTCCAAACTGCCATTTTTGTTAAATGTGATAGGATACTAGTGTTATCATAGCACACTCCTAAACATACCCCAAACCCTCAATGCCCACGTTTAGTATGGCCAAAGACCTGTCATCTTGAAAATTACCAAAGTGGGTAGGGTTAGCACCAGGAACCTATACACCATTGGTTAGGGTGTACCCAGGGGTCATTGACATCCAGATGCTCATGCCAGGAATAACTGCGGCATCACCATGCACCCACTTCAGAATAGTCCTATGCCTGTGGAAGATCAGAAGAGGAGTAAACATGCTGTCTGAGACCTGAAAAGAGCTTAGAAGACTGGACTTACCTTCCCTCTTTCACCCAGTACAAAAACGTGGACTTCCAAGGGTCATAGGGCTGACCTCCTGTTAGAGCTACAGGGAAACAAAAAGCTACAAGAAACCTTTTTCTGCATCTGCTCAGGTGACCAGTGTCAACAGGACTTGGTGTTGACCTTGCTGTTGGACTCTGCCTGCCTCCCTGTGATCTTCCTGGTTGCCTCCCCCTGACATCCTGAGGGGCTTTAAAGGACTATAAGGTAAAATCTTTAACCAGGACGAACCTGGTTAGTGTATCTAACCCACATTCAATTCTGGTCATCGTACGTCTGAGCCTAGGTCCTGTTTTACTGAGACTATTAATTGTCATTGGCACTTTATGCTTTCTAGTGCTATTTATACTTCTAACTTTACAAATTTATATCTCTGATCCCCATATTGGATTTTTAGATCTGGGGTTAGCCAAGGCCTTTTGATTTCACTAAAATTATATGTATATTATACTTACTTAAAGGGGCTTTCAGTCAGCTCTTTTTCTCTATTGGTCTGTTGAGTGATTTACATGTTGCTTCCGCCCACAACAGCATATAGCACGGGGGAGTGGACCACCCTATTTCAGCCACTGGCAAACTTTATTTTGAGGGATGAATTTGCTCATCAGCAAATAAGTTAGTTTCCTTCAGTGACAATGTTTTTGTTTTTACTTTATTATTACTTTAGTATTGCATTTGTGATTAGAGCTTGGTGTGAGAGCAGGATGCTTTTTTTACGGGAGCACAGGGCAGATTCCAGCTTCATCGGTTCCTGCCTCCTGCTAAAGCAGGAGTAATCCTTATTTATCTGACTGCTGTGTCTTCACAGCATTTCAGATTGCGTCCAATTGAAACAGTTTTTTAAGTTGATGACTACAATTATACTTTTGAACCTATAAAGTCTGTATGTTCTGCTTGTATGCCTTTCCAGTTTGCTTTCAGAACTTTTGTTTGCCATGCTTATACGGACACTTAACTATTCTATTACTAATTGAAGCTGTGCTGTTTAATCCAACTTTCTATCTATTTATCTATCTGTCTGTCTGTCTGTCTATCTATCTAGCTTTCTATCCATCAACAGTTGCAGCCCTATTTATCTGCCTGGCTAAGTACCTGTCAGTTTATCTGCCAGTCTGTCTATTTATGTACTTGCCCATCTACCTATCTGTCTTTTGATCCATCTACCTATCTGTCTGCCTACCTGTCTATCATTCTATCAATCTATCTATCAATCTGTCTGTCTGTATATCTACATATCTGTCTGTTTATCTATCTATCTTTGCAACTTTAGTTATCACTCTTTTCAAAGCTATCTATCTATCTATCCATCTATCTATCTATCTATCTATCTGTCTGACTGTCTGTCTGTCTGTCTGTCTGTCTGTTTGTCTGTCTGTCTATCTATCATCTATCTATCTATCTATCTATCTATCTATCTATCTATCTATCTATCTATCTATCTATCTATCTATCTATCTATCTATCTATGTATCAATCCATCAAATTTCTCTATGTATGCAACCCTGTTTATTTAGTGATCTACCTATGCAATCATCTCTATCTGTGCAACTGTCTATCTATATGGCTATACAACCCTCGCTATTTATCTTTGCAAGGCTCTCTATTTATCTGTCTGTCAATTGTCTCCTTCTATTTGCAATAGAGATTCACAAAGCAGCATTATCAAACACAAGAGGCTGTCAGTCAACAGCAAAAACTGATTGTTTAATTTAGGTTTGGTGTCAGCCAAGACCATTTGATTCACAGCATGCTTCACTTTCCCAAGGAGTATGCAAAATGGTGATGGATTGAATGCTTGAAATAATCTCAGCCACTGGTATTCACTGGGGTCGCATCTCAATCCATCATTATTTTCCCCATCATACCATCTCAGTTTTGACCCAGCTATATGCAAATCATTTTTAATCCTGCACCCATAGGAACAGTCAAGCCTGAACTGCCAAGCCAGGTCCTCCCTGAAATAGAACATAAGCAACACAGGACCGGCTTTGCCGAGTTTAAGGGGTCATCAGCGCATACAGCTTTGTTCCCGTGACACAGTGTGCATGGACCCACGTCTGGGCAAATCTGCCCCACTTAGGGAGACACAATAAGTATAAAAAACAGTGATGAATAGAATGCTTGAATTCATCTCAGTGTCTGATAATCTCTCTGGCTGCATCCCAATCCATCGTTATTTTGCACACCATGTCAACTTTGTACCCAGCTAAATGCAAATTAATCTTGAATCTGCTCCAGTAGGAAGAGTCCAGTCCGAACTGTTAGGCTAAGGCTTCTTTCGATGTCACCATAATTAAGGGCTCATCAGCCACGTAAAGCTTGGTTCCAACAACACAGTGTGCACAGGCCCCACATCTGAGCATATCCATCCCTCTTAGGTTGATCCAATAAGTATACAAAACAGTGATAAATGGATCGCTTGAATTAATCTTAGCCACTGGTAATCACTTGGGCCGCATCCCAATCAATCATTTTTTGTCACCATGCCATCTCTGTTTGGACACAGCTAAATGCGAAACATTATTGACCCTGCTCCAATAGGAGCAGTCCAGCCTGAACTGCCAAGCTAGGTCCTCTCTGAACCAGAACACAAGCAACACAGGACCAGTTTCACCCTTTGCAGCCATGTACAGCTTGGCTCCAGTACCAATGTGTGCAGGGGATCCATGTCTGGGCATACTCATCCCATTTAAGGCAGCAGAATAGGGACACAAAACAGTGATGGATAGAATGTTTGAATTAATCTCAGCCGCCGGTAATCAATTGCTGTCACATTCCAATCCATTCTTTTCTTTGCGCTGTGCCACCTCAGTTTGAACTCAGCTATATGCAAATCATTTTTGATCCTGCACCCATAGGAACAGTCCAGCCCGAACTGCCATGCCAGGTTCTCCATGAACCAGAACACAAGCAGCCCAGGACAGGCTTTGTTGAAGTTATGGGTTCATCATCCGCGTACAGCTTGGTCCCTGTTGTTGCAAGGATCCTGCTCCTACACAGAACTTTGCACAGAGACCCAGCTAGCATCAGTGTCACATTAGCTCTTCGTCCTATATCAAAGTAACCAATGATTAGACAACCTAGAACATGCGACTTAGGACCAACTCAGGAGTGGTGGGAAGTGAGAACACTCTTTTGTTATACTCTCATACCAGTCCACAACAGGAGTAAATAAGAGACACGGGTAAAGTTAAAATATTTATTATAATGACGTGCTCTCAGGTGCAGTATCTTTGGCAACATGCGCAGATATATCATTAGAAATAATATGGTCAGCATTGTTACATTTCCATAAAATACAAAGGGAAAAATCATATTACAATGATGGTGAAAACAAATCCTATAGTGTCTAGTTATAACACCCTCCCTATGTAGGAACTATGTTTATAAACTATCGAAGGTCTCTTAAGCTTGTATGGTTGACCCCATTTCCTCTCCGCTCAGCAAGAGTAAATCACATCAGGATTAGCAAAAGCTCTCTGCATCCCTGGAAACTGGAAATCTTCAAAGTGTGTGAAATCATGGCTACTGTGCAATAATAAAGGCGTCAGAATCTCAGTTGGCTCACAGCTGCCATTTGTTGTGTCTAAAAAACGTTAGCCGATCATTTAAAACAAGAGCTACCATGTTATGACAACCTTGACGGCTTCAGCGCTCCCTGTGCAGACTAGGGGCACGATGTAAGTCTAGGGATGTTGAAAACAAGCCTTTTCTCATGGGCAGACATTCACGAAGCCTAACTTACAAAAACAGCTATACGCAGTGTTGTGTGCAAAAGCGGCAAAAGGTAAAATGGCGTTTAAGCTTCTAATAAGCCATGCTAACATAACATGTGTGCAAACCAGGCCTAGGCCACACTACACCCTCCCTTTACCGGAGAACGCACAATAAAGGGGGCAATAGTTATAGAATTCAGAGTTCACGTTCGGATGAGACAGAACCAAGTACAGAAATTTTGCCAAACATGATAATTGGGAGTAAAAATCTGAAATAAAAAGTATCCAGTTTCTTAAAACATTCATGGGTGGCCATGGTGTGAATAAGACCTCAAAAAAATAAATGTAAAGAAAAAAATGAATACATCAGTGGAAAAAAGCACGAGTCCAGTACGTGTCCATGAAGCAAAAAAAGTCTCACTTCAATCCAACAGCTTATAGGCACTGTATGTCGCAACCGCCTCAAACAGGAAGTCGTTGTTATCATCCGTGAACATTTTAGCCATCCAATTCAGTAATGGAAAGGAACATACATGTTCTTCAATAACCGGAGCCTCTAGCACCATCAGAGGAAAACTCGGGCTTTCTTCGAGATAACTGCATGCCAGAAAGTCATGGGCCGCAGTCCATCTGTTCCAATTGACCAGGACCCCATGAGCCGCTGCGCAGGCCATTATCCCGATACCAGAACAATCTAGTTTATGAGCAACTAAGGGACTCATTAGTAGATTAAAATCTGGGTCAGGAGGCACCGTGTTGCAGAGACACAAATCCAGGGCCCATTCAAATCTGCAATTGAGGCAATGTAAAACAGGCTGCACGCAAGTAAAGTAAGAGAAGCAGAAAGATAAACTATACGCCACACTCAGAGTCACCAGAGGTAGCGATTCATAGCATTCAAGAATCCGGTTACGAAGCTGGAGCAGCCGGGGCATACCGTCGTGGGGCACAGAATGTGCTACCATTTTGGGGTAAGCAAATTAACAGCAGTACGCCCTCTCCCAAAGCGAGAATTAACGGGAAACCACCAAAGACACTCGAAAAAATCGAATGTAAAAATGCTGGTATCACACCAAATATAACTTGGAATGAGGTCACAAGGCCAGAACTTACTACTTTAAAAAAGTGTGCCAGGCCCGTGGTGGAAGAGGCATTAAAGATTGTGTGAATCAAAGCAGCGAAATACAGGGGCAGATCCGTATTTAATAAGGCATGTACCTCAGTATGAGTGTTAGCAATGTGAAGGACGAATGTTTCACACGTAGATGTAAGGGCGACTTCTTTCTGGGACAAAAGAGCCCTTATTCGACTCATCTAGTTGAACTCTGCTTTCAAGGTCGGAATAGAAGGCCAGATGGAAACATTGAGCCTCCCATGTGGAGGAGGAAACAGAAAATTTTTACAGCAAACTACACGTTGGGAAACTGTAACGATGTACAGAATTCTCGCAAGCACACTACAGCAATCTTCATTATTTAATAACAAATAACTACAGTTTGCCAGCAATGTGAAAGTTGGTGTAATAGCCAGGTTGGGGGTGCCTTTCAAAACACACGCAAGATTCTGTGCTGTCATATTACACGAACCGCGCAATTGAAGATTTCTACAGACTAATGAGTGATCGGGTGTGGGAGTGCAGTCTTCACCTTTTAGATGAACTTCTTTTCCTTCTCTCAAGCACCTATATGTAAATGGGAGATTCCACACTTCATGGAGAAAAGCGCTACGTAAAGGCTCAAATATGCCTATGGCATAGTGTTTCCTGCATGATTCAAATTTGAACAGAAGGAAAGGTAGAGTTACTAACCCATGGGTAAGCCAAACTGACAAATTCGACACAGCCACTGAAAATGGTAACGGCTCCAATTTTTCAATATGTAACAGAAAAAACGTGGCATCTTTCATCGACATAAAATTGTTGTTTAACAGTCAAATTAAAAGGCAAAAATAATGAAGTTGTGTTCATGTAATCCCAAGGCACCCTTCCATCTATGCAAACTGCATAATTGAACGCAATTGATTTAGCCCATGGAAC
This sequence comes from Lissotriton helveticus, assembly GCF_964261635.1. Lineage (NCBI taxonomy): Eukaryota > Metazoa > Chordata > Amphibia > Caudata > Salamandridae > Lissotriton > Lissotriton helveticus. Next base: position 1,564,416,147 of record NC_136068.1, on the reverse strand, counting down.
AGACCTGCAAAGTCTTCTTGTACAATATCAATGACAGATGAAACAATATTATCTAACATGTAAATACAAGAAGAAAGGGTGTTAATACTATTATCTACAACGGCAAGCACCTTTTCTAAATTGGCCTGATCAGTAGCCCTAGCTAGAAGCAGCTTCAATTTGGGACAGTTTCCAAACCTCGTTGTAAACAGCATATATCCATCTTTTCGATCTGCCTGCGGCAGGATCTTTCACAAAATCATTCAAATCAATGGTGTCAGTCAGTTTAGACAAATGCCATTTCACTGACGCTAAGGAAGAGTGTTTGAGCCAACTCTGACACAACTTGCCTAAAGAATAGGTGGTGACCGAATGTTGACTCTGAAATCTGGGATCTATTCTAACTTCTGTATAGCCAGGGGTCAGACCCAGAAAACGGTGCTGGCAGGAATCTGCACTTTTTTGCCACAGCAACCAGCCTTCGGGATTCATGCTGGAAACATTGGAAGAGGAGTTTCTCAACAGGGATTTTAAATCACTACGGGAAGTACTGGAATAATTATTCCAATGGGGGTATTCACCCAAATCAAGAAATAAAGGAGCATTTAATTTTTTTTGAAGTAGCCAATCCAGAGCAGGTGGTTTGTGAAATAGTAGCATTCAGAAACAACATATGGTTCGGGATGAGACATGCACGATGCAAAGCCTCGGTGTCTTGCACTTGCCAACTTTTACAACCCCAAACAGATTTAAGATCAACAGTATCTTTCCACAGCTCATAGCCCCCAACAGCCAATTGGTCAACAAAGTACTTAGGGGCAGATTTACAATTACTGGTGCATCCCTGCATATCGGCAGGGATTCGCCAGTAATTGTGCGCCGCAGCTCCGCCACCCATGATGCGCCGCATTTACAATGTGGCGCACCATGGTGCAAAAACGGCACAGATGCGTCACGCATCTGTGCTGTAAAAGCGGCGCATTGCTGGAGTTGCGTCGCAAGCACGATGCAGCTCCAGCAATGATCAGGGGGCCCTATGTGCACAATGCTGCGTCAATCCTTACGCCTGCATTAAGCAGGCGCAGGCTTTTGATGCAGCATGGGCCCAAAAGTGACTGAGTGAAACCTTGTAGATTTCACTCAGCCACTTTTGAGGGGCGTTCCTGCGCCGGAACGCCTTCCCCAGCGATGGTACGCCTCTTCTGGCGCAGGGCTTTACAACGTGACACATCTGGGAGATGCGTCACGTTGTGAATACCCCGCACCATGGTGCATCTTTTGCGCCGCCGCTGTGTCACAAAAGTGACGCAACGGCGGTGTAAAAGCGGCGCAAGGGGCTTGTAAATCTGCCCCTTAGAGTACAGTAATTTTGTGTGGGTAAGTCTAATTTTGGAAGAGGACTTTTCAGTCATTCTAAAATAAAATATATTAGGGTTGGATTGATCAAAATCAGTAAAGTAAGAAAACTTTTTCAAAAGTGTTTTAGAGCTTCCTTCAACAGGCGCGGGACAATGTTCCCATTGAGTGTAATTGACCACATTTCTAAACGTGTTTGCTTTGTGCAGAAAGTGACTTCCATAATGCTGGTAACAGAATAAATCAGCATAATTAGCAGAATCTAGATACAAATCTTCAGCATCAAAGGCAGCATAATATTTCAAATCATAAAATAGGGCCTCTAAGGCCTTGACGTCCCAATCATCAGAGCAAATATTTTGTTTAACCACATCCCCATAGAGACACGAAGTACATTAGGGACATTAATAACCTCTGTGGGACCATGAATCTGGAATTTTACAGCCTCCCATACTATCCCATCAAAAATGGGCCAAGCAGTAATGTTCACATAATGTCTGGTCTCTCTTCATTATGTGCGATGAGTAGTGGGGAGCCAAAGTTCCATCAATTAGTCTAATTGTAGTTCTTTCTTGAATGTAGTGTCCATTCACATAACGAAAAAAGTACACCACAAATCAAATGGACATGAATAAAAAATTGAAAAAAGCACCAGCCAAATGTAAGTCGAAGGGGGAATCAAAAAATGTTTTTTAAACCAAGTAGCAAAATTCAAAACTTTTGAAGGGGACTTTGATGTGGTAGAGTCAGTGTCAAATGAAAAACGTGATTGATTAGTCACACAGGTCTCCAAATCAGGCGTAAACAAGTCAGTGGGGTAAGTATATTCAGTATCATTAAGAGGATCACCAGCAGGTGGATTCAATAAAGGATTCGCAACTGCATTCATCTCAATGGCAACATCAGGCCCGATGGCAGGATCCAGGGCCAAAACAGAGTTTCGCATCATTGCTGGACACGAGACCGCAGGTATCAAGCTAAGGAGATTGTGCCACCCTGTGTAATTTGACATTGTCAATGGAGATGTACCTGCTCCCCTTCCCCCCAGGAAGAGGAGGTGAAATGACTGTTCTTGTACTCTGCATGCCAAGCACAGGAACTGGAGCTCGATAGGAGGGGCCGAATTCCTTCATGTTCTCGACCTTATCTCGGACTAGTTCACCAACTGAGGGTAGCCAGCTGACTACCAGAATCTGCAATGCAGCATCAGATGTGGAGGGCAAATGTTCCTTTGCAAGACTGTCTCTGGTCTTTTGTAGGTTCTGTAAAACATTAGAGTGTTTATCTACGTCAAAGGATGAGGCCGCCGCCACCATCTCTAGACCCTCAAGGTCTGGAACAAACATTTTGATGCCAAAGAGCATTTCGTATGGGGTCCGCCCACCCAGAGACCTTCTAGGGAGATTATTAAGTGCACGCTGAACGCTATTGAGTGGCTTAGCCAGTCCCGGCCTGTACCTAATACCTTAGCTGTCAGGGATTGCTTTAAGTCCCGGTTCATTCGTTCCACAACACTATTGCCCTCAGGCCGATATGGAAACGAAAATTTGACCTGGACCCCCAAAGAACTCATGCATCCGTGTATGCCTTAGAGGCAAAAGCTGGACCCTGGTCCGAATGGAAGGTACCTCACGCAAAAATTCCCACAAAGACATGAATATCCCTTACAACAGTTCTGGAATCAGCACTGCGGTGTGGCCACACCCAGACAAAGTGCGTGCAAGAATCAACTGCAACTAAGATGTACTTATACGCAGTATCAGATGAGAAAGGACTGCAGTGATCTAGATAAACACATGCAAGTGGTTTATTAGATACGTACAACTGGATCTGGGGCGGCTGTGCATCAGTGGAAGGTTTAATCTGCTGACAAATGTCTCATTGAAGGACATAACCACGCGTCTGTACAAACCCCGCCACCAATAACGTTGTTGTAGAAGAGATACAGTAGCTGACACGCTGGCATGCGATGAGGACATCCCTGCGTGGACTGCTGTAATCAATGTCTGCCTTGCTTCGGTCCGCGTTGGGGATTAATCTGTCACCAACGTCGTTAATTCTCACATAAGGAAATTTATCAGGACTTAAATGAGAAGAGTATTTAGAAGGGAAACCTCTCGGGTAATTACTTCCCTTCTCTGTTGCAGCAATAGCTGCCAAGATGTCATCATCAATCTTACTTTTGGAACGTGTAACTGCTGCTACTGAGTATGTTGCAACTGCTTTCTTAGCGGCTTCATCCGCAAGACAATTGCCAACAGCGTGAACTCCAACACACTGGTGACCCAGAGTATGAATTACAAAGACGAGTGGCAGCCGTTCTCTAAGCTCAGCCACTCGAACCCAGATCATTTTATGTTTTATTGTGCGACCTTTGGAGTCACGATAATCATTTGGAGTCCAAAAGAGTAAATTGTCATTGTATGATTGAACACAGTAGTAAGAGTCACTTACGATTAGAGTAGTCACACTGGGATCAGTGTACTACAATTCAAGCATCAGAGCACGAAGCTCTGCCAATTGGGCGGTACAGTCCCCTAATGTCTGTGTATGCACAACATCGGACTTGAATTCACCATCCACCATAGTACCAACCACTATTGCGCAGGCCGAAGAATATGCATGCTTTGAACCTGTATCCGCTTGCGCACTTCCGTCAGTATAAATGATACAATGGAAATCCTCAAGTGGGCACATAGTCAGTGGAGCAGGATGAACAAATTCATACTGCAAGAACTCCTGAGTCTGTAGAGAGGAATCAAAAATGAATGTGACATGCGGAGATGTCACGAACGTGGCCCATTGTATCCACTGCGGGTGCAAAGCATTAGAATTCGATACACTGGCTTTCATCACTGCCTCTAAGGCAGGATACGGAGTAACAACCAAAATGCGCTTTCCCTGCGACAGAGCACGTTCCTTAAGAATCGCCATTTGCACTGCTGTTAAAACTTTTTCCACAGTGGAAAACCGCAACTCAGCAGAAGTGTACAAGTGTGACTTGCAAACGATAGGGACTGTGTCACCCTCATTAAAAATGAGGTGCGTGAAACCCACTGCGCCTTGTACGATTCTTATTACCAGGTTGATGTGGTTATCACGCGTCAACACGAATTTAGATTCTAGAAGATCAGCCTGCAAAGTTTGCAAGATGACTGAATGTTCAGGCAGCTAGCACAATTTGGAGAAAGTAGGTTGTATCAAGGCGTAAAGAGGCTTGATAAGCTGAGCATATTCGGGAATGTAGGTACGCCCTAAATTCAAAAAGCCCTGTAAAGATTGTAGTTTTTGTGGGAGCTCACAAAAGTGCGCATTTCTCCAGGAAGTGAGGAGCCAAACCTCGATCTTCATTGTTGAGCTCGTAGCCCAGGAACAACACTGTGTACTCTGCAATCTAACTTTTCGCAAATTTAAATTTATAGCCAAAATCCGCAAAACAGCAAATTATGCGATCAACACGGCACAGATACGGCCATAATTTGTCGTCTCTGAGATAGATGTCATCCTCATACGAATATGCATCTGCATCGAGTCCCTCTAAAAGAGAGACTATGGGGGCGGCAAAAACGCCTGGACTGTTCTTATAGCCCATAACCAAACGATGAAGTTGGTGTTGTTTGCCACCACTTGTAAACTTGGGTCTACTAAAATGGGACAGATTGTGGGCAAAAAAACCATTGGATAAGTCAAGTGTGGTTTTGAACCTTTTGCTCACAAGACTTTCCACAAGAGCTGAACAGTGAGTATTCTGTACCATACACGTACGACAATGTGAGTTTAAGTGGCTGTAATCCAGTACCAAACGGTACGAGCCATCAGGCTTAGTCACAGTAAAAAGAGGGTTATTCATCGGAGACACAGTCGTTTCAATTACACCTTGATATTCCAATTGTTCAAGGATTTCCGCAACAGAAGCTTTCGCTTCACGCTGCATGGGGTATTGAGGTTGAGGCTGTGGCATAGACCGCAAAGGAATCTCATGTCGGGGGAAAATTTGTCCCACCCACAGTGAGTATGGTACAAAGCCGGTGCAAGCTCCTTAGCCCAATCTTCTGCAAAATGCAGCACCTGCCCTTTCCGCACTGTGTGGTGAAACTAGGGAGGATTTCCTCCTACCCTTGCGGAGCAGCTAAGACAAAGGGTGGGGGCCAGTCGACCTCCGCCAACAAAATATCATATGTAGTACTTAGATTTTCCCCCAAAAAACCTTTTATGATACGTTCTGTATCACCTTCAATTATAAGGACAATTTCATAGAGTCTTTCAGAGGGAGCCACTCTAGTGTCAGCTGTCTCTACGACAACCAAGGTGTCAGTCGCTGTCACCTTCAGTAGTGGATGCAACGCCTCTCAAACTATGGTAATCTGTCGCGTTGTCCATCAGTGTCAGCACCCATGTCAGATTCCGAAGCTGAGTTCTCACTATCTGTGGCATATCTCGTTGTTACAGCAGCAACTTTCTTCTTTTGAAACTGAGGCCATTGACGCGGTGACTCATCCTGCTTGCCTTTTCCGTCAGCCTTGTGAGGCTGTTCACGGCTCTGTTGGGCACCTTGTCCTCTGCCGCCGCCTCCTCCACCTGTGGGTGAGACCGATGTTTCCTGTAAAGAGCGAGGAGAACGTTGTTCAGGAACATGAAATCTATCAGGTGACTTAATCATAGTGCGGTCGCGCAACTCATATGTTCGCTCAGTAGAGGCTGGTATAGGTGAAGCAGGTCGGGATCCCTGTTTCTGTTGCTGTTTCCCCTGCTTTTTTATTCTTACTCCAATTTTGGTTTGGAACTTTCTGGCATTCATCTTTATCAGAATTCGCTGACTGAGTTTGTTGCTGTGCTTGTTTTTTTAACAAAAGGCTTAACACCCAAACTATTATGGCCAATGGTCTTATAAGCCTCCGTAATAATTCTCGGTAACTGAAGGGGTTTCTCAGCTTCGGGAACATCGCGCAAAGCATTGGACACCTGGAAACCTACTGCATCTCCTTTAACGTTAGCAAGGACGAGCTCGTAAACCATCTCAAACGCTCCCGTGAGTCGCATTCCCAACTCTACAGCCGCCTCCGGAACGTGTTCATCTTGAACGCGTTTAATGACGGAGGGCAGGACAGCCATTGACGGGGTGCCTAAGCACCTAGTATAGACTGCCGCAATAATCACACCCCATGTGGTAAAGTCATTTACGTCCGGCACTAAGTCTTTCTGCAAACTTATAGTAAGGAGCTTGTGTTTTTCCACAGGAGTCGTATTAGGAAATACTGCCTCCAGTTGGTCAAATTTCTCGGCAAGCCAGAAAGGCATCTCATCCTTATGCTGGGGACACTTGCCCATAACCGCATTAACCATAACGAGACTAAGCTTCAGCACGTTCGGTACAACTGGATGCACCGCACCACCAGGGGCCACATCCGGGAGGTTGCGGGAAATATAATGAACCAGACCCCTTATCACTGCCACCGCAGAGGTATAAAGGAGCCTTAATTCTACAGCTGTACAAAGCCCCGCATCAGGGTGTGGGGTAAAACCAGCTAAAACAGGCCAAGAAGCGCCTGGAATTGACAACGGTCCCATTCTGACTGCCGTCAAAGTACGGGGGAGGGCGCCATTAAACCAAATGTTGTGCTGCCAAGCAGAAATCGGAATTTCCTGTGTTCTGTATGGAGTGTATTCTGCAGGCACGGCAGTATAAAACACATTAGTACCAGCATCAACCGCAGGAAACGTGACCCATGAGTAAAACAACTCAAAAGGGTGCGCTGCTTCAGCAAATACAACAAAAACAACCGCCATGCCTTCCAAAGAAGGCATGGATCGACTGGGAAAAAAACTGAAGTGATTTTGAAGCCATCAGACAAAGGCGGAAATATAGTCCTGTGGCTCAGAAAAGACTATCTACAAGAAGCTCATAGACAACTATCAGACCAAGCATGCTACAGAAAGACCAATCATAAGGCAATTGAAACACTGAGAAGACAACTACATCAGTTTAAACGAGACGGGATGATATCTAAGGACGAATTTGATTTCTTATGGAATGCCAACCCCATTATTCCCTCTATTTACTTCGTACCCAAGACCCACAAGGAGGTCTGCCCTATCCCAGGTCGACCAATTATAGCAGCTATCGACAGTGTGGGGGAACACCTGTCGCAATATGTTGACCACTTTTTACAAGACTTGGTAAAAAACCTTCCAAGCTACGTCAAAGATACAGGCGACTTCCTAAACAAGATAAGAAATACAAAATGGGATATGAGTATGAAGTTAATAACTTTGGACATTGAGTCCTTATACACTTGCATAGAACATGATGTGGGGCTCAAAGCGATCAGGCACTTCCTCAGTCAAAAACCAGTGGAATGCTATGAACATAATAAAATCCTGATCAAGAGCATTGATTGGTGCCTAAACAACAATTATTTCATGTTCGAAACACAAGTGTACAAACAAGAGAGAGGGGTGGCTATGGGATCCTGCTTACCCCCCAGCTATGCCTGTTTGATGGTAGGCTGGTGGGAGGAGCAGGTCCTAAAAACAACACACCAGGAGGAATACAACAAACATGTCAAGTGTTGGTTACGCTACTGACGATGTTTTTATTCTGTGGTCTGGCAATGATGAAAGTGCACAACGGTTTATTGACAAACTCATTGTTAATCACGTAAATTTGAAATTTACTTCACATATAAGTAAACATGAAGTGGAGTTTCTAGACGTTAAGGTGTATGTGGAGGCAGGGAACATCAACACTGCACTCATTAGAAAAAAGACAGCCGGTAACTCCACGTTACATGCAACCAGTGCCCACCCCCAACATCTAATAGAGAGCATACCGTCCGGTGAACTGCTTAGGATCAAACGTATATGCACCACTGTAGAACAACAGTAGATATGCACTAGACAAGCACTGGAGAGATTTCGGAAACGAGGATACAAGACCTCTACTCTCAATCAGGCATTGAGTAAAGTCAATATGAGAAAAAGGGTATCCCTGTTGGACACTCCAACTAGCACTGAGGAGCCTACTGATGCTAATAATATACCTAGGCTCATTCTTACCTACAATAAGCAAGACCGCCAGATTTGTTCCATCATTAATCGCAACTGGCCGATAGTGCTAACAGATGCAGTGATAGCACCAGAAATACCTGACATGCCAACCATTACATACCGCAGAGGAATCTCAATGAGTAGCAACCCTGAAATAGCCAAAACAACCAAAACTACATGGTTGAAACCCAAAGAAGGATTTTTAAAATGTACATAATGCAGGGCTTGTAAATTCGGTATTTCTACATCTAAGTACAGAACTCCATTCAGCCCATTTGAGACCAAAATCCTGGGGTCATACAACTGCAAAACGGAGTACGCCGTATACGTTCTGACATGTACCTGTGGCCTCCACTATGTGGGCAGTACTATGTCAGAATCCTCCAACATCTGAGAGCGATTGTAAACAACGATACGGGCAGGCATTTTAAAGCAGCACATGGCAACGACTTAAAATGCCTAAAATACTTTGTTATTGCCGCCATCCCAGAAAACCCCAGAGGCGGCAATAGGGAAAAGGCCCTCAGGAAACTGGAATCTAAGTTCATTCTTGAACTAGATAGTAAATACCCGAAAGGGCTTAACAACACGGAGAATATACATAATTTTTAGTACAAATTTTGGTAAAATAGATTTTTTTGAAAAAGAATATTTTTTGCAAATTTTTGTAATTTATTTTCTGTATATAGTGATTATGGAAATACACACCCCTCCATAGAAGTGTAATCTATACGTCGTATAAACTGAACTCAGTGCGGAGTCTCAAACAATCCCACAAATTTGCTGATGAATTAAATTTTCTCAAACTTCCTAAGATTTTGTAGTTTTTAACTTCACATTTTATTATACACATTGTCTTTTTATTGAGTATAATTTTTTAAACCCTTTTTTTATAAACTTGCACTATTTGCACATATTGCACACTTGCATGGTGCTGTATGATTATGCACTTTACAAACCAACACTATAGGTCGTACCTACATTGAGGGTATTCACCTACTGTTAACCATTTTTCATTAGCAGCACATCTATGCCACCTAATGGGGTATCCCCAATAGGATGTAGAGGAATTTATTCCGTTATAATATCTGATTATGGTATATAATTGAGTAGACTGAACAATGAATCTAGACATGAAATATACAAAATGTTTATTTATGTCTATGTTATCATGCGTATTTAAACTGTTATTTATATATTTATAAAATTAAAGGTTTTAATGTTTAATCTGCACAACATTGCAGTAAGAGCCGTACATGATATTATTTTTCCTCTATCTATATTTATATATTTATATATTTTTATACCAGAGTTGGCATTTATGCTCTTTGAAATCTAGAAACATTTTAGATATGTGTGGCTTACCAGTTGAAATGTATTTTATGGTGGAAGCTGAACACAATATTTATATTGGTTGGTGAAAAGTGTAGTGTTTCTTCTATGTCCTGCATACCATGTGACGGGGGTGAAAGCATCACACAAAAAAACATAATATAAAATGGCAAGCGGACGGCGTTTCCGCCAGTGAACAAGGATACCTTGTATCCAAAACGCGTCTGACTGTGGTAACTTTTAAATAAAGACCTGCTTCTACCACGAAAATCCATGGTGTCTGTTTCCCGTCTTTCAGCGAGTCCGGCTGGAGCGCAGGAGAGTGAGCGGGAGAGAACGAGTCCAATATAGTCACGACAAGAGGTCCTTACCTGATGTTCCTTCACCTCGGATTTGTGAAACAGGCATATCTGCTATATCTAAACACCGGAGAAGCTGCTTCCGGCTTTTAGACCCTCCCGCTCTTTGAGGCACTGCGTTGCTGCAGCACACTACGTTTCTACGTATCGACTATTGGATTGGTTCGAGTCGTGCTTTGCTGTGCCCCCTGCCTGGAATACGTTTGGATTTTGGAGAGGTTAACGGCCGGAGCAGGAGTTGTCGAACGGCGTGGTAGCTGGTTGACCGGTCGGTCGGCTGACTGACACGGATTCCGGCACCGATTCCGGTAAGACGCTCTTGCGATTGGACGTTCTCCATCTTTTCCAATTCTTCCTTTCTTCCACAAGGCGGGTTGCGGGACAGTGACATTTTTGCGAGCTCGGAAAGACTCTATTGAACTTTTGAGCCCGTAATTAATCAAGGCAGCTACCTTCTATTTCTTTGTTATCCGTGACTATATTTAATATATATTGATAAGCTAAACTGCTTTCACATGATGATATCCAGCGACGTGCTCCGGAACCGCGAAAGCGCGGCAGAGGCTCGTTTTGAAAATTTACCAACAGTGGTTAATCAACAGACCAAGAACACTGCAACTGAGACTAATAAAGATGTCAAATCACTCTTGAAAACACTTGAAAAGCTTTTGCGTAATGAACTTTCTAAATGGTGGGAAAAGAAATCATTAGAAAAATACCGTGATGTCAATAGGGTCCCACGTGGTTTAGGAGTTTTAATTGTGCCGAACTACGAAAATCCAACCCGAAATGTTGCAGGAATGGACAATAAACAACTTGAAAAGCTCCATGAATATGATACACATCTTAATCAAATATGCGGAAATTGACCGCGATGCAATCTTGGTGGAAATTGACAAAGTGAACACATTATTAGAAGCAACTGGTGAAACTGACCTGATAGAAAAGACCAAAGTGGAGATTGATGTGAGGATTAAAAAACTAGAGGAAACAATTATAGAGCGAAAGGTATTCAAATTCGCTCGTGACAGAGATGATTATGCAGCCGGCCGTATATTTACATTTTCTAAAAAATATGATAACTACAAACGTAAGGCAATGGCTGGCAACAACAAACCAAATTCTAGCGCATGTGGTGCAGTAAGCAGTAATGACACAAGTTCAATACCGCAAGATCATTCTGACACAATTTCTCTAACCTCTGTTACCTCGCTATCTTCCAACGACTCTGATGTAAACTCAACTTCCATGCAACCAGGTTTATCGAGTCTTGCAGGCTTTTCTCTCATTGATGAACTTAATTTTGTGAACGAGGACCGGCGATATTCCCTGCGCTCCCGCAATCCTCCATCAAAGCCAGTAAATCAATGAGCAAAAACCGGCGCGCAAGGAAACGAAGATACAAACAAAAATACCTCTCAACCAAAAACCAAGAGGAATTGGAGAAAGTGACTGACATCACGGAAAACACAGTGGTAAATCTTACTGTTACTATTCTTACTAAAGCTGAGGAACAGTTATTATCGTTGGGTTTGAGTTTTTGTCCAAAAAACAGATTTTCATATAACCAAACACGTATTGATGTTTTTAAATTCATCAGGAAGATCAAATTGATGAAATATTTTAAGCTAAATCCCGAACGTAAAAATGAACAAAGCGTTCCTATAAGTGAGGATAATTTGCCACCAATACAAGTTGGGGACTCTGGGGGCTTACAGAATCTTTATGACTTGGCATATGAAGATGACTCACAGCGAGGTCCTACTGTGAGCCAAGTTCTAAAAGTCAATTCACCTGCCCCCAGCTTGTTCAAACCCAAATCTACCTTTCTTCCTGTTATGCCTAGGGATGCTTTGGACGTGTACAGTGACAGGGTAATTACTGAACTTAAGATCTTAAATCGTAGAGTTTTGAATAAAACCAGACAAACTAATTACTTTAACACACAATACCACCGATTGGTGAGAAAACTGCAAAACAATCGGGAGGTAATAGTTAAAAACTCTGATAAAGGAGGCAATGTTGCTCTTTGGGCACAAACTGACTACCTTGTTGAGGCCACCCGTCATCTCTCAGATGCTTCTTGTTATACAACATCTAGCCAACATGCCATGGTTAACACAGAAGCGGCCACTCGCAAAAAACTATCAAATTGGTACAAATCAGGCCTACTTACCAAGAATGAGTTCAATTTTTGAAATGTTGAAAATCCAATTACACCATTCTTGTATTTCCTCCCAAAAATTCATAAGTCAGTATCCCCAGTACCTGGTCGTCCGATCATCTCAGCAATTGGTAGTATCAATGAGAAAATTTCCAAATATGTTGATTTTTTTTTACAACCCTTTATGATTTCATTGCCCTCGTATCTTAAGGATACCACAGATTTTTTGAATAAGGTTACAAATGTATGTTGGCATTCTAATCTTATATTCTTGATAATGGACATTGAGTCTTTGTACACCTCGATAAACCATTCTCATGGTTTAAAGGCTTCAGAGTATTACCTTAGCAAACGTGATATTGTGTTTCGTGGTCACAATTCAATGCTGCTTGAAATGATACGTATATGTCTAACTACAAACTATTTCAAGTTTCAGGGTAACATTCACCAACAGTTGCGTGGAGTGGCAATGGGATCGTGCTTCTCCCCCAGCTATTCGTGTTTACACGTTGGCTGGTGGGAGGAGCGCGTTCTCAGTGTCACACATGCTAAATGGTTGCCTCACATTTCTCACTATTGGCGTTACATCGATGATGTGTGTATTCTCTGGAATGGAACTGTGACAGAGGCTAGCACCTTTGTGAGTGAAATTAACAACAACGAGTTAAATCTAAAGTTTACGGCATCTATCAATAGTGAAGTGGCAGAATTTTTGGATGTGCAAATGTATGTGGAGAATGCTGAATTAAAGACCAAACTTTTCCGCAAAACAACTGCAGGTAACTCCATATTACATGCCCATAGTGCACACCCAAATCACACCATCAACAGTATCCCATACGGCGAGTTCATTAGAATTCGTCGCATCTGCAGTGACACAACAGCAGCTGACGTTTGCTTAGAGCAGTCTGTAGAAAGATTTCTCAGAAGGGGATACTCTAGAAAAACACTGGAACAGGCTCTTGTCAAAGTAAAATCCTTAGATCGTAAAACATTACTAGAACCAAAACTGGTCCAGAATGTACAAACTGAATGCACTATAAGGCTAATAACTACTTTCAGTACGCAAGAAAGGGCCATTCACCGTATCATCTGTTCTGAATGGCCAATCGTACTTACTGACAACATTTTGAACCCTATGTTACCTACGTTACCATCTATTACATTTAGACGTGCTCCTTCAATGAGAGATGCCTTAGATAGACCGATGCCGGAAGTCTTAGCAAAGAAACCGTGGTTCTTTAAAACTGGTTTTTTTAAATGCACTTCATGCAGAGCATGTACTTTTGCCTGCAATTCAACATATTATACATCGGCATTCAGTAACAAAAAAATCCCTATAACTGAACATTTGACTTGCAGGTCAGACTTTGCAGTCTATAAATTAAGATGCTCCTGCAATTTAGATTATATAGGGAGCACAAAACTCCCTGTGCATCAACGTATATTACAGCATATACGAGCCATTGTGAACAGCAACAGCGATTATCCTGTCGCGAGACATTTTAAAGCTGTCCACAATAACCAGTTAAGAGATCTTCAGTACACGGTTTTATGCTCAGTACCTGTCCCCAGTCGGGGAGGTAATCGTGAACGTCTACTGAGACAAAAGGAGGCACATCTTATTTTGTTACTTGACACCAGAGCCCCCAATGGTCTGAATCTTACGGTAGATTTGCATGTCTTCCTGTAGTTTATGGCACCTTGACTGTTTTCGTAACAGTATTTCTGTATTTTATGGTTCCTTATGAGATTCTTTGAGTGTATTTTTAAAGATTTCTAGAATACATCTGCTGATTTCTGAAAAATATCAAGTGTTTCTTCAAGACGTTACTATGTAGAGTATGATTAGCATAGATAATATTGGCCACATCAGGCTTTCTTGTTCTTTACGTTTCTCTGCTACAGCTTTCCATTAAGATTTTTTTAACATTATTATTTTTTATCTGATTTAACATGCTCTAGTTTTGTTATATATGTCTTAAAAAAAAAAAAATATATATATATATATATATTTGTTGTTTGTATTTTTAGGCCATATTTCATCATATGACTATCTACTGTCTACTGAGCCTATTGATTTCAGAAGGAAACATACCCCCAATGGATCATATCCATAAATCTGCTATATTAATGATGGACTTGATGAACATTATTTGGTTTGATCCGATATTATTATTGACTTTTTTGCTCGATCATTGGTTGACCATTATCATGCATTTGAGATTATGACACTTGTCGATTATCTTCATTCTTCTGTATTTTGAAATTTACTAAAATAATTGCGAATTTGAATCATTATGTAATGATGAATATTTGGGATGTATTGATATAATTTGACACTAGTCGGTTATTTTTTTGATATCTTTGCATAGGTCATAATGAATTATGAACATTGTTTTTCTTGAAACGAGCAAATTTAATCTCTCATCAATTTGGAGGTTTTTTTGTATTAACTTGAAACTTTTTGCAAATATGTTGAAATCAATGAGGTTTTCTTTCTCGATGTATATACAATATGGCTTAATTCATAGTCTTTTTTCTATTTTCTTTACTGCACTTTTTTTTGTGTGTTTGAATTGATATCACCTGTGCACTGATTATAAAATGTGGTTGATTTATGGGGCGCGTCATGTGAACAAGCTCCTTTTAGGAGTGAAACGCGTCATGGACGACACCATGTCCTTTTATTTCATCTTTGTGAAATAAATACATCTCACTGGATAACTGGTTTGCTGCCTCATTTGATCTGTTTTGACTTTTGAAAAATAAGTCACGACAAGAGGTCCTTACCTGATGTTCCTTCACCTCGGATTGGTGAAACAGGCATATCTGCTATATATATATATACTACTATTATAAAGGATGAACTTTGAGGCTTTGAGGCGAGTAAACTCGGGAACCACAGCGCCAATCCACACACCCAATACATCTTTGTAATCCTCAGGGTGTGCAGACGGACATAGGCTATATAAAGTAAAAAAATACGTTATATTAAAAAAAATTACATTAAAAAAAGTAATCCCTGCGAAGTAGCGCCGGCCGCGACCTGCGTGCTCACGTCAGGAGCGCGAGGAGGAGCGGCGGACATGGCGCGGGGGAGGAGCGGTGACGAGCGGCCGGTGAGGAGCAGCGGACTGGGCGGACATGGCGCGGGAGAGGAGCGGTGACGAGCGGCCGGTGAGGAACAGCGGACCGGCGGGAAGAGAGGTGAGCGGCGGAGCGGTGAACTGAGGAGCGGCGGCTGAGGTAAGGCTCCGGGGGACAATGTCGGGGCAGGCGGGGGACTCAGAGCGCCTCTACACGGACAATGTTGGGGCAGGCGGGGGTTGGGGCAGGTGGGGGACGGGGACTTACAGCAAAACCGAAGGGTCGATTTTAGATCTGCCATGGGCATTTATGCAGAGCGCCTCAACACTGTGATATTGTGATATTTTCGTTATACTGCCATAATTGTGTACTTTTCAGCATTTCACGAGGTAAGGCTCCGGGGGACAATGTCGGGGCAGGCGGGGGTCGGGGCAGGCGGGGGACAGGGTGGGTGGGGGCCCATAATGATGGACAATGTCGGGGCAGGTGGGGGTCGGGGAAGCCTGATTGCTAGAAACAGCGGACACGAGGGTGGGCAGAAGCGGCCAGGAACAACAAAACGGGAGCAAGGAAACACTGTAAGTACGCTCTGCTGTGCCTCTCCTGCTGCGATGCTGCCCCCAGCCCCCTGCTGCCCCGGGCAACGCCGGGGCGGGCTGCTAGTATATATATATATATATATATATATATACATATATATATATATTCACTGAAAAAACCATAGGTTATAGACCATATATAGTTAGGAATTAGCATTTACAAAACCTTGAAAATTCACTGAAAAAACCATAGGTTATAGACCATATATAGTTAGGAATTAGCATTTAGAAAACCTTATTTTACTCACACAAAACCATTGAAATTCCATATATAGTTAGTTGCACTAACTATATATCGCGCACCCGCAATCCACTGCTGATGATGTCACATATTACATCATTCATGACATGGTCAGTGACATCACTGATGACATCACTGATGACATCTCAAATGACATCCCTGATGACATCATCTAATGTCTGTGTGTTTTTGTAAAGTTTAAATACGTTTTACATATTGAAGAATGACTGGATGTATGGAAGACTGAGTGTGTGTGTGGCTGGCTGGGAGGTGTGTGACTCTGTGCATATCAATGTGTACTTGTATCAGTGATTGTATAAGAGAGTAAGTACGTGTTAGTATATGTGTGAAAAGTATGGTGTTCTGTGTTTAACTATAGATGAGGAAATCGAAGTGTGATTGATTCTTCACAGGACTGACTAGGTGTATGAGTGCATATGATAGTGTTGTAATAATGAGTGACTGTATGTATGAGTGATTGTATGGGTGAATGAGTGAATGTGTGTGTAGACGTAGGAATCAGTGAGTGCGTATGTAGTAACTGGTATTGGTGTGTCATGATGTCATCAGTGATGTCATTTGAGATGTCATCAGTGATGTCATTTCAGATGTCATTAGTGATGTCATCAGTGATGTCACTGAAGTATGGTGTTCTGTGTTTAACTGTATAGATGAGGAAATGGAAGTGTGATTGATTCTTTACAGGACTGACTTGGTGTGTGAGTAACTCCATGGATGAGTGGCAGTGTGTGACTGTCTGCATAGGTGTATGAGTGCATATGATAGTGTTGTAATAATGAGTGACTGTATGTATGAGTGATTGTATGGGTGAATGAGTGAATGTGTGTGTAGACGTAGGAATCAGTGAGTGCGTATGTAGTAACTGGTATTGGTGTGTCATGATGTCATCAGTGATGTCATTTCAGATGTCATCAGTGATGTCATCAGTGATGTCATTTGAGATGTCATCAGTGATGTCATCAGTGATGTCACTGACCATGTCATGAATGATGTAATATGTGACATCATCAGCAGTGGATTGCGGGTGCGCGATATATAGTTAGTGCAACTAACTATATATGGAATTTCAATGGTTTTGTGTGAGTAAAATAAGGTTTTCTAAATGCTAATTCCTAACTATATATGGTCTATAACCTATGGTTTTTTCAGTGAATTTTCAAGGTTTTGTAAATGCTAATTCCTAACTATATATGGTCTATAACCTATGGTTTTTTCAGTGAATTTCATTGGTTTTTTAACAGCTAATATCTGTAGCTGTAAAATGTATTCTTCTTTAAATCCAAAAATATATTTTATATGTTTATTAATAATTTTTTTTTTAAATATTTTTTTTTCTTCGTTCCCGCTTCGCGAATCGGGAAGCTTCCCGTTAGCTGACCTTGATGCCGCGAAATAGACCGCGAGCCGGTAAACGTTCCTTTACCGCAACTGCCGCGTTAGAAAACAACATCGTGACGCCTCCCGTCCGCATGACGTTTCGCGTTGTCGCGTGATACGTCATATGACGTGCTACGTTAGCGAACTGGTACGCTTACCGAGGCGCAAAGCGCAGGTTTCTGGAAGCAAACCGGGAGGCGCTGCAAAGCGCGTAACGTAAACACAGCAGGTCATGTGACTTGGTAATAACACTTTTCATTGGTTCATTTCACTTTTGGTTTCCTAATGATGTAAGACTAGGTCATATAATCTAAAATGAACACTTTTCATTGGTTGAGAACTATTGTTTTTCCCAAATGATGAAAATCCCTCCTTCTTTCCTCACTCTGACTTTCATCATTGTGAGAGAAAGACCCTTTGTTACCAGTGAGCAATGGCTTCTTTAGTAGCTTCAGCTGGTGCTTCCCCACCACCTCCACCACATCCAAGGAAGAGTGGACCACCTGCTGAAGTTATAATTCAGCAAGAAGAGGAAGAAGAGGAACAGGAGGAAGAGCACGAAGAGAGGCACTTTTTGCCTGAGGAGCCCAGGACGTCTCACCGGAAAGAAAACTTCATTTGGCAATTTTTTAAAATTCCCAAAGGTCAGAAAAAAGTAAATGCAAGATACGTAACTTGCCTTATATGTCAAGATAGACTGTCCAGAGGGACGACAAAAAATACAGTTTCGGAAACTACACAATGCATCGCCATATGACTAGGTGGCATCCTAACAACTACAGTGCTGCACAGTTTCGTAACGACCTAGATAATCTCCCTATTATGGCCAGAAGATCTGTTGTACCGGAAGTAACGGGACCAGAGGGCAGGGAGATGGTGCCAAATATACAAACGAGATTTCGTGAAGTAAAACAAGTCTGCGTACATTGCAGTGGATTCATTTGCTACGGAGAAAGTAGCATCACTCTGATCAACAGAGCTATTGACTATCATATGCAAGTTTGTACGAAACGCCCCAAAGAATAAATTCTTTTTTTTTTTGTTGTTGCTCCTGTTGAGCCCTTTACAATGAATCGTTTTCGTTGCCCCCTCCGAAAAAAACCCCCAAAAAAATATAAAACTGTTCAGAAAAATTCAAAAAAAGTAAAAAAATGTTCAGAAAAATAATAAAAAAAATATAAAACAAAAACAATAAAAAAAAAGTTCTTTTCAGAACTACCTCCCCATTATTAAAAAATTGGTACAATATTTGGAACTGTGCCAACCTCTATTTCTCTTAGTTCGCTTCCCAGTTCGCTCGCCGGTACGCGAACCGGAAGCGAACCAAAAATTATTTTTTTTTAAAAAGAACAGTAAGTATAAGGGAAGGAAACAGACAGTTATGTTAAAAGAAAGACAGCTATAGGGGAGTAAACTAGAGATACTATTACCCGTAATCCACTGCTGATGATGTCACATATTACATCATTCATGACATGCTCAGTGACATCATCAGCAGAGGATTGCGGGTAACAGTATCCCTAGTTTATTCCCTATAGCTGTCTTTCCCTTATACTTACTGTTCTTTTAAAAAAAAAATTTTTAGATCAGTCAGAAACAGTGAAAGTAATGAAATATAAAAGACTACGTAGAATATGAGCACTGTATGCAACAACTTTGACACTTACAGAAGCCTCACCTTCTCCATGCCTCCTACACAGTTCTACATGTACATCATAAATGCAAACAGAACAGAATTAATTATACATGTTAAATGGTTTATTTTTGCTGTTCTCAGAATGTATCAAATTTCACTAAAACAGTGACTTGAAGGTATTCATCATATAACAGCGGGTAAAAAAAAACACAATCAAAATGATTGTGTTTAAAAAACCCATACAACATAACAAATCAGAATTCAGAACTCCTTAAAGTTAACTTACTTTCCATGACGGCCAAGGATGTCCTATGAACAGCTTACACTCTGTTGTGCTGTTATTACTTTCAACCCGCCACTTTCAGAAAGAAAACCTCCATCGTTTTCAAAAACATGTTACATACAATAAATGACTTCTCGCTCTCTACCACACGTTTCCACAAGGCCAAATCGTGTCTGAGCCATTTATAACTCTTAGAATTCTTTTAAGCCAATCCCGTCATGTTGTATTTCCGCAACTTTCACAATTAAAATGTTGAAGATCATTTTCACTATCCTGGACTAGTAATATCTTCCCCTTCTTGCTCAATCATGTTCTACATTTCCTATCACACTGATACTGCTTACTATGAAGCAGACTTACACTACCTTTATGACTAGCACAATTATTTAATTCTCTACATCACTTTTAATCACAAAGCAATATAAAACAGTAGACAGCATTGCAGACTTACATTCCCTCTACTCCATGTTTTGATTGGCTGCTTCAATTAGCTTATAAAAAGAAACAGTTTTTCTGAACTCATTCAAAGTGCACGTATTTCTCCATGACGTCCAGTATTATGGTAAGTAGTTATGTCTCTGTACTACACTTATCCTCAAGGCCAAATCGTGTAGGAGCCATTAGAACTTCTTGAAATTCCTCAGAGCACATCCCGAGATTCTTTCCCTAAAATTTTGGTTTTAAAAACACCAGGTAAGAGTTTTTAAGGTCATACGGCAATTTTATTTTGAAAATTAAAACAGAATCATTGCAGAATGACCAGCCATTTCTACACTTTAAATAAGCTGTATAATGTCCTGATGTTATTGAAGGACCATCATGATATATAATTGCTACAGTTACAAAAGTCCTTCCTGATATTGACAACTGTGAAGCCATAAAATTTTTAATTAAAGTTGTCAATTTTGTTCCATCAGGCCTACATCGTTGGAACATTAAAATGACATACTGGCCATATGTTCGTATAAATAATGTGGACATCATTTCAGATTTACATTGGCTACACTCCATGTTGTGATCAGCTGCTTTTACTAGCTTATTAAAAGAGACTGATTTACTGTCTGGCAAAGTTAAATATATAAATCTTTCTGAGTCTACACTAGTAGTACTTGATACCCTACAGTTCTCGCAGTCATGCTGCCATTGATAAGAAAGCCCAAACAGGTGATCTACATCTACACCTTCATCATGCAATACATCAAGCATATACATTAAAAACTCCTGACAATCTTGCTGACTATTTTGAGAGAATTGTGTTTGGCCTGAACATCTGTCTAACAGATTTCGAATTTCAGACACACTTTCTATGTTTGTTCTATCAGTGCTACATTTCTCTAACACAGAATTTAACAAACTGCAAAATCTTTGATCAGAATTGACCACAATCTCTTCTTTTACATTTTCTAGAGAAAACAAAACATTAACCACTACATTAGCATAGCAGTTGACACCAGAACTGTTTTCAAATTGAAAACCAACAACATCTTCAACAGAATCCTTTTTGTTTCTGCTTATAATTTCAGGTTCATCGACTTTTCGTCTTTTTGCTACAACCTCCCCAGTATTGGTCACATTTCTTCGTTTCCGGCCTACCACACGTTTCTCAAACAAAGGATACTGAGGCAAATGTGGCGCATACTCTCTTCTTAACCTATTGTATTCCTTAACACAATCTAGATCCGCACAAATGTTTGTGACATCACACTCAATCAAGTACAATCCCGATAAAGTTCTAACTCGTGACAATGCCACATATGCCATACCCTCCTTGAACACAGAACTGCCAATATTCACCAATGCACAGTCTACACTTAAACCTTGCGATTTATGGATTGTCACCGCATATGCCAAGCAAACAGGAAACTGCTTATGACGAACATATAAGTCTTTTACAAGCAAAAATCTAGCAGAACAATGACCAATTAGCTGTACTTCCTCAATGCCATCAAATTTAATTTTTAAAAATTCAATTCCATCTCTATTTCTGTATTTCACAAAATCAACAACATTACCCATTGATCCATTTACCAGACCTCTTTCAACATGTAAATTCCTTCTTAAAATTATACGGCAGTTCAAGCACACATTCAGAGTCTTTTCAAAACCCGCAGTTTTAGATATACTCTTCTCTAATGAATCCAATTTTGTTTTCAGATTCTCAGACAAATTAATTGTTGATCCCATATGCTCTACTCTGTCAATAGCTTCCAGTTTCACAATCTCTTGCTTTTCTAAATGCAACATTTTGTTGTTGAATTTGGCACATTCTGCAAGAGTTGGCATCAAACATATTTCAGATTTTTTCTCAGTAATTTTCTGAAAAATATTCTCAGGCACAACATCTTCGTCTGGATATAAATTTGTCAGTAATCGTGTATGTAAAGCTTCTTTCCCATGCTCGGTCACTTTTCCAATTCTAACATCTTGTAGAATAGTCTTGTAAACTTCATCCTTTGCCTGACGCATATTTTCATGCAGTTCAGCATAATTGAAGTTTAACCATATATTGACGTTGCCAATGCTCCCTAAGCACTTCCTGGTATCTTCATGCGTGAGCATTTTGAACACAGGTTGCCCTTTCACTGGTGTCAGCTGCAGAAGATCTCCGAAAACAATGATGTGTTTGCCACCAAATAACACATCATACTCTGTTTTGAGAACTTCTTGCATTCTCAAATGCACAAAGGCAAGCATGACATTGGAAACCATGCTTACTTCGTCAATGATAAGAAGGTTCATTTTCCTCAAGACTCTTGAAACTTCAAAACAAGCATCTCCAGATAGCTTGTGATATTCTAATTTGTTGTCATGCTCCACTGGCAGCATCAGTAAACAATGTAAAGTAATCCCTTTAATGTTATGTGCTGCCAGTCCAGTTGGAGCGGTGACAACACAAGACAGCAATGACTCTGTCCTTTCCTGCAAATAACATGAAATTGCTTTAATAAGGAAAATTTTTCCAGTTCCCGCTTCCCCACTCACGTACAGTCGGACAGGCTTCAACGACGTACATGAGCACTCTTTCTTGTCATGACTTAATCCATGATCAATTTGCATGGTAAGTTCGTTATATATTTTCCTCTGCTCAACGTTGAGTTGTCTTTCCAACTCTTCTAAGTTAACCGCATCCTCCTGAGCATGTGCCATGGCTCTTTCCACTTCATTCATAGCAGTGGCAGCTTCATTTTTGATAAGAGGTCCTCCTAGTGGATCCTGACTCAATGAAGCAGAACTCTGACTGTCCTGAGAACTGTCTCTGGCAATCTCGGCTGCAATCGTTGCTTCCTGCTCAATTTCCACATTCAACATTTCTACATATTTGGGAAAAGCAGGACATTCTATTGTCTCCTTGGCAGCATTGAATGAGTCTTCGTAACAAAGGAAATCTCCAAGCAGTTCCTCTTCTGCACGCCAAGGCTTAAAAAGTTGCAAAAGTGCTAAATAGAAAAACTCCTTTTTTTCAGGAGATTCGCCACTCAATTTTCGATGGTTTATCAAGTGGCATTTTCTTTGCTTGACCAGACATCCCTCACTTCCTATTACAGCATACACTCCTTTCTCAGTATCTTCTTTGATGTTCCTCTTGAATATGTAATTTTGCAGAACCTCATACAGACAAACATTCTCGAGGTGACTGCTTCGATTTGGATAATATGTATCCAACATGTTGGTCTTCAAAATGTCGGTACTGTTTGGCTCCTTTTCCGCCAAATACTCAATTTCCCGCACAGGTTTGAGAACTCGATTACGCGTTGCAGCAAGACCAACACTCGCCCAAACGATACTCCTGGACTTGGCATAGAGACTTGCTGAAGACAACCAGTCAGAACATTCGTAAGCTCCGATTTCTCGATGCGACAACATCTTCAGACTGAAACTGTACAACTTCTTGCTGAGGCTCTTTTCATGGGAAATGTCCTCCCACATATCCTTCAATTCTGTCTTCTCTTTTTTGGTGATGTAAGATGTCACATACCGAGCCACAGCCATACAGTTATCAGCCACAAACTGTATATCCATGTTAGCATTCCACATGGACAAAATCACCGGGTTGTAGTCGTTGATGTACTTAGACTCTTCGTTCCTCTTCAAATTGTATCTGTTTTTAGGTGATTTCTTCATCACATTATGTCGCAGCGAAGACATCAAACTGTTCACTCTTCCTTTAGAAATCACCGGTCGTGGAAAGCCGAAACGACATTTGGTGTAGAACTTGTCTTTGTTCCGGAATTTACGACGACAGTACTTTCCACATCGATGGCTTTGGAAACGTAGAACTTTTTCTCTTAGGCTTTTTTTCTCCTTTGCGTTTGGAACAGCACACGTAGAATACTGTTCTATGAAACTCATCACTGAGTCTTCTGCATCCGTTCCAAATTTAGGTGCATCCTTGATCCACAGCAACATATGTATATGAGGAGCACCTCTTGCTTGGTACTCCTTCCTCCAGAAGAAATCCAACACCTCTCCAAGAGGTGGATTCTTCTTATTCATGATGAAAGACATCATACCTTCAAATCTATGATTGAAGTACCTACATACATTGACTGGATCCAAAGAGCACAGTTCTCCGGGTGTCTTGAATTCGATGTTTTCTACGTTAGCATTTGCCTCTCGTAGAAATTCAAGTAAGTCTTCCCAGCCATACTCAGCACAGCTCAAAGTGAGGAACCATGTGGGAGTTCCTAAGTTCCTCAGCATACATTTTAAATCACCATGACGACGGTACCAGTACTCATTAGTACCACGCTGACACGCCATGAGATTAATCAGGTGAGAATCCAAAATACTGTCTTGGACATTGACTTTATCCATAAAGTCACTTGCCGAGATGTTTTGCATGTGTATACCACTTTTCAAGATGTGGTTCACTGCATATGACAGTCCAGACAGATCGCTTTCAAACAGGAGATGAAACAAATAAGGAATGCATTGTCGAAACCTAGGATCTCCTGCATACAATCGCAAAGTCCGGTATTCAGAAGCAGGAATTTGATGAGGTCGCTCATCATATCTTCCTCCCTGACCTGTTGGAAAAAGCTGTGGGAAACACCGAGCTTCCAAACTTTCCTCCCAAACACTAATGGGACTCCCTTTCGCTTGTTTCATTTGAAGCAACTCAATAGCATTCCCCATGACTTCCTTGGAATGCAAAGGATGAACACTATAATGTTCATATATTTCTTCACTAGTACAGGGTTCTACTTTCTCAATTTGACCAGCACACAAATCGCTATCCTCTTCCTCACTTACTTCCTCTTCTGCAACATATACATTTTTATAGTATTTATTATATTTTTTCAAATACAATGTTTCCCTTTTGACTTTCCTAACATCTACTAAATCTTGCCATATTTTCTTATTCTTTGTCGGAACCCCATTAACTAAGATAACAAGAGGTTCCTCTTCCACTTTTTCTACTCCAATTGTGTTAATGTTTTTCTTCAAATCTAGAGGCAAATAAACAACTCTTCCCTTTAATCCTCTCTGTAAATCTGATGGAGGCAATTTCCCTGTCTTTGGCTCCATTCTTACAATAGCCTGAAAGGGATGGATACTTTGAATCAAAATAGATTCATAAGTATTTAAATCCTTCAATTCAGAAGGAATCTCAACCAATTCCAGATTATTATGAACTGCTCTAGCAGGCATCTGGTTTTGATTTAATTTGTTACAACAATAAGTACACACACGTTGATCCAATCCCAAATCAAAACAATTTTCTACCATCAAGTATGTTGTAAAATCCTTCCATTCACTATTATTTTCCCTTTCACTTTTTCCATATAAATCCACTAACTTAGTCTGATTCTTATAATAAGTGCGTCGACAACACACACAAGTGAAATTTGGCCTCTCACTTGATTTCACCTCAAACGTCGCAATTTCCCTCTGGAAATTATCTGTACTGGAAACCTGTACACTATCTTCCACATTACTCTCTTCTTCTTGGTCAATTTCAACATTCTCCTCTTTACTTCCAAAGTAACAAAACTCAATTTCTTCACATATATTCTTCACATCTACTTCAGAACCATGCAAAAGAGCAGCGCATAATTGTTTAAGCATAATTGCTGGACTCTTAGCATAATACAACATTCTAACTAATTTCCTCACTTTATTATGATGCACTGCTAGCATCCTGAAATGATGAAAAACACTCTGGCATACTCTCCTGGAAAGACAAGCCAGTGAATGACCATGCAAACCTATCACTTCTCTCACTCTGCAAGGATCTAATTCTTGCAACAACTTCATTTTCTGCTTCAAACTTTTCTTATTAAATGACCGTATAAAATCACAAAGCAAATTGATGGAATCCTGTCGTACACTGCAAATACTACTACTCTTTCAGGTGTACACAGGACCCTTAGGACGTCTCCCTAAAACCTCATTACCTAACACCTCTTCTATCTCTGTTGTCACAAGTTTTTCTTTTTCAACTGGACAACCATCTTTCACTTCATAAGCTCGACCACTGGTGTCAACTGCATGCACCAAATCATTATCCTGGAAATAACTCTCCTCATTAAAAAATGCCTCACAGCTTGAACTATGCATCCATTCTCCAGAAAAAACTTCACAAAAATTACTACGATTAACTATTCTCTTCCATCTACTATTTCTTTTGAAATCATAAATTGCCTTGTTTAGCTTCCTAATTCTATTGATTGTCAAAATAAATAACTTACGTTTAATTTCAAATGCCTGATCAATAACTTTCTCAACTATTTTTTTTCTCTTATAAAAAACCACTTTCTGTTGACCTTTCTTAATATTTTTTAACAAATTGCCAATTATCCTGTTGCGGAACATTCGTTTACGAATGTCCCTAAACTGTTGTTTCCTTCTACTTTCATGCATAGAGTTATCTCTTACTCTAGCAGTAACATTTTTCATTGGCCTTTCCTTACCGTTTGAATTGCTTCTCCTTTTCTGGACTGAAACATTTTCTGTAGAAACATTTTTTTTACTACAGATATTTCTTATGAATGTTTTTGTACTCTTACCCGGTGCTTTCTTGGTGACTTGACAAATCTTTTTGTTAGAGGACTGCTGCTTTTTTTCATTCACCTGCTGTCTTTGACGTTTTGCAGCCTTTCTCACTCTTTCTTTGCTTGGCATCCTGAAATCTTGAAATAATCTGCAGTTGAATCTGTGGTAAAATATAATAAAAAATGTTATTAACCACTATTACCCAACAGTAAATTAATAACAGTCATCAAAAACTTAACACACTACTTAACATTTTTACATAGAAGAATTTTTTGTACATGGCAAATTTAGAATACAGAAATAGCAGAAAAGAAATGGAATTTATATTAATTTTACCTGTGCTGTTTTATATATGAATCTGATCTAATTGTATGACCATATTTTAATATTTTATTGAAGACACTACACATAACCTGTTTTTGAAGGTGTCTTTATTTTTAAATTAAACGGTTTACATATTTACTTTTTATTTATTATAAATTTATAAAATAAATGTTTATAGTTCCATAGGCTCAAGCACATCAGCTTCCCATCCTATGTCATACAATTCTGACAAATCTGCATACTCATCACGTTCTTCTTCATCCTCAGGATTGAAATCATCCAAGGGATCAACATCCACTGATGTTTCAATTACGAGTTCAATGATGAGGTCAAAATCAACTGATTGCTGATTGTCACTCATGTTGATGTTGTCTTTATCTTTAAAGAAAGATAACAACAATGAAATGTTGCAGAGTAAGAGACAAATCTCAGAGATTATAATAGTAAAATTGTTTAACAACAGTAAAATTTTGCAGCTATTATTTAACCATGTCCAACGATGCTGAGGAGGCAGCCGCGGGCCGTGGAGGGAGTTACGGTGGGGCAGGGAGGCGGGTAGGGGGAGGGGCAGGGTGGAGGGACCTAAAAACTGGCATATGAATAATTGCAGGTAAGTACACAATTTAATTATTCAAACGAATTTCGTAGCGCGCACAGCATCGCAAAATGCGATGCTGTGCGCGCTACGAATTTCGTTTAAATAATTAAATTGTGTACTTACCTGCAATTATCCATATGCCAGTTTTTAGGTCCCTCCACCCTGCCCCTCCCCCTCCCCGCCTCCCTGCCCCACCGTAACTCCCTCCGCGGCTGTGAGGAGGTGAAGCCTATCTCCAATTTTTCACTGAACAGGACTCATCTCTTCTTAACCTTGGATAAACCTCACCGACTCTGTGTCCCCTGCACATAATTAAATGTAAAGGGGCAGATTTATATTAACTAGCACATCCCCAGAGATGCACCAGTTAACGTGCACCGCTGCTCTGCCACCCACGGTGTGCCGCATTTACAATCAGATAGGACAAAGCTGCATCAAAACCCTGCGCCTGCTTGAAGCAGGCATAGATCTTGACGCAGGTAGGCTGAAAGCTAAAGCAACAACTAAGTGTCGTGTGCAGAAGTTGCAAAAAAGGAAAAATGGCGTTTAAACCAGTAATGAGCCCATGCTAACTTAACACAGTGTAAAGATATCCAGGATCTACATCAGTTTGGGGTTCACGAACCTGGCAGGTACAAGGCACTGAGGCTTTGCACCGTGCATGTCTCATCCCAAATCATATGTTGTTTGTGAATGAAACAATTTCCCAGACCAAATGCTTTGGATTGGCTACTTCTAAAAAATTAAACACCCCTACTATCCCGGAGTTAGAGGAATATGATGGTTGGAGTAATTTTACTCGGTTGTCCATTAAAGATTTACAGGCCCTACTCCATAATTCTTCCTTTAACATTTCCAGTATAAATCCAAAAGGTTGGCTGCTTTGGCAACGTGCCTTATCCACGGTTTAATAACGCTGCCTTTTGCTTTATATAAGTTTTCAAATTGTATGAAATATATACCAATAGGTCGTTATGAACCTTTAGGTAGTGGTTTTCTTCATGAGGTCTGGTCGCTTCCATACACATACAGATGTTTCAAAGATGATCAAGAAGTTTATCTGAATGGAGAGGAATGCACTGAGACGCCAGATCATTCACTAATGTGTAGGCACATACAGTTACACGGTTCATGCAACAAACACCGACCAAATATGGCTTGCGTGTTGCAAGGCACGCCAGTTCCTGCTATCATCCCCACGTTCAAGTTGTTGGAAAATGGTAGTTATTTGATGCTCAATAATGAAGATTGTTCTGGGTTAATTAAAAGTATTCCTTTTATCGTAACAGTAAGTGAACGGGTTATTTGCTGAAGAAATGTTCTATTTCCTCCCACACATGAACATAGGGAGTTTTCAATCTGGCCACAAATACCAACCTTGGGAGCAGATTTCAACGGCATGGCAAGAATAAGAGCTCTTTTGTCTCAGAGAGAGGTGGCCTTGAGTTCGGCCCGTGAAACTTTCGTGCTTCACATAGCGAACACCCGTACAGAGGTGCAGACCCTTTTAAATACTGATTCGCCTTTCCATTTCAGCAAGATGGTTCGGACTATCTTTAACGCGTCCTCCACAAAGGGCCTGGCGCACTTTTTTAAAGTTGTTACCAGTGGTCTCGTGACTTCATTTGAGAAAATCTTTGGAGTCATCCCTGCTTTCTTTCATTCTATTTTTTCCACTGTGCTTGGTGGATTCCCATTTTTACTTGCATTACCAGCGGACGCTCTTGTGCTTTTTTACATTTTTAAATATGGATGTCCCTCCTGTGCAAGCTCCCGCCCTGCAGCTGCTGACGCTGTTCCGCAATCGCATGCTTGAATATTATGGCACAATGCCGTTGGCGATATTAAGCACGGCATATGGATTATCTTTTCGATTCTCCTACTTCACCTGTGTCCAGCCTGTATTTCACTGCCTGACCTGTGATTTCGATTGGGCCATTGATTTGTGTCTCTGCGGACCGGTTTCTCCTGACGTCGACTTTAATCAGCTGATGACTCCTATCATTACTCACGAGTTGGTTTGTCCTGGCGAAAGGATTATGGCTGTGGCATTGATGCATGGACTAATTGGTCCCTGGAATTTACTGGCGGCAACACAGTCTTTCTTGGAACAGAGCTTTCTTGAAAACCCACCGAGCTGTCCTCTGATGGTGATAGAGGATCCGGTGCTGGGAGAGCACGTATGTTCTTTTCCGCTTTTAAATTGGATGGCTGAACTCTTTTCGGATGAAGACGGTGACTTCCTATTGGAGGCTGTTGCAGCTTATTTTGCATACACAGTTATGTCATAGACCTTTTTCATGTTTGATATGCTGAGTACTAGCATTTCATTGACAATTCATTGACTTATTTGTCAAGTTTTTATTATTTAGCTTGCCTATTGGCTTAAGCCTCGATAAAGTAGTTGGCTGTTTTATTTTTCTTTAGCATTAAATTTTCCTAGTTTTTAATGTTTTACCTTGCGGACCGTCCACATATAAAGTTGCAATCTGCTCTCATGAGATGGCACTTCTATTATCTTATTCAGTTCGTTTCCGGATCATGGGGAGGTGTCATCTAGATCCTGGATATCTTTACACCGTGTTAAGTTAGCATGGGCTCATTACCGGTTTAAACGCCATTTTTCCTTTTTTGCAACTTCTGCACACGACACTTAGTTGTTGCTTTAGCTTTCAACCTAGTAGTTCATCGTGGTTTACATGAGAATAATATGTTATTGCTCTACTATCTGCTTTGCTTGTTAAACTATATCTGTACAGCGAGTGCTGAAGTTTCAAGAACAAACGATACAGAATTGTTATGAGGTCTGATCTCCACGACATGAGGCGGGTTTTATATTGCTTTGCCGAACACACATACACAACACTTGATGCGGTTCACATGAAGAGAGAGCTGGTGTATGCTGATGTGATTCTTTCAAATCTAAGACACTAAAGTATGGGCACGCCCTAAACCAACACAAAGAGACCTTCTTAGCAAATAATATAATATGTGTATTAGGGAGGGTGAGATATAAGCAGCCGCGGGCCGTGGAGTGAGTTACGGTGGGGCAGGGAGGCGGGGAGGGGGAGGGGGAGGGGCAGGGTGGAGCCCTCTCCACCCTGCCCCTCCCCCTCCCCGCCTCCCTGCCCCACCGTAACTCCCTCCACGGCCCGCGGCTGCTTATAAGTGTTGCTAACTCTTATTCATTTACAGCATGGTAACATACTGTCACCATTCGCTTTTTATGTACTACTAACTATGCTGGTAATTTTGCTACTGATAATATGTGTACTTGTATAATCTAAGATACTACGCCTGAGAAGACGGCATTAGTAAATAAACATTTCAAATACACATGTGTTCTTCTTAACTCCATGTTCTGGTTTCTAAGAAATATATAACGACCGAGTGTTCATGAGTTCCACGTATCCTGAGGTACTATAAGTTCATATTCTGGATTGTCTAAACATTGAGAGTTTGTTAGATCCAATGTGACACTGTACCTAGCTTGCTAAGCGGTTTTTGATTACTAAGGTGAGTTTTGGGGCACCCTAATTCGCCGAGGTTCCAATCCTCTGTGCACAGTTCTCTGTGAGAACAGAAACCCTGCGACAGGGGCACCCCTGAGCCTTGCTGGAGCTTCATCACACTTGCGATACAACTCCAGCAATGCGCCACCTTTACGGCACAGATACGTCACGCATCTGTGCTGTTTTTGCCCCATGATGCGCCGCATTGTAAATGCAGCACACCATAGGTGGCGGAACAGCGGCACAGGATGACTAACACATCCCTGGTGATGCGCCAGTCATCATAAATCTATCCCTATGCTTCTTATCTTGTTAGAGATGAACCTCCATATGTATCATCAAAGTTTTTTGCATTTCCTAAATAGCGAACTTTAAGGAATAAATAGCGATTCTTTACCATTCCTAGTTTGCGATGAGCTATTTGCTAATTACAATTTACCCATTCATTTCCATGGAGCAGGAGGCCCATAGGAATGAAGGTGCAATTTGCGATTAGCAATTACCTCATCGCAAATTACGAATTTTTCCGAGGGTGCAGGGGTGTCTCAAGAACACCCCGCTGCACCCCTGAAAAAGAAATTTGGGGGCATATGGCGCACATAAATTTTGAAAACATTCCTTTACCTCAAAAACGATTTTCAACTCATAATTTGAAAACACTGCCCACGGGGAAATGACTTAAAATGTCCTCAAGACACATGAAAGTCTTTTTTTAAAGCCTTTGCAACTTTTTTGGGTCACTTTTAACATGACTATGTAACTCAAACAGTCAAAATCTAAATTTACCATGCACAGGTGGGAGCATATTTACAAGGAATTTGCTCCACGGGGAAAGGTCTTATAATTTAATATTGGAAAATAACATCAGAGACACTGAAATGCCTTATAAAGAAGCATACACCATTATGTCCTTGTCATAAATTTTAAAAGCCTTCATTTTCCCCAAAAACGATTTTCAAGTCATAATTTAAAAACACTCCACATGGGGAAATGACTTAAAATGTCCTTAAGACACATGAATGCGTTTTTTGATTGCCTTTGCAGCATGTTTCGGTCACCTTTAACATGCCTATGTAACGCAAACATTCAAAATCTAAATTTGCCATGCACAGATGGGAGCATATTTACAAGCAATTTGCTCCACAGAGAAACTTCTTACATTGAAATGGGAAAAATAACATCAGAGACTCTCAATTGCCTTATAAAGAAGCATACACCATTATGTCCTTGTCATAAATATTAAAACCATTGCTTTTCCTCAAAAACGATTTACAAGTCATAATTTGAAAACACTCCACAGCTCCTATGCACATAAAAACCCTGTCAGTACTAATACTTCACATTTTCTCCAATTACAATTTCTCAAAGAAACAAAATCTATTTGTAAAACACTTCAGACAAACCAACATTTGAAAAACACAACTTTCTTCATAATTTTCTCCTTAAAGCACACTATTTTCTATCTAAATTAAAGAAATCTTTTCTCACCTTAGCAAATACTTTGAGTTTCAAAACAGTCTCAGAAACACACCAATTTGTCTTCAGCAGAGCAAAAGGTATGCACTCCAGAGTCTGCAGCTATCAAAAGCACAGAAATTCTGTAATTCTTCACACATATCTCTCATGTCACCCAATCAAAACTCTTCCCTCACTTTTTTTCAAATCAAAACCCTTCCCCCCTCTGCCCCCTCTCTGCTTTTTCTGCATAGCAACCACCTCTTGCAAGACCTCTGGTGTTTCCAAGTTCACACAACAATGTTGCAATTGAACTCTGAACTCTCAGTGCTCCTGCATATCCAGTGCATACTTTCATTTAATGATTTTTTCTTCACCACTCAAAATACATCTTTCAACGAACTCATCCATGCACCCTAACTTTCTGTTTTCAGCAATCAAAATCCACCAATCACTCTTACTTCTTCATTAACACAGAAACTCCTCAGTTTTTTTCATTTTACACTCTCATTTTTTCAACTGCCATTTCATTGCCACACTTCATCTGCCTGCAGGAGAACCTTCTCTCGCCATGTTTTCTGTCTGGATTGTTGGACATAGTTACATCTATTGGGCTCAGAGGTACGCTGAAAACAGGAATTTACCTAACCTCAATTTACAAGATGTGGAAATTAAGTGGTTTGGTCACAGAGGATTAAAATGTCACCAATTGATACCATTGGTGAAAACCTTTATGCATTTGCCAAAACCTGACCTGTTAATTGTGCACTGTGGAGGTAATGATTTGGGCACTTTGACTGGGGTAGGTCTGGAAATGCTTTTAAAGGACACCTTTGAGCAATTGATGGCACTTTTTCCTCAGACTGCCTTGGTATATTCAAATATAAGCCAAAGACAAAAATGGAGGTGGTCGAACCAATTTTGTCCACAAATTGAGAAATCGAGGAAGCATGTAAACAAATCTGTTTCAGCTTACATGAGAGACCATGGAATGGGCTCCCTGTACAACAATAACTTGCGTTACTACATGCAAGATATCTACAGAGGAGATGGAGTTCACTTCTCAGATGAGGGCAACAGAATTTTCACTCTGAATTTAAGACTGTGCATTGGTACCTACTTCTAAGTACCTAAATGTACCATAAACCCAAAAGCTCTTCTCAGAGCTACCCTACATCTGATCACTCACAATTATTATTTTAGTCTAACTTTTTTCACTAATTTTCAAGAAAGTACGCTCCCCAGAACGCTTCCCGGTTCGCGAACCGGGCGCACTCCACGCAAAAAAACTAAAAAAACGATATTTTTTTTTTTTGCCCTGCGAGACCCTTTTAAAGCCTCCACATCAAACCTAGGGGGTCAGGGAGGATCTACTATGCCCCCTTATGGTCATTTGCCCCTTCGCTTTGGCCTCCTCTTGTCTCTCGATCCTACCGAGAGACAAGATGGCGGCCGCTACGGACTGTTTGGAATGTTTACAGACTCCGAAGAACCAATCAGCTGCGCAAAGCTCCGTAACGCGAAAAGTACGCGAAGCGGAGCGCTGTTACAGATATATATCTTTTTTTGAACGTTAATTTCTCAAAATCCACTGGAGCACATATATTGAGACCTAGCAAAGGCACATCGGGCTATCAGTCCCTACAATTGTGCCAAGTTTCGTGCAAATCCATTCAGCCGTTCGATTATTATTATTATTTTTTTTTTTTTGCCCCGCGGGGCCCTTTTAAAACCTCCACATAAAACCTAGAGGGTCAGGGAGGATCTACTATGCCCCCTTATGGTCATTTGCCCCTTCGGTTTGGCCTCCGCTTGTCTCTCGATCCTACCGAGAGACAAGATGGCGGCCGCTACGGACTGTTTAGAATGTTTACAGACGCCGGAGAACCAATCACCTTCGCTTCACAAAGCTCCGTACCGCGTAAAGTCCGCGAACCGGAGCGCTGCCCGGTCCGCTGTTACAGATATATATCTTTTTTTTAACGTTAATTTCTCAAAATCCACTGAAGCACATATATTGAGACCTACAAAAGGCACATCGGGCTACCAGTCCCTACAATTTTGCCAAGTTTCGTGCAAATCCATTCAGCCGTTCGGGCTAAAAGTGAGGCCAACCGCCCTATGGAAAACTCAATGTTAAAAACACGTTTTGGGACCCCCCTTTTTTCTCGGCCCCCCCTTGACGAACCCCCCCCCAAATTTTCAAGGGCTGCTCAGAAACAAAATGTGCCATTTTCCTGAAAATTTCAGCCAATTCCGTCCACAAACGCCAAAGTTATTAGACATAGAATTTTCAAAAATCCCATAGGGAAAAAATCCTAACTATATATACCTACTGGCGACCGCCAGTAGGTAATTACCTACTGGCGATAGCCAGTAGGTATATATAGTTAGTACCTAGCTACCATAGGAAATTCGCAACATTCTACTGGGAATAACTTTGGCGCCGGTTGAGGAATTTGGGTGTAATTTTCCAAAATTGGCCAGCTCCGCTGCGCTCCTTCCCTGAAAGTTTCGGGGAGATTCGTGAAGTGGGGGCTGAGAAAAAAGGGGGGTCCCAAAACGTGTTTTTCCCATGTTAATTTCCATAGGACGTTCTGACAAGGCTACAGCCCGAACCGCTGAACGGATATATATATATATATATATATATATATAGATATATATATATATATATATATATCTATATATATATAGATATATATATATATATATATATATATCTATATATATATATATATATATATATATATATATATATATATATATATATATATATATATATATATATATATATCTATATATATATATATATATATATATTACCTACTGGCGGTCGCCAGTAGGTATATATAGTTAGGATTTTTTCTCTATGGGATTTTTGGAAATTCTATGTCTAATAACTTTGGCGTTTGTGGACGAATTGGGTGAAATTTTCTGGAAAATGGAACATTTTGTTTCTGAGCAGCCCCAGGAAATTTGGGGGGGGTTCGTCAAGGGGGGGCCGAGAAAAAAGGGGGGTCCCAAAACGTGTTTTTAACATTGAGTTTTCCATAGGGCGGTTGGCCTCACTTTTAGCCCGAACGGCTGAATGGATTTCCACGAAACTTGGCAAAATTGTAGGGACTGGTAGCCCGATGTGCCTTTGCTAGGTCTCAATATATGTGCTTCAGTGGATTTTGAGAAATTAACGTTCAAAAAAAGATATATATCTGTAACAGCGGACCGGGCAGCGCTTCGGTTCACGGACTTTACGCGTAATGGAACTTCGCGTAGCGAAGCTGATTGGCTCTCCGGTGTCTGTCAACATTCTAAACAGTCCGGAGCGGCCGCCATCTTGTCTCTCGGTAGGATTGAGAGACAAGAGGAGGCCAAAACAAAGGGGGAAATGACCATAAGGGGGCATAGTAGATCCTCCCTGACCCCCTAGGTTTAATGTGGAGGCTTTAAAAGGGCCCGCGGGGCAAAAAAAAATATTTTTTTTTTGTTTTTTTGCGTGGGTAGCGCCCGGTTCGCGAACCGGGAAGCGGTCCGGGGAGCGTACTATAAGGAAAAAAGAATGATAGACTTTTCAAATACTGTATGTTAATTGATTGTTGGTTTTGTTGATTATTTTTTAATTTTTTTATTTTTTAAGCAATTATTTATTATTGTGATTGTGTTTGAAAATTTAATAACATTTCTAACATTTAACTAGTTTATGAATTACATATAAAAATGATTAAAGACTCAAACAATTTTTTAATATTACATACAATTTTATTTTTCGGATTGTTTTTCAAAATTTAATAGAACGTCTAGCATTTGACTGCCCGATATGTCCTCTTGTTGAGTGAACATAAGTTCCCACATTTGACCGTCATCATAATGAAGTAAATGATCCACAGATTCTACACATTGAACTAATTCATGGTCCCGTGATTCATCCATGAAATCTGAGTCATCATTGTCCTCAATATCTTTTTCTGTGTTGTTCTCCAGAACAATTTCGAAGGAAACATTCTGCTCACCTTCCATTTTATTGCTGTAATTTGCATAAAAAATAAATATATCAGTAGAGATAGGGCACTGTTGGGTTTAAGTTCAGACAGGTACTTGTGAGTTTATAACAGAGAAGTAATCTATGGGCACTGTATGGTTTCAGGCGTGAAGTAGTACTATTAAAAAGTGCCTGTGAAGAAGCCTAAGTAAATTCATAATTATACCACAGAAACCTAAATCAATCCATAATTATAATAAAGAAGCCTTTCTCAATGTCTAACTCTTACAGAGGGATAGTATATAACTATCTGAAAATGTTTTCAAATTTATAAAATAATATCTCACCTTCTAAAAACAAGTTTAAGTTGTGAGTGAAAATGATCTTGCAATGTAGTTCAGGAAGTAGTAGTCAAAATAGCTGTGTTTCTCTCTCTTCCTTTATATATATTCAGGTACATAACCAATCAAATGTCAGGTAAAAAAAGTAGAAAATGAAAGTAACATTTTAATTGGTTGTCAATTCCAACACTTCAGATGTGTTTTGTGAAGTAATTTACCTCAGGGTATTTAGAGAGGTCTACAGGCTAAATGGTTAAATGGAATTTCAATCAAATTTGTGAAAATGGTAGGCATTGGTATGTAGTATGAGCTAATCTATATTTGGTGAAATTGTCTCCAGTCGCTTTTCTGTAAACTACTTTCCCACCTTTTTTTATGGTGCGCTTCCCAGGGAGCGACCCGGTACGCGAACTGGCGAGCGCCCCGGTTCGCGAACCTTAAGCGTTACGGGAGTCCACCATTTTGTGTTTCGGTCGAATTAAGATACAAGATGGAGGGCAAATAATGTTCAGAATGGGTAGAAGGGGGCACGGTAGACTTATCTTGACCCCCTAGGTTTTCTGAGGGTGGCTGAGGAGGCCCATATGTGCGGAAAAAAAACATTTTTTTAAAAATTTAGCGAGGTTAGCTCCCGGTTCGCGTACCGGGTAGCGTCCCAGGGAGCGTACTTTGTTGAAAATTAGTGAAAAAAGTTAGAGTAAAATAATAATTGTGAGTGATCAGATGTAGGGTAGCTCTGAGAAGAGCTTTTGGGTTTATGGTACATTTAGGTACTTATAAGTAGGTACCAATGCACAGTCTTAAATTCAGAATGAAAATTCTGTTGCCCTCATCTGAGAAGTGAACTCCATCTCCTCTGTAGATATCATGCATGTAGTAACGCAAGTTATTGTTGTACAGGGAGCCCATTCCATGGTCTCTCATGTAAGCTGAAACAGATTTGTTT
This sequence comes from Lissotriton helveticus, assembly GCF_964261635.1. Classification (NCBI taxonomy): domain Eukaryota; kingdom Metazoa; phylum Chordata; class Amphibia; order Caudata; family Salamandridae; genus Lissotriton; species Lissotriton helveticus. The sequence goes on along the minus strand of NC_136068.1, from coordinate 1,564,378,512 downwards.
ACATGCTTCCTCGACTTCTCAATTTGTGGACAAAATTGGTTTGACCACCTCCATTTCTGTCTTTGGCATATATTTGAATATACCAAGGCAGTCTGAGGAAAAAGTGCCATTAATTGCTCAAAGGTGTCCTTTAAAAGCATTTCCAGACCTACCCCAGTCAAAGTGCCCAAATCATTACCTCCACAGTGCACAATTAACAGGTCAGGTTTTGGCAAATGCATAAAGGTTTTCACCAATGGTATCAATTGGTGACATTTTAATCCTCTGTGGCCAAACCACTTAATTTCCACATCTTGTAAATTGAGGTTAGGTAAATTCCTGTTCTCAGCATACCTCTGAGCCCAATAGATGTAACTATGTCCAACAATCCAGACAGAAAACATGGTGAGAGAAGGTTCTCCTGCAGTCAGATGAAGTGTGGCAATGAAATGGCAGTTGAAAAAATAAGAGTTTAAAATGAAAAAAACGGTGTAGTTTCTGTGTTAATGAAGCAGTAACAGTGATTGGTGGATTTTGATTGCTGAAAACAGAAAGTTAGGGTGCATGGATGAGTTCTTTGAAAGATGTATTTTGAGTGGTCAAGAAAAAATCATTAAATGAAAGAATGCACTGGATATGAGGTGTACTGAGAGTTCAGAGTTCAATTGCAACATTGTTGTGTGAACTTGCAAACACCAGAGGCATTCAAGGAGGTGGTTGCTATGCAAAAAAGGCAGAAAGGGCAGAGGGGGGAAGGGTTTTGATTTGAAAAAAAGTGAGGGACGAGTTTTGATTGGGTGACATGAGAGATATGTGTGAAGAATTACAGCATTTCTGTGCTTTTGATAGCTGCAGACTCTGGAGTGCATACCTTTTGCTCTGCTGAAGACAAATTGGTGTGTTTCTGAGACTGTTTTGAAACTCAAAGTATTTGCTAAGGTGAGAAAAGATTTCTTTAATTTAGATAGAGAATAGTGTGCTTTAAGGAGAAAATTATGAAGAAAGTTGTGTTTTTCAAATGTTGCTTTGTCTCAAGTGTTTTACAAATAGATTTTGTTTCTTTGAGAAAATGTAATTGGAGAAAATGTGAAGTATTAGTACTGACAGGGTTTTTTTGTGCATAGGAGCTGTGGAGTGTTTTCAAATTATGACTTGAAAATCGTTTTTGAGGAAAATGAATGGTTATAATATTTATGACAAGGACATAATGGTGTATGCTTCTTTATAAGGCAATTGAGTGTCTCTGATGTTATTTTTCCCATTTTAATGTAAGACCTTTCTCTGTGGAGCAAATTGCTTGTAAATATGCTCCCACCTGTGCATGGCAAATTTAGATTTTGAATGTTTGCGTTACATAGCCATGTTAAAAGTGACACAACCATGCTGGAAAGGCAATCAAAAAACGCTTTCATGTGTCTTAAGGACATTTTAAGTCATTTCTCCATGTGCAGTGTTTTGAAATTATGATTTGAAAATCGTTTTTGGGGAAAAGGAATGGTTTTTAAATTTATGACAAGGACATAATGGTGTATGCTTCTTTATAAGGCATTTCAGTGTCTCTGATGTCATTTTTCCCATATTACATTAAAAGACCTTTCCCGTGGGGCACATTCCTTGTAAATATGCTCCCACCTGTGCATGGCAAATTTAGATTTTGAATGTTTGTGTTACATAGCCATGTTAAAAGTGACCCAACCATGCTGGAAAGGCAATTAAAAAACGCTTTCATGTGTCTTAAGGACATTTTAAGTCATTTCCCCATGTGCAGTGTTTTCAAATTATGATTTGAAAATCGTTTTTGGGGAAAAGGAATGGTTTGTAAATTTATGACAAGGATATAATGGTGTATGCTTCTTTATAAGGCATTTCAGTGTCTCTGATGTCATTTTTCCCATATTACATTAAAAGACCTTTCCCCGTGGGGCACATTCCTTGTAAATATGGTCCCACCTGTGCATGGTAAATTTAGATTTTGACTGTTTGAGTTACATAGCCATGTTAAAAGTGACCCAAAAACTTGCAAAGGCTTTAAAAAAACACTTTCATGTGTCTTAAGGACATTTTAAGTCATTTCCCCGTGGGCAGTGTTTTCAAATTATGACTTGAAAATCGTTTTTGAGGTAAAGGAATGTTGTTAAAATTTATGTGCGCCATATTCCCCCAAATTTCTTTTTCAGGGGTGCAGCAGGGTGTTCTTGAGACACCCCTGCACCTTTGGAAAAATTCCTAATTTGCGATGAGCTAATTGCTAATCGCAAATTGCACCTTCATTCCTATGGGCCTCCTGGCCCATGGAAATGAATGGGTAATTTGCAATTAGCAATTTGCTCATCGCAAATTAGGAATGGTAAAGAATCGCTATTTATTCCTTAAAATTCGCTATTTAGGAAATGCAAAATAGTTTGATGATACATATGGCGGTTCATTTCTAACAAGATAAGAAGCTTAGGGATACATTTATGATGACTGGCGCAATGAAGTGGACATCACTTACTTCATTGGTAGAGCTTTACATGTATTATCTCCTCTGTATTCTTCATCAAGCATAACTTTCATCTGCAATCCTGAGTAGGCCTCACCTTAAACAAACCTCTGGATAGGGCACACCTTATCGTCATCCTGAATTAATCATTTAAAATGCTAGGGACAGATTTATGATAGGTGTATGCCTCTTTTGCGCCACTGTGCGTCACTTTTGTGATGCAGCGGCGGTGCAAAAGATTTGCTATGAGGCGACAAAATTACAAATTGATGCATTTAGGCAGATGTGTCATGGTGTAAAAAAACCGTGCCACATGAAACTGATGCAGCAGTGATGCAAAAGATGCACCATGTTGCAAGACAGGCCTCACTTGGGTCCATATGTATGAAGCTAATTAGCATTTGCAAAGGCCGAAGTTCTGTGAATTTTGGCCTTTGCGAATGCTAATTAGACAAATGGTATGTATCAAACAAGTTTGATGCAAAATAAGGAATAGCAAAATTTGCTATTCCTTATTTTGCGATTGCACTGAAGGATTTGCAAATTTTGTGATTTCTTAAATGCAATGTATCAAACAAAAAATATGCAAAAAATGCCATTAAGGATTTGCAAATTACCACCAACTTCTAGTTGGTGGTAATTTGCGAATTCTTTTCAAAAAGCTTTTTTTCCAAAAAACAAAAGGTGACATATGACGCCCATACATGCCCTTAGGGCATGTATGTGCGCCATATGCCCCCAAATTTCTTTTTCAGGGGGTGCAGCAGGGTGTTCTTGAGACACCCATGCACCCTTGGAAAAATTCCTAATTTGCGATGAGCTAATTGCTAATCGCAAATTGCACCTTCATTCCTATGGGCCTCCTGGCCCATGGAAATGAATGAGTAATTTGCAATTAGCAATTTGCTCATTGCAAATTAGGAATGGTAAAGAATCGCTATTTATTCCTTAAAATTCGCTATTTAGGAAATGCAAAATAGTTTGATGATACATATGGCAGTTCATCTCTAACAAGATAAGAAGCATAGGGATAGATTTATGATGACTGGCACAATGAAGTGGACATAACTTACTTCATTGGTAGGCCTTTACATGTATTATCTCCTCTGTATTGTTCATCAAGTGTAACTTTGATCTGCAATCCTGAGTAGGCCTCACCTTAAACAAACCTCTGGATAGGCCAGACCTTATCGTCATCCTGAATTAATCATTTAAAATGCTAGGGACAGATTTATGATAGGTGTATGCCTCTTTTGCGCCACTGTGCGTCACTTTTCTGATGCAGCGGCGGTGCAAAAGATTTGCTATGATGCGACAAAATTACAAATTGATGCATTTAGGCAGATGTGTCATGGTGTAAAAAAACCGTGCCACATGAAACCGATGCAGCAGTGATGCAAAAGATGCACCATGTTGCAAGACAGGCCTCACTTGGGGCCATATGTATCAAGCTAATTAGCATTCGCAAAGGCCAAAAGTCTGTGAATTTCAGCCTTTGCGAATGCTAATTAGACAAATGGTATGTATCAAACAAGTTTGATGCAAAATAAGGAATAGCAAAATTTGCTATTCCTTATTTTGCGATTGCACTGAAGGATTTGCAAATTTTGCGATTCCTTAAATGCAATGTATCAAACAAAAAATATGCAAAAAATGCCATTAAGGATTTGCAAATTACCACCAACTTCTAGTCGGTGGTAATTTGCGAATTCTTTTCAAAAAGCTTTTTTTCCAAAAAACAAAAGGTGACATATGACGCCCATACATGCCCTTAGGGCATGTATGTGCGCCATATGCCCCCAAATTTCGTTTTGAGGGGTGCAGCAGGGTGTTCTTGAGACACCCCTGCACCCTTGGAAAAATTCCTAATTTGCGATGAGCTAATTCCTAATCGCAAATTGCACCTTCATTCCTATGGGCCTCCTGGCCCATGGAAATGAATGAGTAATTTGCAATTAGCAATTTGCTCATCGCAAATTAGGAATGATAAAGAATCGCTATTTATTCCTTAAAATTCGCTATTTAGGAAATGCAAAATAGTTTGATGATACATATGGCGGTTCATCTCTAACAAGATAAGAAGCTTAGGGATACATTTATGATGACTGGCGCAATGAAGTGGACATCACTTACTTCATTGGTAGAGCTTTACATGTATTATCTCCTCTGTATTCTTCATCAAGCGTAACTTTCATCTGCAATCCTGAGTAGGCCTCACCTTAAACAAACCTCTGGATAGGGCACACCTTATCGTCATCCTGAATTAATCATTTAAAATGCTAGGGACAGATTTATGATAGGTGTATGCCTCTTTTGCGCCACTGTGCGTCACTTTTGTGATGCAGTGGCGGTGCAAAAGATTTGCTATGAGGCGACAAAATTACAAATTGATGCATTTAGGCAGATGTGTCATGGTGTAAAAAACACCGTGCCACATGAAACTGATGCAGCAGTGATGCAAAAGATGCACCATGTTGCAAGACAGGCCTCACTTGGGGCCATATGTATGAAGCTAATTAGCATTTGCAAAGGCCGAAGTTCTGTGAATTTCGGCCTTTGCGAATGCTAATTAGACAAATGGTATGTATCAAACAAGTTTGATGCAAAATAAGGAATAGCAAAATTTGCTATTCCTTATTTTGCGATTGCACTGAAGGATTTGCAAATTTTGCGATTCCTTAAATGCAATGTATCAAACAAAAAATATGCAAAAAATGCCATTAAGGATTTGCAAATTACCACCAACTTCTAGTTGGTGGTAATTTGCGAATTCTTTTCAAAAAGCTTTTTTTCCAAAAAACAAAAGGTGCCATATGACGCCCATACATGCCCTTAGGGCCCTTAGCGCCATATGCCCCCAAATTTCTTTTTGAGGGGTGCAGCAGGGTGTTCTTGAGACACCCCTGCACCCTTTGAAAAATTCCTAATTTGCGATGAGCTAATTGCTAATCGCAAATTGCACCTTCATTCCTATGGGCCTCCTGGCCCATGGAAATGAATGGGTAATTTGCAATTAGCAATTTGCTCATTGCAAATTAGGAATGGTAAAGAATCGCTATTTATTCCTTAAAATTCGCTATTTAGGAAATGCAAAATAGTTTGATGATACATATGGCGGTTCATCTGTAACAAGATAAGAAGCTTAGGGATACATTTATGATGACTGGCGCAATAAAGTGGACATTACTTACTTCATTGGTAGGCCTTTACATGTATTATCTCATCTGTATTCTTCATCAAGCGTAACTTTAATCTGAAATCCTGAGTAGGCCTCACCTTAAACAAACCTCTGGATAGGCCACACCTTATCGTCATCCTGAATTAATCATTTAAAATGCTAGGGACAGATTTATGATAGGTGTATGCCTCTTTTGCGCCACTGTGCGTCACTTTTCTGATGCAGCGGCGGTGCAAAAGATTTGCTATGAGGCGACAAAATTACAAATTGATGCATTTAGGCAGATGTGTCATGGTGTAAAAAAAACGTGCCACATGAAACCGATGCAGCAGTGATGCAAAAGATGCACCATGTTGCAAGACAGGCCTCACTTGGGGCCATATGTATCAAGCTAATTAGCATTCGCAAAGGTCAAAATTCTGCGAATTTCAGCCTTTGCGAATGCTAATTAGACAAATGGTATGTATCAAACAAGTTTGATGCAAAATAAGGAATAGCAAAATTTGCTATTCCTTATTTTGCGATTGCACTGAAGGATTTGCAAATTTTGCGATTCCTTAAATGCAATGTATCAAACAAAAAATATGCAAAAAATGCCATTAAGGATTTGCAAACTACCACCAACTTCTAGTTGGTGGTAATTTGCGAATTCTTTTCAAAAAGCTTTTTTTCCAAAAAACAAAAGGTGCCATATGACGCCCATACATGCCCTTAGGGCATGTATGTGCGCCATATGCCCCCAAATTTCTTTTTCAGGGGTGCAGCAGGGTGTTCTTGAGACACCCCTGCACCTTTGGAAAAATTCCTAATTTGCGATGAGCTAATTGCTAATCGCAAATTGCACCTTCATTCCTATGGGCCTCCTGGCCCATGGAAATGAATGGGTAATTTGCAATTAGCAATTTGCTCATCGCAAATTAGGAATGGTAAAGAATCGCTATTTATCCCTTAAAATTCGCTATTTAGGAAATGCAAAATAGTTTGATGATACATATGGCGGTTCATCTCTAACAAGATAAGAAGCTTAGGGATAGATTTATGATGACTGGCGCATCACCAGGGATGTGCCAGTCATCCTGCGCTGCTGTTCCGCCACCCATGGTGTGCTGCATTTACAATGCGGCGCAGCATGGGGCAAAAATGGCACAGATGCGTGACGCATCTGTGCCGTAAAGGTGGCGCATTGCTGGAGTTGTATCGCAAGTGTGATGCAGCTCCAGCAAGGCTCAGGGGTGCCCCATCTCCACAATGTTGCGTCAAGACCTATGCCTGCTTCAAGCAGGCGCAGGGTTTTGACGTAGCTTTCTCCTATCTGATTGTAAATGCGGCACACCATGGGTGGCAGAGCAGCGGTGCACGTTAACTGGTGCATGCCTGGGGATGTGCCATTTAACATAAATCTGCCCCTTTACATTTAAGTATGTGCAGGGGACACAGAGTCGGTGAGGCTTATCCAAGGTTAAGAAGAGATGAGTCCTGTTCACTGAAAAATTAGACATAGGCTTCACCTGCTCAGCATCGCTGGACATGGCTATATAATAGCTGCAAAATGTTACTCTTGTTAAACAATTTTACTATTATAATCTCTGAGATTTGTCTCTTACTCTGCAACATCTCATTGTTGTTATCTTTCTTTAAAGATAAAGACAACATCAACATGAGCGACATTCAGCAATCAGTTTATTTTGACCTCATCATTGAACTCGTAATTGAAACATCAGTGGATGTTGATCCCTTGGATGATTTAAATCCTGAGGATGAAGAAGAACGTGATGAGGATGCAGATTTGTCCGAATTATATGACATAGGATGGGAAGCTGACGTGCTTGAGCCTATGGAACTATAAACATTTATTTTAAAAATTTATAATAAATAAAAAGTAAAAATGTAAACCGTTTAATTTAAAAATAAAGACACCTTCAAAAACAGGTTATGTGTAGTGTCTTCAATAAAATATTAAAATATGCTCATAAAATTAGATCAGATTCACATATAAAATAGCACAGGTAACATGAATATAAATTCCATTTCTTTTCTGCTATTTCTGTATTCTAAATTTGCCAAGCACTAAAAAATCTTCTATGTAAAAATGTCAAGTAGTGTTTTAAGTTTTTGATTACTGTTATTGATTTACTGTTGGGTAATAGTGGTTAATAACATTTTTTAATATATTTTACCACAGATTCAACTGCAGATCATTTCAAGATTTCACCATGCCAACGAAAGAAAGACTGAGAAAGGCTGCAAAACGTCAAAGACAGCAGGGCAATGAAAAAAAGCAGCAGTCCTCTAATAAAAAGATTTGTCAAGTCACCAAGAAAGCACCGGGTAAGAGTACAAAAACATTCATAAGAAATATTTGTAGTAAAAAAAATATTACTACAGAAAATGTTTCAGTCCAGAAAAAGAGAAGCAATTCAAACGGAAAGGAAAGGCCAATGAAAAATGTTACTGCTAGAGCAAGAGATAACTCTGTGCTTGATATTAGAAGGAAACAACAGTTTAGGGACATTCGTAAACGAATGTTCCGCAACAGGATAATTGGCAATTTGTTAAAAAATATTAAGAAAGGTCAACAGAAAGTGGTTTTTTATAAGAGAAAAAAAAAAGTTGAGAAAGTTATTGATCAGGCATTTGAAATTAAACGTAAGTTATTTATTTTGATAATCAATAGAATTAGGAAGCTAAACAAGGCAATTTATGATTTCAAAAGAAATAGTAGATGGAAGAGAATAGTTAATCGTAGTAATTTTTGTGAAGTTTTTTCTGGAGAATGGATGCATAGTTCAAGCTGTGAGGCATTTTTTAATGAGGAGAGTTATTTCCAGGATAATGATTTGGTGCATGCAGTTGACACCAGTGGTCGTGCTTATGAAGTGAAAGATGGTTGTCCAGTTGAAAAAGAAAAACTTGTGACAACAGAGGCAGAAGAGGTGTTAGGTAATGAGGTTTTAGGAAGACGTGCTAAGGGTCCTGTGTACACCTGGAAGTGTAGTAGTATTTGCAGTGTGCGACAGGATTCCATCAATTTGCTTTGTGATTTTGTACGGTCATTTAATAAGAAAAGTTTGAAGCAGAAAATGAGGTTGTTGCAAGAATTAGATCCTTGCAGAGTGAGAGAAGTGACAGGTTTGCATGGTCATTCACTGGCTTGTCTTTCCAGGAGAGTATGCCAGAGTGTTTTTCATCATTTCAGGATGCTAGCAGTGCATCATAATAAAGTGAGGAAATTAGTTAGAATGTTGTATTATGCTAAGAGTCCAGCAATTATGCTTAAACAATTATGCGCTGCTCTTTTGCATGGTTCTGAAATAGATGTGAAGAATATATGTGAAGAAATTGAGTTTTGTTACTTTGGAAGTAAAGAGGAGAATGTTGAAATTGACCAAGAAGAAGCGGGTAATGTGGAAGATAGTGTACAGGTTTCCAGTACAGATAATTTCCAGAGGGAAATTGCGACGTTTCAGGTCAAATCAAGTGAGAGGCCAAATTTCACTTGTGTGTGTTGTCGACGCACTTATTATAAGAATCAGACTAAGTTAGTGGATTTATATGCAAAAAGTGAAAGGGAAAATAATAGTGAATGGAAGGATTTCACAACATACTTGATGGTAGAAAATTGTTTTGATTTGGGATTGGATCAACGTGTGTGTACTTATTGTTGTTGCAAATTAAATCAAAACCAGATGCCTGCTAGAGCAGTTCATAATAATCTGGAATTGGTTGAAATTCCTTCTGAATTGAAGGATTTAAATACTTATGAATCTATTTTGATTCAAAGTATCCATCCCTTTCAGGCTATTGTAAGAATGGAGCCAAAGACAGGGAAATTGCCTCCATCAGATTTACAGAGAGGATTAAAGGGAAGAGTTGTTTATTTGCCTCTAGATTTGAAGAAAAACATTAACACAATTGGAGTAGAAAAAGTGGAAGAGGAACCTCTGGTTATCTTAGTTAATGGGGTTCCGACAAAGAATAAGAAAATATGGCAAGATTTAGTGGATGTTAGGAAAGTTAAAAAGGCAACATTGTATTTGAAAAAAAATAATAAATACTATAAGAATGTATATGTTGCAGAAGAGGAAGTAAGTGAGGAAGAGGATAGCGATGGTGACCTACTTGAAGAACACCCCGCGCCGCACGGCCACCAGCTGCTGCGTGTGCCCCCTCCGCCTTACTGCCTCGCTGTCCGGCTGCCGCCGCATGACCACACCCCCTCCTTCGAGCGGCGTGGTCCGTGATCGCTCCTGGGCGCCGCTTCTCCCCCTGTGCCCTGCTGTCAGTATTGTTAGCCTTGCTTAGAATTGTATTATTGTATTAGTATTGTATTATTGTCATTTTTGTTTAGATTGGTATAATTGTATTTTCGTCCCTCTGTATCCCTCCCCGCTTCCCGCCGCTAACCCCGCCCCTTTTGCCTTCTGTACCCACCCCGCTCCCGCCTCCCAGCTGCTCCGCCCCCCCGCGCACTTGGCCATATATGGCGACCGTGCGACGCAGGTGAGTGTGACCTACTTGTAGGACACCCCCGCGCCGCACGGCCACCAGCTGCTGCGTGTGCCCCCTCCGCCTTACTGCCTCGCTGTCCGGCTGCCGCCACGTGACCACGCCCCCTCCTTCGAGCGGCGTGGTCCGTGATCGCTCCTGGGCGCCGCTTCTCCCCCTGTGCCCAGCTGTCAGTATTGTTAGCCTTGCTTAGAATTGTATTATTGTATTAGTATTGTATTATTGTCATTTTTGTTTAGATTGGTATAATTGTATTTTCGTCCCTCTGTATCCCTCCCCGCTTCCCGCCACCGCCGCTAACCCCGCCCCTTTTGCCTTCTGTACCCTCCCCGCTCCCGCCTCCCAGCTGCTCCGCCCCCCCGCGCACTTCGCCATATATGGCGACCGTGCGAACGCGCAGCGGTCACGCGCAGCGGGCGCGCCGATTGTGCGCCAAAGGTAAGCCCGTCTGCGCCCGCCCCTGGCCCACGAGGACCCCGACCGACCCGCCTGACGTACACCGCCGCCCACCTCAGCGCACTCAACGCCGGTCGACTCCCAGGATGCTACCAAGCCACACCACGACGCACCCACGGACCCTTCAGCTGCCACGCCTGCAAGTTCACCTGCATCCGGACCTGCCTCGCACCAACACCCGCCAAGTCGAACATCAGCAGCACCCACCTCAAGTGAATCCTGCTCAACACCCGCTCCGTCCACAGGCACGCCATCGAACTCTGGAACCTCCTCGACACCACAGCCCCTGACGTTGCCTTCCTCACGGAGACCTGGATGAACGCCTCTTCAGCTCCCGACATCGCCATCGCCATCCCAGAGGGCTACAAGATCACCCGGAGGGATCGCACCGCCAACCAGATGGGAGGAGGCATCGCCATCATCCACAGGAACACCATCCGTATCACGACCAGCACTGACAACACCCTGACCACCGCCGAACACCTGCACTTCCAGATCCACACCGACCCGAAGACCACCCTCAGAGGCACCCTGATCTACCGACCTCCGGGACCACGCACCCAATTCAGCGAGGACATCGCCGACTTCATCAGCCCGCATGCCCTCCCCTCCGCTGACTACATCCTCCTGGGGGATCTCAACTTCCACCTGGAGAACAACAACGACCGCAACACCAGCACCCTACTCGACAACCTCGCCAACCTTGGACTCAAGCAACTGGTGTCCACCCCCACCCACCTCGCCGGACACACACTCGACGCAGTCTTCTCATCCAGCACAGACATCGCCTTCAGCCACGCCACAGAGCTTCAATGGACGGACCACAGCTGCGTCCACTTCACCTTCAAAAGAACGATGACCCACCACCACCAGCAACAGGCTGCCCGCAGAAGCTGGAACAAGATCACAGCCGACCAGCTCGCCACCTCCCTGAGCCAGCGCCCTCCTGCCAGCTCAGCGAACCCCAGCCAGGCCGCCGACAACCTCAGGAAGTGGATCAGCAACTGCGCGGACGAGCTCGCCCCGCTGAGGACCCCGCCCAGCAGACCCGGCAGCAAGAAAGCCCCATGGTTCACCGACGAACTCAAGAGCTCCAAGAAGAACTGCCGAGCCCTCGAGAAAGTCTGGAGAAAGGAACCAACACCGGACAACATGACCACCTTCAAGCTTGCCACCCGGAAGCACCACCAGCTGATCCGCGCCGCCAAGAAAACTGCATTCAAGGACCGACTGGACAACAACGCACACAACTGCAAGGAACTCTTCAACATCGTGAAAGAGCTATCCAACCCCAGCGCAGGAAACAACGACATCACCCCATCGCAAGACCTCTGCAACTCCCTCACCTCATACTTCCACGACAAGATCGCGGACATACACAACAGCTTCAACAACCAACCAACGCACACCACGACCGAACCACCACCCCCCACCACCACCCTCCGCGCCTGGACTCCGATCAGCACCGAAGACACCGTCCGCACGATGAACTCCATCCACTCCGGATCTCCGACCGACCCCTGCCCTCACCACGTCTTCAACAAGGCCGACGCTGTCATCGCACCCCACCTGCGAGACATCATCAACACATCCTTCGACACCGCCACCTTCCCTGAGAGCTGGAAGCACGCCGAGCTCAGCGCTCTACTCAAGAAACCCACAGCGGACCCCACCGAACTCAAGAATTACCGCCCCATCTCGCTCCTCCCGTTTCCAGCCAAAGTCATCGAGAAGACCGTCAACAAGCAGCTGGCCGCCTTCCTTGAGACGAATGGATCCCTCGACCCCTCACAGTCTGGCTTCCGAGCCAACCACAGCACCGAGACCGCCCTCATCGCCGCCACCGACGACATCCGAGCCCTGATGGACAACGGAGAAACAGCGGCCCTCATCCTCCTAGACCTCTCCGCGGCATTCGACACTGTCTGCCACCGCACCCTAGTACAGCGCCTCAGCAACGTCGGAATCCAGGAGAAGGCTCTGGAATGGATCATCTCCTTCCTCGACGGGAGAACACAAAGAGTCCGCCTACCGCCGTACAAGTCAGAGGCCACCAAAGTCATCTGCGGCGTCCCTCAAGGATCCTCACTAAGCCCCACCCTCTTCAACGTCTACATGAGCCCCCTCGCGCCCATCGCACGCCAACACAACCTCAGCATAATCTCCTACGCCGACGACACCCAGCTGATCCTCTCCCTGACCAATGACCCCGCCGCCGCCAGAGCCAACCTGCACGAAGGGATGAAAGAGGTAGCCGAGTGGATGACGACCAGCCGCCTGAAACTGAACTCAGACAAGACGGAGGTCCTCATCCTGGGCTCTTCACCCTCTGCCTGGGACGACTCCTGGTGGCCTCCCGCCCTGGGCACCGCACCCAAACCGACAGACCACGCACGCAACCTGGGCTTCATCCTGGACTCCTCCCTCTCCATGACCAGGCAAGTCAACAACGTCTCCTCGGCGTGCTTCAACATCCTACGCATGCTACGAAAGATCTTCTGGTGGATCCCCACCGAGACCAGAAAGACCGTCACCCAGGCCCTCGTCACCAGTCGACTGGACTACGGCAACGCCCTCTACGCCGGCACCACCGCCAAGCTCCAGAAGAGACTCCAGCGGATCCAGAACGCCTCAGCCAGACTCATCCTCGACATCCCACGAACCAGCCACATCTCCGGACACCTGAGAGACCTGCATTGGCTCCCCGTCAACAAAAGAATCACCTTCCGCCTCCTCACCCACGCACACAAAGCTCTACACGACCAAGGCCCGAGCTACCTCAACAACCGAATCAACTTCTACACGCCCCAACGCCACCTCCGATCAGCCAACCACGCCCTCGCCGCCGTCCCCCGCATCCGAAGAGCGACTACAGGAGGAAGGTCCTTCTCCTACCTGGCCGCCAAGACCTGGAACTCCCTCCCGACCGACCTGCGCCTGACCCAAGACCACCTCTCCTTCAGGAAGAAGCTGAAGACCTGGCTGTTCGAGCAGTAGCGGCACCCCCCTCCCCCCAGCGCCTTGAGACCCTACGGGTAAGTAGTGTGCTCTATAAATGTCTTTGATTGATTGATTGATTGATTGATTTGTGTGCTGGTCAAATTGAGAAAGTAGAACCCTCTACTAGTGAAGAAATATATGAACATTATAGTGTTCATCCTTTGCATTCCAAGGAAGTCATGGGGAATGCTATTGAGTTGTTTCAAATGAAACAAGCCAAAGGGAGTCCCATTAGTGTTTGGGAGGAAAGTTTGGAAGCTCGGTGTTTCCCACAGCTTTTTCCAACAGGTCAGGGAGGAAGATATGATGAGCGACCTCATCAAATTCCTGCTTCTGAATACCGGACTTTGCGATTGTATGCAGGAGATGCTAGGTTTCGACAATGCATTCCTTATTTGTTTCATCTCCTGTTTGAAAGCGATCTGTCTGGACTGTCATATGCAGTGAACCACATCTTGAAAAGTGGTATACACATGCAAAACATCTCGGCAAGTGACTTTATGGATAAAGTCAATGTCCAAGACAGTATTTTGGATTCTCACCTGATTAATCTCATGGCGTGTCAGCGTGGTACTAATGAGTACTGGTACCGTCGTCATGGTGATTTAAAATGTATGCTGAGGAACTTAGGAACTCCCACATGGTTCCTCACTCTGAGCTGTGCCGAGTATGGCTGGGAAGACTTACTTGAATTTCTACGAGAGGCAAATGCTAACGTAGAAAACATCGAATTCAAGACACCCGGAGAACTGTGCTCTTTGGATCCAGTCAATGTATGTAGGTACTTCAATCATAGATTTGAAGCTATGATGTCTTTCATCATGAATAAGAAGAATCGACCTCTTGGAGAGGTGTTGGATTTCTTCTGGAGAAAGGAGTACCAAGCAAGAGGTGCTCCTCATATACATATGTTGCTGTGGATCAAGGATGCACCTAAATTTGGAACGGATCCAGAAGACTCAGTGATGAGTTTTATACAACAGTATTCTACGTGTGCTGTTCCAAACGCAAAGGAGAAGAAAAGCCTAAGAGAAAAAGTTCTGCGTTTCCAAAGCCATCGATGTGGAAAGTACTGTCGTCGTAAATTCCGAAACAAGGACAAGTTCTACACCAAATGTCGTTTCGGCTTTCCACGACCGGTGATTTCTAAAGGAAGAGTAAACAGTTTGATGTCTTCGCTGCGACATAATGTGATGAAGAAATCACCTAAAAACACATACAATTTGAAGAGGAACGAAGAGTCCAAGTACATCAACGACTACAACCCGGTGATTTTGTCCATGTGGAATGCTAACATGGATATACAGTTTGTGGCTGATAACTGTATGGCTGTGACTCGGTATGTGACATCTTACATCACCAAAAAAGAGAAGACAGAATTGAAGGATATGTGGGAGGACATTTCCCATGAAAAGAGCCTCAGCAAGAAGTTGTACAGTTTCAGTCTGAAGATGTTGTCGCATCAGGAAAACGGAGCGTACGAATGTTCTGACCGGTTGTCTTCAGCAAGTCTCTATGCCAAGTCCAGGAGTATCGTTTGGGCGAGTCTTGGTCTTGCTGCAACGCGTAATCGAGTTCTCAAACCTGTGCGGGAAATTGAGTATTTGGCGGAAAAGGAGCCAAACAGTACCGACATTTTGAAGACCAACATGTTGGATACATATTATCCAAATCGAAGCATTCACCTCGAGAATGTTTGTCTGTATGAGGTTCTTCAAAATTACATATTCAAGAGGAACATCAAAGAAGATACTGAGAAAGGAGTGTATGCTGTAATAGGAAGTGAGGGATGTCTGGTCAAGCAAAGAAAATGCCACTTGGTAAACCATCGAAAATTGAGTGGCGAATCTCCTGAAAAAAAGGAGTTTTCTATTTAGCACTTTTGCAACTTTTCAAGCCTTGGCGTGCAGAAGAGGAACTGCTTGGAGATTTTCTCTGTTACGAAGACTCTTTCAATGCCGCCAAGGAGACCATAGAATGTCCTGCTTTTCCCAAATATGTAGAAATGTTGAATGCGGAAATTGAGCAGGAAGCAATGATTACAGCCGAGATTGCCAGAGACAGTTCTCAGGACAGTCAGAGTTCTGCTTCATTGAGTCAGGATCCACTAGGAGGACCTGTTATCGAAAATGAAGCTGCCACTGCTAGGAATGAAGTGGAAAGAGCCATGGCACATGCTCAGGAGGATGCGGTTAACTTAGAAGAGTTGGAAAGACAACTCAACGTTGAGCAGAGAAAAATATATGACGAAGTTACCATGCAAATTGATCATGGATTAAGTCATGACAAGAAAGAGTGCTCATGTACGTCGTTGAAGCCTGTCCGACTGTACGTGAGTGGAGAAGCGGGAACTGGAAAAAGTTTCCTTATTAAAGCAATTTCATGTTATTTGCAGGAAAGGACAGAGTCATCGCTGTCTTGTGTTGTCACCGCTCCAACTGGACTGGCAGCACATAACATTAAAGGGATTACTTTACATCGTTTACTGATGCTGCCAGTGGAGCATGACAACAAATTACAATATCACAAGCTATCTGGAGATGCTTGTTTTGAAGTTTCAAGAATCTTGAGGAAAATGAAACTTCTTATCATTGACGAAGTAAGCATGGTTTCCAATGTCATGCTTGCCTTTGTGCATTTGAGAATGCAAGAAGTTCTCAAAACAGAGTATGATGTGTTATTTGGTGGCAAACATATCATTGTTTTCGGAGATCTTCTGCAGCTGACACCAGTGAAAGGGCAACCTGTGTTCAAAATGCTCACGCATGAAGATACCAGGAAGTGCCTAGGCAGCATTGGCAACGTCAATATATGGTTAAACTTCAATTATGCTGAACTGCATGAAAATATGCGTCAGGCGAAGGATGAAGTTTACAAGACTATTCTACAAGATGTTAGAATTGGAAAAGTGACCGAGCATGGGAAAGAAGCTTTACATGCACGATTACTGTCAAATTTATATCCAGAACAAGATGTTGTGCCTGAGAATATTTTTCAGAAAATTACTGAGAAGAAATCTGGAATATGTTTGATGCCAACTCTTGCAGAATGTGCCAAATTCAACAACAAAATGTTGCATTTAGAAAAGCAAGAGATTGTGAAACTGGAAGCTATTGACAGAGTAGAGCATATGGGATCAACAATTATTTTGTCTGAGAATCTGAAAACAAAATTGGATTCATTAGAGAAGAGTATATCTAAAACTGCAGGTTTTGAAAAGACTCTGAATGTGTGCTTGAACTGCCGTATAATTTTAAGAAGGAATTTACATGTTGAAAGAGGTCTGGTAAATGGATCAATGGGTAATGTTGTTGATTTTGTAAAATACAGAAATAGAGATGGAATTGAATTTTTAAAAATTAAATTTGATGGCATTGAGGAAGTACAGCTAATTGGTCGTTGTTCTGGTAGATTTTTGCTTGTAAAAGACTTATATGTTCGCCGTAAGCAGTTTCCTGTTTGCTTGGCATATGCGGTGACAATCCATAAATCGCAAGGTTTAAGTGTAGACAGTGCATTGGTGAATATTGGCAGTTCTGTGTTCAAGGAGGGTATGGCATATGTGGCATTGTCACGAGTTAGAACTTTATCGGGATTGTACTTGATTGAGTGTGATGTCACAAGCATTTGTGCGGATCTAGATTGTGTTAAGGAATACAATAGGTTAAGAAGAGAGTATGCGCCACATTTGCCTCAATATCCTTTGTTTGAGAAACGTGTGGTAGGCCGGAAACGAAGAAATGTGACCAATACTGGGGAGGTTGTAGCAAAAAGACGAAAAGTCGATGAACCTGAAATTATAAGCAGAAACAAAAAGGATTCTGTTGAAGATGTTGTTGGTTTTCAATTTGAAAACAGTTCTGGTGTCAACTGCTATGCTAATGTAGTGGTTAATGTTTTGTTTTCTCTAGAAAATGTAATAGAAGAGATTGTGGTCAATTCTGATCAAAGATTTTGCAGTTTGTTAAATTCTGTCCTAGAAAAATGTAGCACTGATAGAACAAACATAGAAAGTGTGTCTGAAATTCGAAATCTGTTAGACAGATGTTCAGGCCAAACACAATTCTCTCAAAATATTCAGCAAGATTGTCAGGAGTTTTTAATGTATATGCTTGATGTATTGCATGCTGAAGGTGTAGATGTAGATCAGCTGTTTGGGCTTTCTTATCAATGGCAGCATGACTGCGAGAACTGTAGGGTATCAAG
The DNA here is from genome assembly GCF_964261635.1 of Lissotriton helveticus. Classification (NCBI taxonomy): domain Eukaryota; kingdom Metazoa; phylum Chordata; class Amphibia; order Caudata; family Salamandridae; genus Lissotriton; species Lissotriton helveticus. Next base: position 1,564,360,705 of record NC_136068.1, on the reverse strand, counting down.
TACTACTAGTGTAGACTCAGAAAGATTTATATATTTAACTTTGCCAGACAGTAAATCAATCTCCTTTAATAAGCTAGTAAAAGCAGCTGATCACAACATGGAGTGTAGCCAATGTAAATCTGAAATGATGTCCACATTATTTATACGAACATATGGCCAGTATGTCATTTTAATGTTCCAACGATGTAGGCCTGATGGAACAAAATTGACAAATTTAATTAAAAATTTTGTGGCTTCGCAGTTGTCAATATCAGGAAGCACTTTTGTAACTGCAGCAATTATATATCATGACGGTCCTTCAATAACATCAGGACATTACACAGCTTATTTAAAGTCTAGAAATGGCTGGTCATTCTGCAATGATTCTGTTTTAATTTTCAAAAAAAAATTGCCGTATGACCTTAAAAACTCTTACCTGGTGTTTTTAAAACCAAAATTTTAGGGAAGGAATCTCGGGATGTGCTCTGAGGAATTTCAAGAAGTTCTAATGGCTCCTACACGATTTGGCCTTGAGGATAAGTGTAGTTCAGAGACATAACTTCTAACCATAAGACTGGACGTCATGGAGAAATAAGTGCACTTTGAATGAGTTCAGAAAAACTATTTCTTTTTATAAGCTAATTGAAGCAGCCAATCAAAACATAGAGTAGAGGGAATGTAAGTCTGCAATGCTGTCTACTGTTTTACATTGCTTTGTGATTAAAAGTGTAGAGAATTAAATAATTGTAGTAGTCATAGAGGTAGTGTAAGTCTGCTTCATAGTAAGCAGTATCAGTGTCATAGGAAATGTAGAACATGACTGAGGAAGAAGGGGAAGATATTACTAGTCCAGGATTGTGAAAATGATCTTCAACATTTTAATTCTGAAAGTTGCGGAAATGCCAAATGACGGGATTGGCTTACAAGAAATCCAAGAGTTATAAATGGCTCTGACAAGATTTGGCCTTGTGGAAACTTGTGGTAGAGAGCAAGAAGTCATTTATTGTATGTAACATGTTTTTCAAAACGATGGAGGTTTTCTTTCAGAAAGTGGCGGGCTGAAAGTAATAACAGCACAACAGAGTGTAAGCTGTTCATAGGACATCCTTTGACGTCATGGAAAGTAAGTTAACTTTAAGGAGTTCTGAATTCTGATTTGTTATGTTGTATGGGTTTTTTAAACACAATCATTTTGATTGTGTTTTTTTTTCCCCGCTGTTATATGATGAATACCTTCAAGTCACTGTTTTTAGTGAAATTTGATACATTCTGAGAACAGCAAAAATAAACCATTTAACATGTATAATTAATTCTGTACTGTTTCCATTTATGATGTACATTTAGAACTGTGTAGGAGGCATGGAGAAGGAGAGGCTTCTGTAAGTGTCAAAGTTCTTGCATACAGTGCTCATATTCTACGTAGTCTTTCATATGATAGACTACATTTCCACAATGAGATACCTAAGCAAAGGAAACACAGGTCATATGATTGTGGAATGAGCAAAAAAATGTGCATGTTTTTCAATTATATTACCTGTGTTTCCTAACATTACACACCACATTGTGTAGATGAGGTTTAGGCCTGTTCCTGGAGACAGAGGAGGTCTGACATTTGTTCAAGAGTGCAGTGGACATTACTCACTTCGTTGGTAGGCCTCCACATGTATTATCTTCTCTGTATTCTTCAACAAACCTAAATTCCATCTGCAACCCTGAGTAGGACTTACCTGAAACAAATCTGTGGATAGGTTACACCTTATTGGCATCTTGAAACAATCATTTAAAATGTTAGGGTCAGATTTATGGTGGCCGTGCGCCTCTTTTGCTCCATTGTGGGTCACTTTTGTGTAAAAGATGCACCATGTTGCAAGATAGGTTTCAGTTCATCTCCAGCAAGATACCATCAGTTTAAAATGTATATAATTAGCATTGTGTAGGGGGCATGCAGAAGCAAAAGCTTTTTATAAGTGTCAAAGTTGTTGCATGCAGTGCTTCACTTCTAGGTACTGTTTAATATGCTGGACTACATCTGCACTATGAGATACCTAAGCAAAGGCAACACAGGTGATGTGATTGTGAAATGAGGAAAAGAAACTCCACATTTTTCAATTACATCACCTGTGTTTCCCAAGTTTATGAATGACATTGTGCAGATGAAGTTTAGGTCTGTCCACGGACACAGAAGAGGTCTGGCCTTTGTTCAAGAGTGAAGTGGACATGACTTACTTCATTGGTAGGCCTTCACATGTATTATGTCCTCTGTTCTCTTCAAACAACTCGAAATTTCATTTGGAACCCTGAGTAGGTCTCACCTCAAACAAACCTCTGGATAGGACACATCTTATTGGCATCCTGAAGCAATCATTTAAAATGTTAGTGTCTTGCGACACTTTTCTGAGACAACAGCAGTGCAAAAGATGCACCATGTTTTAAGATAGGCCTCACTTCATCTGCATCAAGATACTGTTAGTTTAAAATGTATATCTTTAGGACTGTGTAGGGGGCCTGGAGAAGCAGAAGCTTCTGTCAGTGTCAAAGTTGTTGAAAAACTGTTTGTCCTTCAATCTTTTCCCTTGTCTTTTGTAATTTTTAAATACATGTTTTAATATTTTTCAAATGTTTGTTCTCTCTTTCACAGATTGAAAGTATAAAAACAAAAAGTGAGTAATTTAACGACAATTATAAGGTAAATGTTTTGTATTCTTTTCGTTACATTTCTATCACATTCACCTACTATTAGTTCCACAGCTTCATTTCTTTAACCCTCAGTTTCCTGCCTTTGCTACTTTCCTCATTCCTTTCTCTATTACCTACTTACTCAACTCCTTCCACTCTTTTTCTCAGTCCCTCTCTTCTCATAGTTCCTCACTCTTGTTCACTCACTCCGTCTCTATTACTCTTAGTGTCTTTGACTGATCACTCTTTCACTACTTGTTCATAATGCTTTCTCTGTGTAGTTGAAGCACACTAAGGGGCATATTATGAACACAGCCAATAAAATTATTGCTGTTTTTATTGGCAGAAAACTGGTGCAAAAGTGGTTTTAGCGGCAGTTTTCTGCTGCAAAAGCGGCTTTGGTGACATATTTCTGCCGATAAAAGCTGCAAAACTTTTATTGCCTATGTTGATGATGTGGCTCTATGTTATTTACATTTCTTTGCTGTTTCAATTAATCTTTTTCTGTTATTTGTTGTTTTCTGTTTTCTATTTTTTCTCTCTGTTATTCCCCATGTTTTAATCTTATTTTGAACATTCACTCACATTCTCCAAGAAACTCTTCTTTGTTATTGTTCTACTCTCTTTTTTTTCTTTCACTTCCTTATCTATTTTGTTTTTCACAATTATACCCTCTTCCGTCTTTTCTTCGGTAAATAGATCTATTAAACAGTATCTCTGGTTTACTCCCTATAGCTGTCTTTCTTTTAACATCACTCTCTGTTTACTTTCCTTATACTTACTCTTCTTTTTTTTTTTTTTTTTTTTTTTTTTTGGGTTAGCTCCCGGTTCGCGAACCGGGAAGCGAACTGGGAAGCGAACTAAAAGAAATAGAGCTTGCCAGAGTGCTAAACATTCTAGCAATTTTTTTTGAAAGGGGAGGTAGTTCTGAAAAGAACTTTTTTTTTAATGTTTTTGTTGTTTTATATATTTTATTTTTTTTTGAACATTTTTTGTTTTTTTTGTATTTTTTGAACAATTTTATATTTTTTTGGGTTTTTTGGGGGGGAAACAACAAAAAACAGGCATTGAAAAGGGCTCAACAGGAGCAAAAAAAAAATTACTGTCTGGGGCGGTTAGGACAATTGTGATTGTTATAAGCTAGGTTGATTGAATTAATGCTCATGTTACCACATGATATCAATGCACCGCAGTGCAGACAAGTATATTTCATATGCCCAAAATTCTCCTGGATGTTTGGCACGGTTTCCCGTGCCTCTGCTGCTGTCAACGATATTAGCGATGTTGACCTGGCCACAGGAGTTGCTGTTGGGTTTTCTTCCATGTCACGTATCTCCGCCCGGCTGTAATTCAATGGATGCCACCTGTTCATGTGCCGATGCATGGTATAGTTCCCATAGCTATACTTTTTATCAGTCCCTCTTGATAATTTCTCTTTGCAAATGAGGCAGGTGACATACCTCGCATTTACTTTTTTCTGCCCTGGAGGGATTGAAAAAAACTGCCAAATGAAACTGGCTTTCCTATGGGAAACCCGGGGCACCTCTTCCAAGAACTGTGGTCCTTCTGTCTCCTCTTCCTCTAGTTCTTCCTCTTCCTCCTCTGTGTTGGTGATGACCTGGGGAGGTGGTCCTCTCTTCCCATGAGGAGGTGGAGGTGGTGGTGGGGGTGCACCAGCTGAAGCAACTACTGAAGCCATGGCTCTACTATGAATAAAGGTCTTCCTCTCACAATGATGAAAGTCAGAGTGAGGAAAGAAGGAGGGGTTTTCATCATTTGGGAAAAACAATAGTTCTAAACCAATGAAAAGTGTTATTTTTAGGTCACCTGACCTAGCCTTACATGATTATGAAACCAAAAGTTAAATGAACCAATGAAAAGTTTTATTAACAAGTCACATGACCTCTCACGCTTATGTTACGCGCTGCGGAACGCGCCCCGGATCGCTTCCGGGTCGCTGTGCTTCGCGCCTCGGTTCGCGCTCCGGAGCACTTCCGGGTGCGCTAACGCGGCGCGTCATAAGATGCATTACGCGGCAACGCGATACGTCGCGCTTTCGCGACGCGCCGTGGATCGCTTCCGGGGAGCTGCGCTTCGCGTCTCAGTTCGCGTACTGGAGCACTTCCGGGTGCGCTAACGCGGCGCGTCATAAAACGCATTACGCGACAACGTGATACGTCGCGCTTCCGCGACGCGTCACGATGTTGATTTCTAACGCGGCAGTTGCGCTAACGGAACGTTTACCGGTTCGCGGACCGGGTCGCGGCATCAAATTGAGCTAACGGAAAGCTTCCCGGTTCGCGAACCGGGAGCGAAACAAAAAAAATATTTAAAAAAATTATTAATAAACATATAAAATATATTTTGGGATTTAAAGAAGAATACATTTTACAGCTATAAATATTAGCTTTTAAAAAACCAACGAAATTCACTGAAAAAACCATAGGTTATAGACCATATATAGTTAGGAATTAGCATTTTCAAAACCTTGAAAATTCACTGAAAAAAACATAGGTTATAGACCATATATAGTTAGGAATTAGCATTTAAAAAACCTTATTTTACTCACACAAAACCATTGAAATTCCATATATAGTTAGTTGTACTAACTATATATCGCGCACCCGCAATCCACTGCTGATCATGTCACATATTACATCATTCATGACATGGTCAGTGACATCACTGATGACATCACTGATGACATCTCAAATGACATCACTGATGACATCACTGATGACATCTCAAATGACATCACTGATGACATCACTGATGACATCTCAAATGACATCACTGATGACAACATCCAGTGACTGTGTATTTCTGTAAAGTTAAAATATGTCTTACATATTGAAGAATGAGTGGATGTAGAAGTGTCTGGATGAAGGATTTAGTAGGTGCATGCCTGACTGTATGAGTGAGTGGTTAAATGTGTCTCACTGAGTGCATGGGTTAGTGACGAACTGTCTTAATTTGTGCATCATTATGTTTGTTGTTCTGTAAACTGCTGCATGTGTTGATCCGTAGCTATATGAGTAAGTATATGGGTTATTGATTGGTTGCTCAAGTATTTGTATGGGAGACTGAGTGTGTGTGTGGGTGGCTGGGAGGTGTATGACTCTGTGCATATATGTGTGAGCAGTTGATTCACTAGATGTATGGGTTCAAAAGTGCATGTGGAAACAGCTGTATGGGTGGTTGACTGTGTGCATGAGTGCATTGGTGAGTGAATGGATATCTCAGTGCTACATGTCAAAGTAAGTACATATGTAAAACACAGTACATGTGAGAGTTGGCATATATAAATAACTGTGCATAAGAGCAAATAAATGTGTGATTGGCTGTATGGATGATTGTGGACTTGTATCAGGGATTGTAAAAGAGAGTAAATATGTGTTAGTATATGTTTGAATAAGTAAGGTGTGTATAACTTTATAGTTGAGGAAATGGAGGTGTGATTGATTCTTTGCATGACTGACTAGGTGTGTAAGTAACTCCATGGATGAGTGACAGTCTGTGAGTGTCTGTTTACACTGAGTGTATCTAAGGTTATATTAGAGTCTGAAGAGGTTCATCGTATTATCACATGAATGATGTCATCAGTGATGTGATCAGTAATGTCAAATGAGATGTCATCAGTGATGTCATCAGTGATGTCATTTGAGATGTCATCAGTGATGTCATCAGTGATGTCATTTGGGATGTCATCAGTGATGTCATCAGTGATGTCATTTGAGATGTCATCAGTGATGTCATCAGTGATGTCACTGACCATGTCATGAATGATGTAATATGTGACATGATCAGCAGTGGATTGCGGGTGCGCGATATATAGTTAGTACAACTAACTATATATGGAATTTCAATGGTTTTGTGTGAGTAAAATAAGGTTTTTTAAATGCTAATTCCTAACTATATATGGTCTATAACCTATGTTTTTTTCAGTGAATATATATATATATATATATATATTCACTGAAAAAACTATAGGTTTCACACCAGTTATAGTTAGGAATTAGCATTTAAAAAACCTATTAAATTCACTAAAAAAACATAGGTTTCACACCAGTTATAGTTAGCTGGAAATTTTACTGGCATAAAACCAATGAAATTCCCACGTTATAGTTAGTTGGACTCACTATAACTTGCGCGTGCAATGCACTGCTGATGACGTCACATATTACATCACTCATGACATGGTCAGTGACATCACTCATGACATCACTGATGACACCATCTAGTGAATGTGTGTCTTTCTGAAAAATAAATATGTGTTATATATGTATATGTAAAAGTTGATGGAAGAATACATGTTTAAATAAGGGTTTACATGGAGGTTTTTAAAAAAAAATTGATTGGTTCACTGGCTTATTAAGTGTATCTTAGTGTATACATATATTAGTGAGTAATGTTTAAATATTTAAATATATGGATTAGTGTTTCACTTTGTGTATAATTGGCTGCATGGGTTGGTGAGTAGCTACATGTGTATGTATATGGGTTATTAGATTTTTTTTAATATCAATATGAGTGTCTATATGTTTGGTGGGGGTATTACTTAGAACATAGATGCATGAGTGACTGACTCTCTGTTTGTATGTGTTTTGAAGACAGCATATGTGCACAACTGTATGGGTGGATGACTGTGTATATGTGTGTGTTACTGACTGAATGACTGTCTCACTAGTGTCTTTATCAGTAACTACATATGTTTTAATGTAGTATATGTGAAGATTGATGTATATAAGTGAGTATATGTGAGAGTAAGGGATTGTAAGAGTTCCTGTTTAAATAAGTATGTGTTTCTATAAGTGATTGTTTAAGAGAGTAAGTATGTGTAAGGTTCCTTAGAAGTAAGGTGGTAGTGTGTGTATAGCTGTATATGCAAATAAATGGATGTTCAATAGTTTATTTGCATGTGTGTGTATGTGTGAGAGTATCTTTTGGATCACTGTCGGTGTGTAACAGGATGTATAGGTGTATCACTACATATGATGAGTGAGTATACGTATGAGTGACTATATAGAACTGTTGGTGAATGAGTGGATGTGTATATAGATGGTGGAATTATTGAATTGGTTGTTGTAACTGGTATGGGTATCTCCATTTTTTTGAAAATTTTAGTTTCTATTTTTGAATATGTGTTTCAAGGGTTACATTACAGTGAAAGGAGGTCTGTCACTCTGTCACAAGGATGGTGTCATCAGTGATGTCATGAGTGATGTCACTGACCATGTCATGAGTGATGTAATATGTGAGCGTCATCAGCAGTGCATTGCACGCGCAAGTTATAGTGAGTCCAACTAACTATAACGTGGGAATTTCATTGGTTTTATGCCAGTAAAATTTCCAGCTACCTATAACTGGTGTGAAACCTATGGTTTTTTCAGTGAATTTAATAGGTTTTTTAAATGCTAATTCCTAACTATAACTGGTGTGAAACCTATGGTTTTTTCAGTGAATTTCATAAGTTTTTTAATAGCAAATCTCTATAGGTATGAAAAGTAATATTTTTTATAACGAATTTTATATTGTATAATTATGTACATTTTTTTTCTTTTTTTTTTTTTTCCGGGGCGCTCCCGGGGCGCGTACCGGGGAGCGCCCCGGTCAGCGTAATGTGGCGGCGTGCTCCGGGGCGCGTACCGGGGAGCGTACCGTTAGCGCTATTTTCTCAAACGAAAACAACATCGTGACGTATCGCGCAGACACGTGATGCGTCATATGACGCACAGCGTAAGCGCACCCGGAAGCACGCGAGCGCATACGATCGCGCAACGTCTTGACGCGCTTACGCTACGCGCCCGCGGGCGCGTAGCGTAAGCGCGTCGGGTCATGTGATCTGAAAATAACACTTTTCATTGGTGCAGATCAGTTTTGGTTTCCAAATGATGTAAGCCCGGATCATGTAACTTGAAAATAACACTTTTCATTGGTCAAGAACAGTTCTGTTTTCCAAATGATGAAAAACTCCACCTTTTTTCTTATTCTGACTTTGTCCTTTGACTGAGGAAGCCCTGTTACAACAACAAACAGAATTATTTTGTACTTTAAAATGGCTACAGTAGCAGCAGCAGCTGGAGCATCTGCACCACCACCACCACCAAGAGGACCACCACAACAGTACATTGGTGGTCAAGAAGAGGAGGAAGAGGAAGAGGAGGAGGGGAGAAGATGGCTGGCTGAAGACAATACCCCATACAAGCCAAGGCCACACATTGTATGGGAGTTTTTTTCAATCCCAGAGGGCCAGAAAAAAGTGAATGCGGCCAAGGTAACTTGCCTAATCTGTGGTGAACAACTCTCAAGGGGCAACCCAAACAAAAAATATTCCTTTGGTAATAATACCATGATTAGACATATGACCCGCAAGCATCCAAACAACTATTCTCGTGCAGAGATGAGGGAACTGGCCAGAAACCTCCCCCAGTCTTCAAGGACCACCTCCAAAAGAAAGCAACCCACTCCATCGGGACCAGAAACAACGGAGACGATGCCTTGCATACAACAACGATTTGCAGATTTTAGAGTAACATGTATTTACTGTGGTAACCTCATGTCATATGGTGAAAAGAGCGTAAAGCACATCGTCTTTGCTGGTGACAACCACAAATGCAACAAAAAACCCTAATTTTTTCCGTTTTTTGGTTTTTGCTCCAGTTGAGCCATTTTCAATTCCCTTTTTTTTGTTTCTCCCCATAAAAAATACAAAAAAAATATAAAACTGTTTTGAAAAGCCAAAAAAAGTACAAAATGTTCAAAAAAACAATAAAAAAAATATAAAACAACAAAAAGAAGAAAAAAAACAGTTCTTTTTAGAACTACCTTTAATTTATAAAAATAAACCTATATTTCTAAAGAATCTCTGTCCATTTTATTTCCTTAGGGTACGCGTACCGGGGTGCGCCCCCCCAAAAATAGAAAAACAAAATTTAATGAAGGAGTTAGCATGAGGGAAGAACACAAAGAGAGTAATGTTAAGAGAAAGACAGCTACAGGATGAACACAGAGGGATTGTTTATTACATAGTAAAAAACAGAGAAGGTGTAATAGAGTGAAAGTGAGAAAAGTAAAATGACTAAAGGAGCAAAAGAAGGGAAGAGAGAGGAAAAAGACTAAAGTAGAGATAGTGGGAGAATGTGAGTGGGTGTTGAAAGAAAAAGAAAGGAAAGTAAAAGATTGAGAATGAAGGGTAGTGGCGTAACCGAGATAAATGAAGAACGGTGAGTGAGGGTAAGAAAAGACCAGTTAGTATAAGTAAAGAGGGGTGAAAGAGGGTGAAAAATTGAATTAGGATAACACATGGGGAATGGCAAAGAGAAAGGACAAAGAGTAAAGAAAACAGTACCTGAATGGGTTTGAGAGAAACAGCAAAGAAAGATAAGTAATGCAGTGTGTGTGACTTATAGTAATCAGTGGGTGTAGGTCAGGGTGTGGGTGTGTAAGGTGTGTCTATGGGTGTGGTGTGTGGGGTGTTTTGGTGTGGGTGGAGGTGAGGGTGTGTGAAGTATGTGTGAGGAGTGTATGGGTGTGGGGTGTATATGTGTGCGAAAGTATGTGTGTGTATGGAATGTGTGTGTGTATGTGAAGAGTGTGTGTGGGGGGATTTTTTGTGTGTATGAGGTGTGTGTGTGGTGTGTGTGTGGGGTGTATGTTAGAGGTGTGTGTATGTGTTGAGAGGGGGATGAGGTGTGTGTGTAGGAGTAAGGTAAATAATTAACAAAAACAGAATGAGTGAAGAAGCAAAGGAAGGGAACAGAGGGTAAGTGAAGTAAAGAATAGGGATTGAAAGAAGTTGAATATGAGAGGGGAAATAGAGAAATTGGAGTAAACATGGAGAATAAGAATAAGTGAGGTAAGCAGAATAAAGACACAGGAGTGAGGTTGTTTGAGAAAATAATAGTGAGCTTAAAGCAAAGGGTGATGACAAAATACATTTTTATAGTCATACTTACCATATAATAAATGTAACTTTAATTAAAAAAATTGACTACACTTTGTATCTGTGAAATAGAGAAGAAAAAATAAGTTATAATTAGTAAAATGTGTATTTTAAATTAAAATATACAAATGAAGAGGTTAAAAATCATAACAGTGTATTTAGAAATAAAGTAAGAGTGAAGGACACAGAAAGGAAAATAAAGTAAGGTAGAAGGATAAAAAGAGAAAAAAAGAAATAGAATGAGACCAAATTACTAAGAGTAAGGCATATAGATTCACTGACACAGAGGAAGAGAAGAACAGAGAAATGAACTGAAGGTAAGAAAGATACTAAAACAATGTGAGTTAGCAAAACTAAGTCAGGAAACAGTAGTAAGTAAAAAGATAATAACAGAGACGGAAAAGAGTCTAATTAAGGATGCATTTAGAAGATTGAGAAATAGAAGATAACTGAGAGTAAGTGAAGAACAGTCAAAGTGAAGGGATGAAGGGAGAGAGGATAATATACAACGATTGAGGGAAATGGAGTCAGGAAGTTAGTAGACAGACACACTAAGAGAAAAACTGAGTGAGGTGGAGTACAATGAGTAACAAAAGGAAATGAGTAAGGGATCAAAAAAAGGAAAGAGAGGGGAAGAGGACTAAAACAGTGGTACTGAGAGAAAATAATTTGGTGATGAAAGTAAAGAGAAGGACATTGAAAGAAAGGAAATGAGGGATAGTAATGGAACCAGAGTAAAAGAAATGGGATGAAGAACGATGAGAGAGGAGCAGTGAAGTTGTTGTAAAAGAAATGATAGATGGTAGATAAACACAAGTGAACATAACACAAGGAGAGTGAGGCACTGAGGACATATAGGTAGTTAACGAAAAATAGAGAAAAGAGGTCAAAAGAAAGGAGCAAACAAATATAAGCGAGGGAGAGTGGGTGAGTTCTAGTGATAGAGTGCGACAATACTGCTCAGTGAGTAAAGAGGAATTACTAAAAGAGCAAAGGAGGAAAAGACGGAAAAGGGAAGTAAAGCAGAGAGACTGAAAGCTGAAAAGTGGTGCAAGGGACAGAGGGGATGCAGACAGTTGAAATGAGAATGAGGGGTTGTGAAAGAAGTGGAGTAAACAAATGGGTGTGAAACAGAGTGAGAGAAAGGCAGTGTGAGTGAGTAAAGAGAGCTGAAAGAGAGAGGAAAAAGGAAAGTGAGTATCAGAGAATGGGAATACAATTTAATTTACACAATCCAAAGTATAGAATAACTTGTACAACATGTTACATAGTTTATTTTGGCTGTTCTCAGAATATATTGAATTTCACTTAAAACAGTGAGTTCAAATTACTAATCATATGACAGCGGGAAAAAAAACCACAATCTAAAAGATTGTGTTTTAAAAAAACCTTAGATACTGACAAATGACAAATGTACACTAATCTTTGATTGACTTACTTTTCCTTGAGGCCAAATAGTATATCAAGGAGGTCCTTTTCTCGTTGCAAAGTACTCTGCTGTTCACTAAAAAATCCATTTTATCGACTTTCTAGAAGAAAAGCTCCAAGAACATCTGGAATATTTTCATTATTTTCATATACTCCTTTTTTCAGTCATGACTCTTTACTCATTCCTGTACCTTTCCTTTTGGCCAAATAGTGTCAGATGTATGAGTATATTTTCAAATTAACTCTAAGAAACTCTGAAATGACCTTTTTTCCGACGTTCTGAAAGAAAGGCTCATACAACATTTTCACAATATTTAAGTATTTGTAAAACCATCTCTGACTCACTCATGTTCATCATTTTGTATAATACTAATATCACTTACTATGAGATCCACTTACAGTACCTATATGACAAGTCAATTTTTTATATTACCTGGATCACTTTTACTCAGAATATATTTTTAAACAGCAAAATAACCTTAAATTAGCATTTAAAAAACCTTATTTTACTCACACAAAACCATTGAAATTCCATATATAGTTAGTTGTACTAACTATATATCGCGCACCCGCAATCCACTGCTGATCATGTCACATATTACATCATTCATGACATGGTCAGTGACATCACTGATGACATCACTGATGACATCTCAAATGACATCACTGATGACATCACTGATGACATCTCAAATGACATCACTGATGACATCACTGATGACTGCTCCCGTCTTTAAAGGCCAATTACCTTTACTTAAATTTTGGTTGTAAAAACACTAGGTATGAATTTTTTAAGCCAAAAGGCAAACGTTGTTTGAAAGTCAAATGAATGTTGTTACTGTGGGTCCAACCTTTACAACTTTTTAAATAGCATGTGTAATGCCCTGATGTTGTAGAAGGACCGTCATGAAAAATAATAGCTACAGTTGCAAAGGTTCTTCCTGATATTGATAACTGAGAACCAACGAAATTTTTAATAGAAGCTGTCAATTTAGTTCCATCAGGTCTACATCGTTGGAACATTAAAATGACATACTGACCATAATTTTGTAGAAATAATGTGGACAGCATTGTAGACTTACATTGGGTACACACCATATTGTGATCCGCTGCTTTAACTAGATTATTAAAAGGCACTGATTTGCAGTCTGGTAAAGTCAAATATATAAATCTTTCAGTGTCTATTCTAGTAGTACTTGATAAAGTACAGTTGTCGCAGTCATGCTGCCATTGATAAGAAAGGCTAAAAAGATTTTTTATATCTACACCTTCATCTTCCAATACATCAAACATATACATTAAAAATTCCTGACAATCCTGCTGAATATTCTGTGAAAATTGATTTTGACCAGAACATATGTCTAGAAGATTTCGAATTTCTGAAACACTTTCTATTTTTGCACTATTACTGCTACATTTCTCAAACACGGAATTCAACAAACAACAGAATCTTTGATCCCGATTTTCAACAATCTGTTCTTGTATATTTTGAAGAAAAAAAACAACATTAACCACTACATTAGCATAGCAGTTGACACCAGAACTGTTTTCAAACTGAAATCCAACAACATCTTCAACAGAATCTTTTTTCTTTCTCCTTACAATTACAGTTTCATCTACTTTTTGTCTTTTTGCTACTACCTCACGGCAATTATTCTCATTTCTTCTTTTTCGGCCTACCACATGTTTTTCAAACAGAGGGTATTGAGGCAAATGTGGAGCATACTCTCTTCTTAACCTATTGTATTCTTTAACACAATCTAGATCAGCACAAATCTTTGTTTCATCACACTCAATCAAGTACAATCCTGATAAAGTTTTGACTCGTGATAATGCCACATATGCCATACCCTCTTTAAACACAGAACTTCCAATGTTCACCAAAGCGCTATCTACACTTAAACCTTGAGATTTATGAATTGTCACCGCATATGCCAAACAAATATTAAACTGTTTGCGGCGAACATATAAGTCTTTCACAAGCAAAAATCTAGCTGAACAACGACAAATTTGTTCTATTTCCTCAATGCCATCAAACTTAATTTTTTAAATTTCAATTCCATCTCTATTTTTGTAATTCACAAAACCAACAACATGACCCATTGCTCCATTTACCAGACCTCTTTCAACATTTAAATTCCTTCTCAAAATGATACGACAATTTAAACACACATTCAGAGTCATTTCAAAACCAGCAGTTTTAGATATAGTCTTCTCTAATGAATCCAATTTTGATTTCAAATTTTCAGACAAAATAATTGTTGCTCCCATATGTTCAATTTTATCTATAGCTTCCAGTTTCACTATCTCTTCATTTTCTAACTTTAACATTTTGTTGTTGAACATGGAACATTCTTTCAGAGTTGGCATCAAACACATGCCAGATTTCTTCTCATTAATTTTCTTAAAAATATACTCTGGAAGAATGTTTTCATTTGGGTACAAATTTGAAATTAATCGTCCATGTAAAGCTTCTTTCCCTTGCTGACTTACTTTTCTGATTCTTACATCTTGTAGAATATTTTTATAATCTTCATCCTTTGCGTGCCGCATATTTTGAAGCAGTTCTGCATACTTGAAGTTTAACCATATATTAACGTTTCCAATGCTTCCTAGGCACTTCCTGGTATCTTCATGCGTGAGCATTTTGAACACAGGTTGTCCTTTCACTGGATTCAACTGCAGTAGATCTCCAAAAACAATAATATGTTTTCCTCCAAATAAGACATCATAGTCTGTTCTAAGAATTTCTTGCATTCTCAAATGCACAAAAGCAAGCATTATATTTGACACCATGCTTACTTCATCGATGATAAGAAGTTTCATTTTCTTCAGGACTCTCGAAACTTCGGAACACGCATCTCCAGATAACTTGTGATATTGCAATTTGTTATCATGCTCCACTGGCAGCATCAGTAAACGATGTAAAGTAATCCCTTTAATGTTATGTGCTGCCAGCCCAGTTGGAGCAGTAACAACACAAGATAGCGGTGATTCAGTCCTTTTCTGCAGATAAGTTGCAATTGCTTTAATCAGAAAACTTTTTCCAGTTCCCGCTTCTCCACATACGTACAGTTGTACTGGTTTAAATGATGTACATGAGCACTCTTTTTTCTCATGACTGAATCCATGTTCAATCTGATCTGTGACTTCGTCATATATCTGTTTCTGCTCATGGTTTAGTTGTTTCACCAAATCTTTTAAGTTAACTACATCATCTTGAGCTTGTTCCATAGCTCTTTCTACCTCATCCATGGCAGTGGCAGCTTCATTTTGAATAATTGGTCCTCCAAGTGGATCCGTACTCAATGAAGCAGAACTCTGACTGCCTTGAGAACTGTCTCTAGCAATCTCTGCAGCAATTGTGGCTTCTTGCTCTATTTCTTCGTTCAACATTTGCAGATAATTTGGAAAAACAGGACATTCTATGGTATCCTTGGTTGCATTAAAAGAATCTTCGTAACAGAGAAAATCTCCAAGTAGTTCCTCTTCTGTACGCCATGGCTTAAAGAGTTGCAAAAGAGCTAAATAGGAAAATTCCCTTTTGTCTGGATTTTCACAACTCAATTTTCGATGATTAATCAAATGGCCTTTTTTCAGTTTCACTAGACATCCTTCACATCCAATGACAGCATATATTCCATTATTGATATCTTCTCTGATGTTCCTCTTATAAATATAGCTTTGAAGAACTTCATAGAGACAAGGGTTCTCAAGGTGAGGACTTCTATTTGGATAGTATGTATCCAACATGTTTGTCTTCAAAATATCTGTACTTTCTGGTTCTTTCTCCGCCAAATACTCTATCTCTTGTACAGATTTCAAAACTCGATTTCGTGTTGCAGCAAGACCTAGACTCACCCAAATGATGGTTCTAGATTTGGCATAGAGACTTGCTGATGACAATCGATCAGAACATTCATATGCTCCAATTTCTCGATGCGACAACATCTTCAGACTGTAACTGTATAATTTCTTGCTTGGACTCTTTTCATGTGAAATGTCCTCCCACATTTCCTTCAATTCTGTCTTTTCTTTTTTTGTGATGTAAGACGTCACATATCGAGCCACAGCAATAGAGTTGTCAGCAACGAATTGAATATCCATGTTAGCATTCCACATGGACAAAATCCCTGGGTTGTAGTCGTTGATGTACTTGGACTCTTCGTTTCTTTTTAAATTGTATGTATTTTTTGGTGACTTCCTCGTCACAGTATGTCGCAGAGAAGACATCAAATTATTTACTCTTCCTTTAGAAATCACTGGTCGTGGAAAGCTGAAACGACATTTTGTGTAGAACTTGTCCTTGTTTCTGAATTTTCGACGACAGTACTTTCCACAACGATGGGATTGAAAGCGTAAAACTTGTTGCCTTAAACTGTTTTCTTCGGTAGTTTTTGGAACAGCACATGTTGAATACTCTTCAATGAAGCTCATCACTGTCTCATCCGAATCTGTTCCAAATTTGGGTGCATCTTTAATCCACAACAACATATGTATGTGAGGAGCACCTCTCGCTTGATACTCCTTTCTCCAAAAGAAATCCACAACCTCTCCAAGGGGAGGATTTTTTTTGTTGGTAATAAAAGACATCATAGCTTCAAATCTATGATTGAAATATCTGCATACATTCACTGGATCCAAAGAACACAGTTCTCCAGGTGTTTTGAATTCTATATTTTGTATATTTGCATTTGCCTCGCGTAGAAATTCAAGTTAGTCGTCCCATGCATACTCGGCACAGCTAAGAGTGAGGAACCATGTAGGAGTTCCTAAGTTTCTTAGCATACATTTCAATTCCCCATGACGACGGTACCAATACTCGTTTGTACCACGCTGACATGCCATGAGATTGATTAAATGAGATTCCAAAATATTATCTTGCAGATTCACTTTCTCCATAAAGTCCCTCGCCATATAATCTTACAGTTCGATATTCAGATGCAGGAATTTGAAGTGGTCGATCGTCGTATCGTCCACCTCGACCTGTTGGAAATAGCTGTGGAAAACAACGAGCTTCCAAACTTTCTTCCCATACACTAATGGGACTTCCTTCTGCTGCTTTCATTTGAAACAATTCAATTGCATTCCCCATTACTTCTTTTGAATGCAAAGGATGAACAGTATAATGTTCATATATTTCTTCACTTCTAGACACATCAACTTTTTCAATTTGGCCGCCTGAACAATCACTGTCTTCATCTGCAGCTGTTTCCTCTGCTGCAACACATACATCTTTGTAATACTCATTGTTTTTGACTAAATACAACGTTGCCTTTTTGACTTTCCTAACATCCACTAAATCTTGCCAGATTTTCTTACTCTTTGTCGGAACCCCATTAACTAGAATAACTAAAGGTTCCTCTTCTACTTTTTCTATACCAATTGTATCAATATTTTTTTTTAAATCTAGAGGCAAATCAACAACTCTTCCCTTTAATCCTCTCTGCAAATCTGTAGGAGGCAATTTCCCTATCTTAGGCTCCATACGAACAATTGCCTGAAAAGGATGGACACATTGAATCAAAATAGACTCATATGTATTTAAATCCATCAATTCACGGGGAATGTCTACCAACTCCAGATTATTATGAACAGCTCTGGCAGGCATTCTGTTTTGATTTAATTTATCATAACAATATTTACAAATACGCTGATCACAACTCAAATCAAAACAATTCTCCACTCACAAATAAGTTGCAAAATCCTTCCACTCATAATTATTCATCTTTTCACTTTTTACGTATAAATCAACTAATCTAGTTTGATGTTTATAATGACTTCGTCGACAACACACACAAGTAAAATTCGGCCTTTCACTTGATTTCACCTTAAACCTGGTAATTTCCTGCTCAAACTTTTCTGTACTTGAAATCTGTACATTCTCTTCCACATTACCTTGAATTGCTGTGTCAATTTCTACACTGTCCTCTTTTTCACCAAAATAACAAATCTCAATTTCTTCACAAATCTTCTTCACATCTAATTCAGTTCCATGCAAAAGAGCACTGTTTAATTGTTTAAGCTTAAGTGCTGGACTTTTTGCATAATACAACATTCTCACTAATTTCCTCATTTTGGTATGATGCACTGCTAACATCCTAATATGATGAAAAACACTCTGACAAACTTTTCTAGAAAGACAAGCCAGTGAATGCCCTTGCAAACCTGTGTTTTCTCTCACTCTGCAAGGATCTAAGTCTTGCAACAACTTCACTTTCTGCTTTAGACTTTTCTTACTATATGTACGTAAGAAATTACAAAACAAATCAATTGATTCCTGTCGCACACTACAAATACGACTACACTTCCAAGTGTACACTGGACCCTTAGTACGTCTCCCTAAAACTTCATCAGTTAACACCTCTTCTGGTTCTCTAGGCACAAGTTTCTCTTTTTCAATCGGACAACCGTCTTTCACTTCATACGCTCGACCACTGGTGTCAACTGCATGCACTAAATCATTCTCCTGGAAGTAACTCTCCTCATTAAAAAATGGCTCACAACTTGAACTGTGCATCCATTCTCCTGAAAAAACTTTACAAAAATGTGTCCGATTAATTACTCTTTTCCGTCTACTGTTTGATTTGAAAACATCAATTGTCTTGTTAAGTGTCCTAATTCTATTGATTATTAAAATAAATAATTTTTTCTTAACTTCAAAAGCCTGATCAACAATCTTCTCTACACTTTTCTTTTTCTTATAAAAAGCAGCTCTCTGTTTACCTTTCCTAATGTTTTTTAACAAATTTAAAACCACCCTATTGCGAAACATTTGTTTACGAATGTCTCTAAACTGATTCTGCCTTCTATTCCTATACATATTATTCTCTCCTGCTCCAGTTGTAGGATTCTTTGAGGTTCTCTCCTTCCTTTTCAAATTTACACTCTCATTCTCTTTTTCTACATGCTGCCCAAAATTTTTACGTGATCTACATATGTTCCGTAAGAAAGACTTAGTAGTCTTACCAGGAGCTTTGTTCCTGTTTTTTGAAGTATTTGTTGTTGAAGAGTGCTGTAATTCCGTTGCTGTTTTTGTTTGGAACCGTATTTCATTCTTCCTTCTTCTTTGCCTTGAGGGCATCTTTCCTTACTCTTGAAATCTTGATTTCAATCTGTGTTAAAAAAAATAGCACAATATAGACCACTATTAACAAACAACAAAGCAATGACAAAAAGCAAACGGTCTATGAGATTTCACTGCGTCACTTTTAAGACACTGTTACGTCAAAATCTTGCGCCTGCCTCACAGCAGACATAAGACTGAGGCAAACGCTTTCACATGGAGCTTTCCCCATGTGAAAGGATGCATTGCTGGAGTACAAGCATTCCATTTCAGTACTGAAAACTCACTATTTTACAAAATACATTTCCTATCTCTTGCAAACATTCCTACCAAGCACTACCCAAAAAATGAAACAAACCAACAGCAAAGAAACTCAGTCTGCTTCCCAATCTGATGTAAAACAGGTAACATGTTTGTAAAAGATTCAAATATTTTTATATAATTATGCACACACTATTTATTCCTTCTTAAAAATGTTAAAGCCATGGATTTGCACTAAAATCGTTTTTCAATTATCATTTTAGGAACAGAACACAGGTCCTATGTACAAGCATTCATTTTCACTACTGAAAGCCATTAATTTGCCCTAAAATCGTTCTTTATTTAATATTTTATGAACAGAGGACAGATCCTATTTACAAGCATTCATTTTCACTACTAAAACTCATTGTTTTGCACTAAAATCGTTTTTCAATTAACATTTTAGAAACACTGCACAGATCCTATATACAAGCATTCATTTTCACTACTCAAACCCATTGATTTGCACTAAAATCGTTTTTAAATTACCATTTTAGGAACAGAACACAGATCCTATGTACAAGCATTCATTTTCACTACTGTAAGCCATTAATTTGCCCTAAAATCGTTTTTTATTTAATATTTTATGAACAGAGGACAGATCCTATTTACAAGCATTCATTTTCACTACTAAAACCCATTGTTTTGCGCTAAAATCGTTTTTCAATTAACATTTTGGAAACACTGCACAGATCCTATATACAAGCATTCATTTTCACTACTCAAACCCATTGATTTGCACTAAAATCGTTTTTCAATTACCATTGTACCATTGTAGGAACAGAACACAGGTCCTATGTACAAGCATTCATTTTCACTAATGAAAGCCATTAATTTGCCCTAAAATCGTTTTTTATTTAATATTTTATGAACAGAGGACAGATCCTATTTACAAGCATTCATTTTCACTACTAAAACCCATTGTTTTGCAGTTAAATCGTTTTTCAATTAACATTTTAGAAACACTGCACAGATCCTATATACAAGCATTCATTTTCACTACTCAAACCCATTGATTTGCACTAAAATCGTTTTTAAATTACCATTTTAGGAACAGAACACAGATCCTATGTACAAGCATTCATTTTCACTACTGTAAGCCATTAATTTGCCCTAAAATCGTTTTTTATTTAATATTTTATGAACAGAGGACAGATCCTATTTACAAGCATTCATTTTCACTACTAAAACCCATTGTTTTGCACTAAAATCGTTTTCAATTAACATTTTGGAAACACTGCACAGATCCTATATACAAGCATTCATTTTCACTACTCAAACCCATTGATTTGCACTAAAATCGTTTTTCAATTACCATTGTACCATTGTAGGAACAGAACACAGGTCCTATGTACAAGCATTCATTTTCACTAATGAAAGCCATTAATTTGCCCTTAAATCTTTTTTTATTTAATATTTTATGAACAGAGGACAGATCCTATTTACAAGCATTCATTTTCACTACTAAAACCCATTGTTTTGCAGTTAAATCGTTTTTCAATTAACATTTTAGAAACACTGCACAGATCCTATATACAAGCATTCATTTTCACTACTCAAACCAATTGATTTGCACTAAAATCGTTTTCAATTACCATTTTAGGAACACAACACAGGTCCTATGTACAAGCATTCATTTTCACTACTGAAACCCATTCATTTACCCTAAAATTGATTTTTAAAATAACATTTTAGATACAGAGTGCAAATCCTATGTACAACCATTCAACTTCACTACTGAAACATCACTATTTCACAAAATACAAATCCTCTATTTTACAAATATAGAAACAATGCATTTTCAAAAAGCATCACACCAAAAAACAGCAAAGAAAATCAATGTGCTTCTTAATCTGAACTCTCTATCTAAATGAATCATAACTCACCTTTACAAATGCTTTGGGAGATTCAGAACAGTGTCAGATACACACAGCAATATTTCTTTAGCAGAGCAAAAGGTATGTTCTCCAGGCACTGCAACCATTAATGGCACAGAAAACCTCTAATTCTACACACATATTCCTCATGGTAACCAATCAAAACTCTTCCCTCTCTATTTTCAAATCAACACCCTTCCCCCCCTCAGCCCTTTCTACCTGTAACCATAGCAACTCCCTCCTCACTGAGCTCCCAGGGTTAAAAGTTTATTCTACAATGTTGCAAATCAAATGAGCAAGGATGTTTGACCTCTCAATGCACCAGCTTATCCACTGCAATCTTTCTTTAAATTACTTTTTTTAACCATTCAAATTACTTCTTTTACACAACAGAACCATGCACCCTAACTTTCAGTTTTCAACAATCTGAATCCACCAATCATTGCTTGTGATTCAAGAGCACTGAAACTCCACAGTTTTTTTTGTGCAAACTCCTACTGTTCCAACTGCCATTTCATTCCTACACTTCATCTGACTGCACCAGAACCTCCTCTCACCATGTACTCTGTCTGGATTATTGGACATAGCTACATTCACTGGGCTCAAAGGTATGCAGCTACCAGAAATTTTCACAACCTTGATTTACCAAATGTGCACATAAAATGGATTGGCCAAAGAGGATTGAGATGTCATCAATTGATACCATTGGTGAAAACCTTTTACCATCTGCCGCATCCTGATCTCATAATTTTGCACTGTGGTGGAAATGACCTAGGCACTTTGACTGGGGAGGTCTGGAGATGGTTTTAAAGGACACCTTTGGGCAATTAATGACACTTTTTCCACAAACTGCCATGGTATATTCCAATATTTGCCAAAGACAGAAATGGAAGTGGTCCAACCAATTTTGTCCACAATTTGAGAAAGCACGGAAACATGTGAATAAATCTGTTTCTGCTTACATGAGAGACTATGGAATGGGTTCAATATACAACAACAACTTGCGTTACAACATGCAAGATATCTACAGAGGAGATGGTGTGCACTTCTCAGATGAGGGGAATAGAATATTCCTCCTGAATTTAAGACTGTGCATTGGTACCTACTTGTAGGTACCTAAATCAGCCACAGAACCCAAAAGCCCTTTTCAGGGCTACCTATCTCTGATCACTCCAAATGATTATATTTTTCTAACTTTTTTCACTATTTTTCACCAAAGTACGCTCCCCGTTACGCTCCCCGGTGCGCGTACCGGGCGCTCCCCCGCGAAAAAAAAAAAATATATATATATTTTTTTTTTGCCTATATGGGCCTCCTAAGACCCCCTCAGAAAACCTAGAGGGTCAGGGAGTGCCTACGATGCCCCCTTATACCCATTCCCAACTTTGTTTGTCCTCCATTTTCTGTCTCAAATCTACCGAAAAACAAAATGGAGAACTCCCGTAGCGCTGCCGGTACGCGTACCGGGGCGCGCACCGGGAAGCGCTCCCAAAATTTTTTTAAAGTTCATTTACATAAAAACCACCGGAGACACATTCAGCAAATATAGAATAGGCCATACTACATACCAGTCCCTACCATTTCCCCAAATTTGGTGGAATTCCATTGAGCCATTTGGCCTGTAGCCCTCTCTAAATATCCTGAGGTGAATTACTTGACAAAAACACATCTGAAGTGTTAGAATTTACACCCAATTAAAATGTTACTTTCATTTTCTACTATTATTTCATGACATTTGATTGGTTATGTATATGAATATATATAAAGAAAGAGAGGGAAACACAGCCATTTTGACTACTACTTCCTGAAGTACATTTCAAAAGGATTTTCACTGAGAACTTAAACTTCTTTTTCAAAGGTAAGATGTTATTTTGAAAACTGAAGTATGTTGTGCACTTTAAGTTAATTTGGAAAACATTTTCTGATAGTTATATACTATCCCTCTGTAATAGTTATAGATTGAGATAGGCTTCTCTGTTAGAGTTATGGATGGAGTTAGGCTTGTCTTGTATAATTATCAATTTACTTAGGCTTTATGATATGCACTTTTTTATATTTCTACTTCCAGCCTGATACCATACACTGCCCAAAGATAACTTCACTGTTAAAAAATCAAAATTATCTGTCTGAACTTAAACCCAACAGTGCCCTATCTCTACTGATATATTTATTTGTTATGCAAATTACAGCAAGAAAATGGAAGGAGAGCAGAATATTTCCTTTAAAATTGTTCTGGAGAACAACGCTGAAAAAGTTATTGAAGACAATGATGACTTAGATTTCATGGATGAATCACGGGACTATGAATTAGTTCAATGTGTAGAAGCAGTAGATTCGCTGATTGAAAATGAGGACATTGAGGGAGGAGCTACGCCAGCAACTAAGATGGCCGCGTAAGCTCCCGGCTCCGCCGACCTCCGCCAGCAGCTCGAATATCCTGCCTTTAATCCTGAGCTCACACCAGGTTTCCTTGTTCATGAAGTTTTTCTGCTTCTAAAGGGGCAATCCCGAGTTTTCTACCTCATCGGCTGACGAAGATACGCCGTGTTTCCATTCTCGGCCTATCAACGTGTGGAAGCCGGGTCCTCGATTTCTAACCTATCCGGGTTGGAATTGACCAACATCGGCCGTGAGACCTGGACTGAGCCCGGTCTCCCGAAGTGTGCCGTGAATTGTTGATTTTTGGTGACGATCCTGTGCATGACCTATACCGAGGACACTCCAGCGTGTCACACCGGCTGCCGTGGTGGGGGTCTGGTGCCAGAAGACCTTGCTGCCCTCCCGGGGCCCTCGCTGACGACGAAGGTGTGTTCTGCTAGACGAGGAGCGCCCACTGTTCAACATCGGATTTGCGTGGCCTGTTACCCCGGAGTAGCCGGCCTCCGGGGTTCAAGTCCTGCTCTGTCGCCTACCGAGAGGGGATGGAGCGGACGGAAGGCACGCCATCGCTGCAGGCCGTTATGGCCGCCATTGGGGCGTTCCGTTCGCACACCATCGCTGTGTTCCGGACACTGATTGTGAAAGTGGACGGTATCCTGGAACCGGAGGACGACTCTTTGTTAAGTTTCCAGCTAGCTGTGGTACCAGCGGAGCACCGAACGTCTGGAATCGAGGTCCCCGTGCAGATCCCGGATTTAATGAGCCTTGGCGGTCTCCAATCCACAACAAGCCAGCCCGTGCTTATCGCCAGTGTCTCCTGCTCGATTCTGCTGCCGCCTAATACATCTATAGACGGTCTTCTGTGTGGTGACAAGTTCCTCAGTGACTGTTCGAGATACTCGCTGTTCTTGGACACCTTTCCTCGTTCGATTCGTGAACTTTATCCTGTATTCGATCCTACTGCACTGACATGAACTTTTATGAACGCTTTGCCTTTTCCATCGAGATGGCAGCTCGAGTGAAGAAGACTCTTATGAAAGATCGTACTGGCCAGGGCTGAACTTGATCGCTTAGATCTGATATAATAGCTTTATGCAATGACGGGGTTGTGCCTATACTGTGACGGGAGTTTGGTGGTTATTGCCTATACTCCCCCGACTGGTTTGTATATTTTGCTGAATGTTGGCTTTATCACGTCTCGGGGTGGTCGCTGTTGGCGGGGGGTACGGGAGACCGGGAGTGTGTTTGCTTTCTCCTCCTCCACTTTCTCTCTTTTTCCCTTCTTTTAGGGTAGTCCTTGGGCGACAGGCACGCTGCTAGTGGGGTTAGGCCGTAGCCATTGCAGGGGTGCAGGGTGGGGGGTTAGGGGAGTTTTTTTTAATTTTGCCTTTGTTTTGTTCTATGGCCCTTTTGTCTTCCTTTTTCCTTTCTACGAGAGGTGGGCTGTTTATTCTTCACGGATCCTTTATTGTCCGGGTGTCTACACTGGCTTTAATTATCCTGTATCATTGAGGACGGGGTCGGGCGGGTGGGATTGTTTTGGATCGTATAATAGACTGTTTATTTCTTTTTTCTAATGTGCGTGATCGCGATAGGCCGTGTGTTCCTTACGATGGTTGTTCTATGTATATTTCCCCCGCCAGTCCCTGTTCTGCATTTTACCGTTTGACACCTGATATCTGTAATACCTGCTCTTGTCTTACTGTTAAAATAAAAAATATATAAAAAGAAAATGAGGACATTTCCGACAATGTGTTGTTAGAAGTTCTGTTAAATTTGGAAAAAGAATCAGAAAAATAAATTTATATTTAATAACCAAAAATTGTTCAAGACATTATTCATTTTTATATGTAATTCATAAACTAGTACCAAATTGATTATAATGTAAATTCAGACTTATAGTATACTGTGTAACTTTTTTATGTTACATAGTAATTTTGCTCATAGTTACTTCCTTTCTCCCACTATATTATATCCAATGTGTATTTAACATCTCTTTTTCATCTCCTGCCTCCATGTTCTTTCTGCTTTCCTGACAGACTATAATATGGATTCCATATACCACAATAACTTCTGTAACAACATGCAAGATATCTACAGAGGAAACGGTGTACATTAAATTTAAGACTCAGCATCACCTACCTCTAATCACTTTAAATTATTACTTTCCTATTTCACTGGGTTTTCCCCATGGTACGCTCCCCGGTACGCTCCCCGGTGCTCCCCCCGCGAAAATCGGAAAAAAAAAAATTTGTCCCACTGGACCCTTTTATGGCCCCCACATCAAACCTAGGGGGTCAGGGGGGGTATACCCTGCCCCCTTTTGATCATTTCCCCCTTTGTTTTTTGCCACCTCTTGTGTCTCGATCCTACCGAGACACAAGATAGCAGCTGCTCCGGACTGTTTGGAATGTTTACAGACACCCGAGAGCCAATCAGCTTTCCGCGCGCGAACTCGCGTTCTCGCGGTGTGCGCCAGGAGCGCTCCCCGGTGCGCGTACCAGGGCGCGGCTATAGATATATAAAAATTTTTGAACCTAAATTACTCAAAATCCTCTGGAGCACATATCTTGAGACATAGCAAAGGCACATCGGGCTACCAGTCCCTACAATTTTGCCAAGTTTGGTGAAAATCCATTCAGCCGTTCGAGCTGAAAGTGAGTTCGACCGCCCTATGGAAATTAACATGGGGAAAAAACGTTTTGGGACCCCCCTTTTATCTCGGCCCCCGCTTGACAAATGCCCCCCAAACTTTCAGGAAAGGAGCGGAGCGCCGCGAGGCAAAGTTGAGGAAAATGTCAGGCAGATTCCTCCACCGGTGCCAAAGTTATTCCCAATAGAATGTTACGATTTCCCTATGGAAATCAATCCGAACTATAACTACCTACTGGCAACCGCCAGTAGGTAATATATATATATATATATCCTCAGTGCCACTCTTCAAAGCAATGATCATTGGCTTCAAACCATGTCACTATCTTCTGGGATTGGGGTAGGGAGTGAAGAAGATAAAAGAGGGCTCATCTTTTCTTCTGAGAAGATTATGAAGATGATCTGTCCAATGGCAGAGCAACATCCAGTTCTTCTGAAGTAAGCTGACCTTCCTGCTCTACTGCTAGCTCTGGAAGATCAGGTGTTTTTGTCACTATTTGCAGTTGTGTTTCCTTCGAACATTTGGTTTGCTGCTGGGGCAATTTGAATTCAGAGTCCCTGCTCTCAGCCATGACTGTAGTCACTGCACTGTTGAGAGACATCTGATTTGATTTTGGTGACAATGGTACTGTTGCTGATTATGGGGTGATCCTGCTACCAGTGTCTTCCAGCTTAGATAAGGGCGCAGCAGGTATGTCAAATTGCCTAAAAGGACTTGATGCTAGTGGTAACAATAGACTTCTTCTTCCTCACTGATCGCTTTCTTAGCAGGAGCCGGCTATCTTTACTCCTTCTACTGTTAGTCAGGAGAAGCACTAGCAAAAGTACTTAGCAGAGAGGTTTCTGAACTCAGGTGTCAGCGAATTAACAGGCTTATCTCCATCTCAGTCAGTACCTGCAGGGAATAAAATATAAGTAAGAGTTAGACTTGCCAAATCTTTATCAAGCAATGCATGTCATCATCTAATCATAACAATATTATAAAAATCAATTAAATTACTGATGCCCCTCCAGTGCCCATGGGGATCCTAAGCATAAACAGAATAAATTAATATGAAAATTCTCTGGTATTGCGCCAGTGGCCATGGGGCCCCTCTGGGAGGCAGGCAAAAATCAAATGCATTATTCTTAAGGTACCTGGTGTCTCTTCAGAGCACATGGGGTCCCTATGAGAGTCAGAAATATATTAAAACATTCATTAAAAACAACAACTGTGTAGTACAGACTACTACTATCAGTCACATGCACAAATAACTGATTGCTTTTTAGAGTAGAATAAAATGATTAATAGTCTGGATGGACGGAACTCGCTGAGTTTCACTCTGTGGAATTCGGTGAAGTTTCAAAAAACTCCACCAGATTCTGTGGAAGTCTGTCAATGGCCAGAAAATATGTAGCCCGTGCAGCAATTTAGCGCCTGTAGCATGAGCAGCATTGAAAATCAGCGTGAACAGCGCCATGTCTTGCGCAACAGCACACAGTCATTTGGGTTGATTTTGCTGCCGTTAGTGTAAAAAATCTGCTTGAGCAGCCACAAATCTACTCAAATTGCCGCCTTCTGAAAATAATGCTAACCTCTGACAGAACTGAATATTTCGCTCACCCCTAATTAATAGTCAGAAACACACACTGACTCCACAAAATGCTGGACACTACATACACACACATACACACACACATACACGCACCCGCACGCACACACACACTCTCTTTATCTCTCTTTCTTTCAGTTATTCAGACCCAATGATTTTGCCTATGCTTACCTTTTCTGTTTCATGAAGACATGGGAGCATGGGCCAATCTTCTACAGACAGAGACTGCTGGTTGTCGGAACTAACAATATGGCAGATCAGACAAACCACCTGGAAGACCACACAGTGCCTCTGGGTTGACGTAAACGGCGCACACATATCACCCACGTGAAGCCAGTTATGTGCTTTCTAACCCCAGACTGACTGTTGCCCCTCAGAAACATTCACCCTACAGTATTACTTTCACTTTCCGAAAACAAAGCTTGCACTTCCTGTTTGAGGAAAGAAGTGGTGACATGGGGTGTCACGAGTCAGCGGATTCTGTTTAAATCATCGGTTTTGCTTTGTTTAATTAAAACAGTAAGCCTTTCAACACATGTTTGAGGAACTCTTTTTCTTCTGAAGTCTTCCCTTTGTGACAGTTCCCTATGTTCAAAAATCTCAGTCCTCCTTTCGCTGCATCTTTGTCTACATTCTCTGCCAGGGATACCTCCTACTCAAAAGAAAAATACTGGTCATTTGTTCACGTTATAAGAGTCTGCAAAGGCCCATAAGCGATACTTAAATAGAACTTAATATATAATCATCCATGGCCGGCTTTAGGCATGTGCAAGCTGTTCACCTGCACAGGGCCACCAAACCCCAGGGGCCACCACGTCAATATATATCCTTAATATATTAATCCTCTGAGGATGGATATATATTTGCGTGGTGGCCCCTGGCAGGGATTTGGCGGCCTCCGGCTCTGTTCCACTTCTAAACACCCTGACCCCTCCCCTCTTTACTGGCCTGCGCGCTCCGCCCCGCCCGGACCCCCTCTTCCGGGCCCCCTACCTACGCTCCCTGCCCAGGGCCACCATGAGCCTAGAGCCGGCCCTGAATCATCTGTATTAATTTCTAACATGTTTATGATTTGTTTACTCACGTGATCATTAAAGCAGCTCTAAAGCATTTTTTAGAGTGCTTTCTTTTTATATTTGCTGTTTGAAGTTTGTAGTGAGAAGGGAGAAAATTACCTGCTTTAGGTGATTCTCCTCATTTTTGTACTTGCCCGACCAATAAAAAAATTAAAATCATGATCATGTTGTTAAAAGAATGGCCAGGTGGTAACCGTACATTCTCTGCATAGAAACTAAACACTGAGGGGCATATTTACTATTAATTCATGCAATGTAGTGCAAGCCTCTGCGTTGTTTTTAATTTCTTTACAAAGCCAGACACAGCAGTGCAAATAGCCTCTTGCGTGGCTTTGAAAATCTTACTGAAACCTTTGTGTTGTCCTTGCAATACATTGAACGATGCATGGCCTACAAATCTGGACTGCGATCAACCTTAGACAGAATGCTCCCAGAGAGACTCTCATGATGGATAGAGGGCCATGTCTATCTGTGCAAAAATGTATATAAGTTAAATACTGCAATTTAGCACAATACCTGGAATGGTAGGAAGGACAGAGTGAAGGTTATAACAGAGAGGTACAACAAATGGGGGGGGGGGGGGGGGGTGTGGATACTGTTCCTATCAGGAAGGAAAGAAGGTAAGACTAAGGACTAAACAGAAAGTGGGAATCCTAAGGATTTTTAGTGGTGTCCTCACACATGCCTAGGGATGTCATGTTTCATCAACTGGTGTGCTCCTCATAGGGCCAACGCTCCCATACCCAACGGGCCCCATGAAGGGTCAATTTAGCGGACATTTTTTTTGTTTTGCAGTATGATGAGTGATGAGAGTATGACGGTGCACTAGATGTGTGGGTTGGAGTGATAGTGTATATACAAGTGAAAGGAGGATACAACTGTCACTTCTTTGCTCAGTCTTGATCCAGGCAAGCAGTGTAGGGTAGGTAATTTGCATACTCCTCGCAGAAGAGAGACACATACTGACCAACTTTGCCACCCCGTCCCCAGAGGCCCTTCTAAAGATCTGCAGATCCGTCAAATCAGGCTCCCCACGGCACCCAACCACGCCGAAACGGCTAGTTTATAGCTTGCCAGTGCTGGAACCGTACATCAGATACCTACTGGACGTGTCATTTAGGACCAAGACCGTGCCCAGAGACTGGAAACAGGCGGATTGTCCTTCCTCTCAGGAAGAAACCTAACATCGGCTTCGAAAAGCTGGAGAACCTTCGACCTATCTCCTTTCTGCCCTACTTGGCCAAAGTGGCGGAAAAAACAGTAAACATACAACTGATGGCTTTCGTGGAAGAGGCTGCCCTCCTGCACGACACCCAGTTTGGTTTCCGTCCCCGCCACTCAACTTAATCAGCGCTTCTGATGGCTGTGGAGACCCTACGTCAGGGGGTGGATGAGGGGCAGACCATGGCCCTCATCCTATTGGACCTGAGTGCAGCATTTGACACTGTAGCTCACACCACCTTGCTACAGTGTCTGAATAGTGGCGGGATATCTGGTGCTGCACTCGAGTGGATCCAGTCCTTCCTGACAGGGAGAGGCT
The DNA here is from genome assembly GCF_964261635.1 of Lissotriton helveticus. Classification (NCBI taxonomy): domain Eukaryota; kingdom Metazoa; phylum Chordata; class Amphibia; order Caudata; family Salamandridae; genus Lissotriton; species Lissotriton helveticus. The sequence goes on along the minus strand of NC_136068.1, from coordinate 1,564,330,198 downwards.
TTCAGGTCCGCCAGGGTGAATGTTATTCCAGGGAAATCGGTTTGGGCCAGGGCGTACCCCAGGGCTCGTCCCTGAGACCCACCCTATTTAATTTATATGTCTCCCCGGTGGCACCTATTGCTGAAAGCCATGGTCTGCACTTAGTGTCCTACGCTGACGACACGCAGTTGGTCATCTCCCTCTCACGTGCGCCCGGTCTTGCGGTGGACAGATTCAGAGCTTGCATGCAAGAACTAGCAACCTGGATGTCCACCAACTGCCTCAAACTAAATGGCAGCAAGACCGAGGTGCTCGTGGTGGGGGGGAATCCATCGGTCTGGTCGTCAGCGTGGTGGCCTTCGTGCTTAGGTGAGGTCTCAGCACCCTGTCAAGAAGCCAGGAACCTTGGAGTTTGGCTTGACGCTGACCTGTCCTTTGGACCTCAGATAGGCCGCGTGGTGGGTGTTTGCTTCAGCGTCCTAAAAAGTCTGGGGAAGGTTTTAGACCTCCTTCCTACGTCAGCCCATAGGACGCTGGTGCATGCCCTTGTCACATCGTGCCTGAACTACGGCAATCTGTTGTACCTGGGAGCAACCAGTAAGGTAATAAACCGCCTCCAGGTGTTGCAGAATGCGGCAGCTCGTTTGATTCTGAAATTTCCCCAAAAATCTGCTTCTAAAACAGCTCTTCAAACCCTTCACTGGCTCCCAGTAAGGAGAAGGGTCGAGTTTAAGGCCCTTTGTACTTGCCATCGAATCCTTGCTGGGAAGGCACCAGCACCACTTCAGAGTCTGGTCACTAGATACGCACCTACACGCGCCCATCGCTCCTCCTATGGAGGCCTGTTAAAGGTCCCTAGGATAAGAAAGGCCCGCATGGGAGGCAGATCTTTTCGCTACCTGGCGGCGAAAAGCTGGAATGCCTTACCTCTGGACCTTCGCCTGGAGCCATCTGAACTTGGCTTCAGGAAGAAGCTAAAAACACACCTTTACACACAGTAAATCCGAGTAGACCCTGCGGCCCAGCTCGCTTATTCCACCTGTCTTAGCGCGGGGACAGGCTTTTGAGCGTAACCAGGCGCTTTACAAAATTCCCTTAATAATAATAATAATAGAAGCCTTGTGAGTATGGTTCCCTTTACAAGATCCAAACCTTTTTTTTTGCCATTGTGCAGCAGCATTAGCTCTGCTCGGTATGTTGACTAACATTAACTTCTTTTTCCAGTCAGCAAATATGCGCTGTCCTCTGTCTCCGACCTATGGGGCGCATTTGATCTATCATAAGGGTAAGACCCTTCACTCACACCTAAAATTAGCAGCCAATTATTAGTCAAGATGTGACACCAAAACAATTTGGATGTTATGTTATGTGTACCACGCATGTCCACTTGTCTGTTTTGTGTTTATGTGTACTGCCACTATCTTCCACGTTTTACATATTTGTGGCAACTGATGAAGTGCCGTATCACAGCATGCGCTTGACTACCATTGAACAATATAGGATAATGGGGTAGCCCAGTTTTGTGCAGAACCTGTGGATTTGTGCATTAAGGGAACAGTGGTTCTACCACTTTATAGCTTCAAGGGAGCATAAAACCTATATTGAATGTAGTCCCTCTGTCTTGATGAGACTCACATTTAATGAAAATATGTGTATCTTAATTGCATTCAAACCAAAAAGAAAAACTCCTCTGTTTCTTAGATATGATTTTATAGTAAATTCATGTAAGTCGTGTATTCAAAAGGAACAAGTATAGGCACACACAGATAGACCCTATATTGTTGTCCAGGACAGAGAGGATTATGTCAATGAGATTAAGACACAATTACAAGTTGCTGAGAATTACCAAAAAATCAAGGGAGAGCCACGAAAGAAGTCGCCAAATGAATACACACATTGACCACCCAGGGATTGGAGGAAGGTTACCTTAGTGAATTGGAGTATGGTTACCTTAATCAGAAAGAGCAGCAGGTCCCTATGATCTACACACTCCCAAAAGTGCACAAAAACATGAACAAACCATCAGAGAGACCCATTGTGTCCGGATGTGGCTCAGTCTTGGAGCCCCTATGCCAGTATGTAGATCTCTTTCTGCAACCCTGGGTGTTCAAGACCAGATCCTTCATCTGTGATACTTTGGAAGTCATCAATTGGATAGAAGGCCGTACCTATGATAAGGACGGACAGATACTGGTAACAATGGATGTGGCCTAGTTATACATGAGTTTTCCACAAAGAAAAGCTCTAGTTATAGCTCATGAAGTCCTACAGCGTAGAGAAAGACCACATAGGGTACCTACCGAATTTATCATTGGCCTACTTGAGGTGGCCATGACTAAACATTTCTTCTTATTCCAGAAAGATTATTTTTACCAGACTAAAGGAGTAGCCATGGGGGCTGGATTTGCTCCAGACATAGCGAATCTATATATGGATAACCATGAGGATAAGAACATCTACAAATCCGATAACCCTTTCACAGAGAATATGACTCTGTGGAAGAGGTATAGCGATGATGTCCTAATGATATGGACTGGCAACTCTGACTCTTTAGAAGAATTTTGAATTTGGCTTAATGGAAGATCTGATGATATCCAGATGACTATGACATACAGTAAAGAGAAGGTGGATTTTCTCGATCTCACTGTACAGAGTGAAAATAATTCGCTATAGAAAACCATTAGAAAGAAACACATTATTGGGATATAAGAGCTATCATCCCAGGAACTTGCGAGACAATCTGCCCTACGGGCAGTTCTTGAGACTTCACAGGAACTGTACCCGGAGGGCTGATTTCTTTAAAGAATCTGATTCTCGCCTACCGGGACCAGGGGCCACCCCCCTGTTCGAAATACGCTCTCTCTTAGATACTTGCACGATGATCTTAACAAACTACGGCCAAACTGCCATCAGAATTGTAAGCTGCTCAACCCAGAGAATCCATCGGTCCCTTACCCTGGCTGTAATTTCTCCCTCTCTTTGAGTTTGCAAAGTTCGAGAGCGGATACTCTGGTCCATAACAATCCTACTTTCCCTGGGAAGCATAAAGAGGATATTATGACCAAAGACTATCGATTTTACAGCATAAAATGTAGATCGCTGCCAAAACACAAAGAAGATAACATAACATGACCCATTGCTCCATTTACCAGACCTCTTTCAACATTTAAATTCCTTCTCAAAATGATACGACAATTTAAACTCACATTCAGAGTCATTTCAAAACCAGCAGTTTTAGATATAGTCTTCTCTAATGAATCCAATTTTGATTTCAAATTTTCAGACAAAATAATTGTTGCTCCCATATGTTCAATTTTATCTATAGCTTCCAGTTTCACTATCGCTTCATTTTCTAACTTTAACATTTTGTTGTTGAACATGGAACATTCTTTCAGAGTTGGCATCAAACATATGCCAGATTTCTTCTCATTCATTTTCTTAAAAATATACTCTGGAAGAATGTTTTCATTTGGGTACAAATTTGAAATTAATCGTCCATGTAAAGCTTCTTTCTCTTGCTGACTTACTTTTCCGATTCTTACATCTTGTAGAATATTTTTATAATCTTCATCCTTTGCCTGCCGCATATTTTGAAGCAGTTCTGCATACTTGAAGTTTAACCATATATTAACGTTTCCAATGCTTCCTAGGCACTTCCTGGTATCTTCATGCGTGAGCATTTTGAACACAGGTTGTCCTTTCACTGGATTCAACTGCAGTAGATCTCCAAAAACAATAATATGTTTTCCTCCAAATAAGACATCATAGTCTGTTCTAAGAATGTCTTGCATTCTCAAATGCACAAAAGCAAGCATTATATTTGACACCATGCTTACTTCATCGATGATAAGAAGTTTCATTTTCTTCAGGACTCTCGAAACTTCGGAACACGCATCTCCAGATAGCTTGTGATATTGCAATTTGTTATCATGCTCCACTGGCAGCATCAGTAAACGATGTAAAGTAATCCCTTTAATGTTATGTGCTGCCAGCCCAGTTGGAGCAGTAACAACACAAGATAGCGGTGATTCAGTCCTTTTCTGCAGATAAGTTGCAATTGCTTTAATCAGAAAACTTTTTCCAGTTCCCGCTTCTCCACTTACGTACAGTTGTACTGGTTTAAATGATGTACATGAGCACTCTTTTTTCTCATGACTGAATACATGTTCAATCTGATCTGTGACTTCGTCATATATCTGTTTCTGCTCAAGGTTTAGTTGTTTCACCAAATCTTCTAAGTTAACTACATCATCTTGAGCTTGTTCCATAGCTCTTTCTACCTCATCCATGGCAGTGGCAGCTTCATTTTGAATAATTGGTCCTCCAAGTGGATCCGTACTCAATGAAGCAGAACTCTGACTGCCTTGAGAACTGTCTCTAGCAATCTCTGCAGCAATTGTGGCTTCTTGCTCTATTTCTTCGTTCAACATTTGCAGATAATTTGGAAAAACAGGACATTTTATGGTATCCTTGGTTGCATTAAAAGAATCTTCGTAACAGAGAAAATCTCCAAGTAGTTCCTCTTCTGTACGCCATGGCTTAAAGAGTTGCAAAAGAGCTAAATAGTAAAATTCCCTTTTGTCTGGATTTTCCCAACTCAATTTTCGATGATTAATCAAATGGCCTTTTTTCAGTTTCACTAGACATCCTTCACATCCAATGACAGCATATATTCCATTATTGATATCTTCTCTGATGTTCCTCTTATAAATATAGCTTTGAAGAACTTCATAGAGACAAGGGTTCTCAAGGTGAGGACTTCTATTTGGATAGTATGTATCCAACATGTTTGTCTTCAAAATATCTGTACTTTCTGGTTCTTTCTCCGCCAAATACTCTATCTCTTGTACAGATTTCAAAACTCGATTTCGTGTTGCAGCAAGACCTAGACTCACCCAAATGATGGTTCTAGATTTGGCATAGACACTTGCTGATGACAATCGATCAGAACATTCATATGCTCCAATTTCTCGATGCGACAACATCTTCAGACTGTAACTGTATAATTTCTTGCTTGGACTCTTTTCATGTGAAATGTCCTCCCACATTTCCTTCAATTCTGTCTTTTCTCTTTTTTGTGATGTAAGACGTCACATATCGAGCCACAGCAATAGAGTTGTCAGCAACAAATTGAATATCCATGTTAGCATTCCACATGGACAAAATCCCTGGGTTGTAGTCGTTGATGTACTTGGACTCTTCGTTTCTTTTTAAATTGTATGTATTTTTTGGTGACTTCCTCGTCACAGTATGTCGCAGAGAAGACATCAAATTATTTACTCTTCCTTTAGAAATCACTGGTCGTGGAAAGCTGAAACGACATTTTGTGTAGAACTTGTCCTTGTTTCTGAATTTTTGACGACAGTACTTTCCACAACGATGGGATTGAAAGCGTAAAACTTGTTGCCTTAAACTGTTTTCTTCGGTAGTTTTTGGAACAGCACATGTTGAATACTCTTCAATGAAGCTCATCACTGTCTCATCCGAATCTGTTCCAAATTTGGGTGCATCTTTAATCCACAACAACATATGTATGTGAGGAGCACCTCTCGCTTGATACTCCTTTCTCCAAAAGAAATCCACAACCTCTCCAAGGGGAGGATTTTTTTTGTTGGTAATAAAAGACATCATAGCTTCAAATCTATGATTGAAATATCTGCATACATTCACTGGATCCAAAGAACACAGTTCTCCAGGTGTTTTGAATTCTATATTTTGTATATTTGCATTTGCCTCGCGTAGAAATTCAAGTTAGTCGTCCCATGCATACTCGGCACAGCTAAGAGTGAGGAACCATGTAGGAGTTCCTAAGTTTCTTAGCATACATTTCAATTCCCCATGACGACGGTACCAATACTCGTTTGTACCACGCTGACATGCCATGAGATTGATTAAATGAGATTTCAAAATATTATCTTGCAGATTCACTTTCTCCATAAAGTCCCTCGCCATATAATCTTACAGTTCGATATTCAGATGCAGGAATTTGAAGTGGTCGATCGTCATATCGTCCACCTCGACCTGTTGAAAATAGCTGTGGAAAACAACGAGCTTCCAAACTTTCTTCCCATACACTAATGGGACTTCCTTTTGCTGCTTTCATTTGAAACAATTCAATTGCATTCCCCATTACTTCTTTGGAATGCAAAGGATGAACAGTATAATGTTCATATATTTCTTCACTTCTAGACACATCAACTTTTTCAATTTGGCCGCCTGAACAATCACTGTCTTCATCTGCAGCTGTTTCCTCTGCTGCAACACATACATCTTTGTAATACTCATTGTTTTTGACTAAATACAACGTTGCCTTTTTGACTTTCCTAACATCCACTAAATCTTGCCAGATGTTCTTACTCTTTGTCGGAACCCCATTAACTAGAATAACTAAAGGTTCCTCTTCTACTTTTTCTATACCAATTGTATCAATATTTTTTTTTAAATCTAGAGGCAAATAAACAACTCTTCCCTTTAATCCTCTCTGCAAATCTGTAGGAGGCAATTTCCCTATCTTAGGCTCCATACGAACAATTGCCTGAAAAGGATGGACACATTGAATCAAAATAGACTCATATGTATTTAAATCCATCAATTCACAGGGAATGTCTACCAACTCCAGATTATTATGAACAGCTCTGGCAGGCATTCTGTTTTGATTTAATTTATCATAACAATATTTACAAATACGCTGATCACAACTCCAATCAAAACAATTCTCCACCCACAAATAAGTTGCAAAATCCTTCCACTCATAATTATTCATCTTTTCACTTTTTACGTATAAATCAACTAATCTAGTTTGATGTTTATAATGACTTCGTCGACAACACACACAAGTAAAATTCGGCCTTTCACTTGATTTCACCTTAAACCTGGTAATTTCCTGCTCAAACTATTCTGTACTTGAAATCTGTACATTCTCTTCCACATTACCTTGAATTGCTGTGTCAATTTCTACACTGTCCTCTTTTTCACTAAAATAACAAATCTCAATTTCTTCACAAATCTTCTTCACATCTAATTCAGTTCCATGCAAAAGAGCACTCTTTAATTGTTTAAGCTTAAGTGCTGGACTTTTTGCATAATACAACATTCTCACTAATTTCCTCATTTTGGTATGATGCACTGCTAACATCCTAAAATGATGAAAAACACTCTGACAAACTTTTCTAGAAAGACAAGCCAGTGAATGCCCTTGCAAACCTGTGTTTTCTCTCACTCTGCAAGGATCTAACAGCCTGATTCATGTACAGGCCGTTTTGCGTGGCCCTAATAGCGAATCATAGCGACTCGCTATTGAGGACACGCAAAACGGCATTCATGTAGGAATTGCTAATTAAATAGCGATTCCTACATGTTCTTTATTTGCGAGTAGCAATTTGCTACTCGCAAAAACTCCCCATTCATTCCTATGGGCCAAGAGGCCCATAGGAATGAATCGGGAGTATCCCTTATTGCAAATAAGATAGCGATTTTAAGGGTGCCAGTGGTGTCCAAAGGACACCCTGTAGCACCCCTAAAAAGCACATTTGAACAGGTGTTGCGCACACACATGTCCAAAGGACATGTGTGTGTGCAACATGCAACTTAGAAAAATGCTTTTAAAAGCATTTCTCTGAGTTTTTGCTATTTACCGAGAGGTCTGACCTCTCGGTAAATAGCGGCCCCAAAAGTGCTAAATCGCAATTTCGTGATGTGTCATGAATAGCATTTGAGGAATTTCTAATAGAGATTCCTTAAATGCTATTCCTCGCATATTTGCGAATTCTTAAATAGCGATTTTTGCATTTGGGATCATGAATACCAAATGCAAAAATCGCACTCGCAAAGGGCCAGATTCTCAGAATCTGGCCCTTTTGCGAGCGCTATTGGCTACATGAATCAGGCTGCAAGTCTTGCAACAACTTCACTTTCTGCTTTAGACTTTTCTTACTATATGTACGTAAGAAATTACAAAACAAATCAATTGATTCCTGTCGCACACTACAAATACGACTACACTTCCAAGTGTACACTGGACCCTTAGTACGTCTCCCTAAAACTTCATCAGTTAACACCTCTTCTGGTTCTCTAGGCACAAGTTTCTCTTTTTCAATCGGACAACCGTCTTTCACTTCATACGCTCGACCACTGGTGTCAACTGCATGCACTAAATCATTCTCCTGGAAGTAATTCTCCTCATTAAAAAATGGCTCACAACTTGAACTGTGCATCCATTCTCCTGAAAAAACTTTACAAAAATTAGTCCGATTAATTACTCTTTTCCGTCTACTGTTTGATTTGAAAACATCAATTGTCTTGTTAAGTGTCCTAATTCTATTGATTATTAAAATAAATAATTTTTTCTTAACTTCAAAAGCCTGATCAACAATCTTCTCTACACTTTTCTTTTTCTTATAAAAAGCAGCTCTCTGTTTACCTTTCCTAATGTTTTTAAAAAAATTTAAAACCACCCTATTGCGAAACATTCGTTTACGAATGTCTCTAAACTGATTCTGCCTTCTATTCCTATACATATTATTCTCTCCTGCTCCAGTTGTAGGATTCTTTGAGGTTCTCTCCTTCCTTTTCAAATTTACACTCTCATTCTCTTTTTCTACATGCTGCCCAAAATTTTTACGTGATCTACATATGATCCGTAAGAAAGACTTAGTAGTCTTACCAGGAGCTTTGTTCCTGTTTTTTGAAGTATTTGTTGTTGAAGAGTGCTGTATTTCCGTTGCTGTTTTTGTTTGGAACCGTATTTCATTCTTCCTTCTTCTTTGCCTTGAGGGAATCTTTCCTTACTCTTGAAATCTTGATTTCAATCTGTGTTAAAAAAAATAGCACAATATTGACCACTATTAACAAACAACAAAGCAATGACAAAAAGGAAACGGTCTATGAGATTTCACTGCGTCACTTTTAAGACACTGTTACGTCAAAATCTTGCGCCTGCCTCACAGCAGACATAAGACTGAGGCAAACGCTTTCACATGGAGCTTTCCCCATGTGAAAGGATGCATTGCTGGAGTACAAGCATTCAATTTCAGTACTGAAAACTCACTATTTTACAAAATAAATTTCCTATCTCTTGCAAACATTCCTACCAAGAACTACCCAAAAAATGAAACAAACCAACAGCAAAGAAACTCAGTCTGCTTCCCAATCTGATGTAAAACAGGTAACATGGTTGTAAAAGATTCAAATATTTTTATATAATTATGCACACACTATTTATTCCTTCTTAAAAATGTTAAAGCCATGGATTTGCACTAAAATCGTTTTTCAATTATCATTTTAGGAACAGAACACAGGTCCTATGTACAAGCATTAATTTTCACTACTGAAAGCCATTAATTTGCCCTAAAATCGTTCTTTATTTAATATTTTATGAACAGAGGACAGATCCTATTTACAAGCATTCATTTTCACTACTAAAACCAATTGTTTTGCACTAAAATCGTTTTTCAATTAACATTTTAGAAACACTGCACAGATCCTGTATACAAGCATTCATTTTCACTACTCAAACCCATTGATTTGCACTAAAATCGTTTTTCAATTACCATTTTAGGAACAGAACACAGATCCTATGTACAAGCATTCATTTTCACTACTGTAAGCCATTAATTTGCCCTAAAATCGTTTTTTATTTAATATTTTATGAACAGAGGACAGATCCTATTTACAAGCATTCATTTTCACTACTAAAACCCATTGTTGTGCACTAAATCGTTTTTCAATTAACATTTTGGAAACACTGCACAGATCCTATATACAAGCATTCATTTTCACTACTCAAACCCATTGATTTGCACTAAAATCGTTTTCAATTACCATTTTAGGAACACAACACAGGTCCTATGTACAAGCATTCATTTTCACTACTGAAACCCATTCATTTACCCTAAAATTGATTTTTAAAATAACATTTTAGATACAGAGTACAAATCCTATGTACAACCATTCAACTTCACTACTGAAACATCACTATTTCACAAAATACAAATCCTCTATTTTACAAATATAGAAACAATGCATTTTCAAAAAGCATCACACAAACCAACAGCAAAGAAAATCAATGTGCTTCTTAATCTGAACTCTCTATCTAAATGAATCATAACTCACCTTTGCAAATGCTTTGGGAGATTCAGAACAGTGTCAGATACACACAGCAATATTTCTTTAGCAGAGCAAAAGGTATGTTCTCCAGGCACTGCAACCATTAATGGCACAGAAAACCTCTAATTCTACACACATATTCCTCATGGTAACCAATCAAAACTCTTCCCTCTCTATTTTCAAATCAACACCCTTCCCCCCCCTAAGCCCTTTCTACCTGTTACCATAGCAACTCCCTCCTCACTGAGCTCCCAGGGTTAAAAGTTTATTCTACAATGTTGCAAATCAAATGAGCAAGGATGTTTGACCTCTCAATACACCAGCTTATCCACTGCAATCTTTCTTTAAATTACTTTTTTTAACCATTCAAATTACTTCTTTCACACAACAGAACCATGCACCCTAACTTTCAGTTTTCAACTATCTGAATCCACCAATCATTGCTTGTGATTCAAGAGCACTGAAACTCCACAGTTTTTTTGTGCAAACTCCTACTGTTCCCACTGCCATTTCATTCCTACACTTCATCTGACTGCACCAGAACCTCCTCTCACCATGTACTCTGTCTGGATTATTGGACATAGCTACATTCACTGGGCTCAAAGGTATGCAGCTACCAGAAATTTCCACAACCTTGATTTACCAAATGTGCACATAAAATGGATTGGCCAAAGAGGATTGAGATGTCATCAATTGATACCATTGGTGAAAACCTTTTACCATCTGCCGCATCCTGACCTCATAATTTTGCACTGTGGTGGAAATGACCTAGGCACTTTGACTGGGGTAGGTTTGGAGATGGTTTTAAAGGACACCTTTGGGCAATTGATGACACCTTTTCCACAAACTGCCATGGTATATTCCAATATATGCCAAAGACAGAAATGGAAGTGGTCCAACCAATTTTGTCCACAATTTGAGAAAGCACGGAAACATGTGAATAAATCTGTTTCTGCTTACATGAGAGACTATGGAATGGGTTCAATATACAACAACAACTTGCGTTACAACATGCAAGATATCTACAGAGGAGATGGTGTGCACTTCTCAGATGAGGGGAATAGAATATTCCTCCTGAATTTAAGACTGTGCATTGGTACCTACTTGTAGGTACCTAAATCAGCCACAGAACCCAAAAGCCCTTTTCAGGGCTACCCTATCTCTGATCACTCCAAATGATTATATTTTTCTAACTTTTTTCACTATTTTTCACCAAAGTACGCTCCCCGGTACGCTCCCCGGTGCGCGTACCGGGCGCTCCCCCCGCGAAAAAAAAAAATATATATATATTTTATTTTTTTTGCCTATATGGGCCTCCTAAGACCCCCTCAGAAAACCTAGAGGGTCAGGGAGTGCCTACGATGCCCCCTTATACCCATTCCCAACGTTGTTTGTCCTCCATTTTCTGTCTCAAATCTACCGAAACACAAAATGGAGGACTCCCGTAGCGCTGCCGGTACGCGTACCGGGGCGCGCACCGGGAAGCGCTCCCAAAATTTTTTTAAAGTTCATTTACATAAAAACCACCGGAGACACTTTCAGCAAATATAGAATAGGCCATACTACATACCAGTCCCTACCATTTTCCCAAATTTGGTGGAATTCCATTGAGCCATTTGGCCTGTAGCCCTCTCTAAATATCCTGAGGTGAATTACTTGACAAAAACACATCTGAAGTGTTAGAATTTACACCCAATTAAAATGTTACTTTCATTTTCTACTATTATTTCATGACATTTGATTGGTTATGTATATGAATATATATAAAGAAAGAGAGGGAAACACAGCCATTTTGACTACTACTTCCTGAAGTACATTTCAAAAGGATTTTCACTGAGAACTTAAACTTCTTTTTCAAAGGTAAGATGTTATTTTGAAAACTGAAGTATGTTGTGCACTTTAAGTTAATTTGGAAAACATTTTCTGATAGTTATATACTATCCCTCTGTAATAGTTATAGATTGAGATAGGCTTCTCTGTTAGAGTTATGGATGGAGTTAGGCTTGTCTTGTATAATTATCAATTTACTTAGGCTTTATGATATACACTTTTTTATATTTCTACTTCCAGCCTGATACCATACACTGCCCAAAGATAACTTCACTGTTAAAAAATCAAAATTATCTGTCTGAACTTAAACCCAACAGTGCCCTATCTCTACTGATATATTTATTTTTTATGCAAATTACAGCAAGAAAATGGAAGGAGAGCAGAATATTTCCTTCAAAATTGTTCTGGAGAACAACGCTGAAAAAGTTATTGAAGACAATGATGACTTAGATTTCATGGATGAATCACGGGACTATGAATTAGTTCAATGTGTAGAAGCAGTAGATTCGCTGATTGAAAATGAGGACATTGAGGGAGGAGCTACGCCAGCAACCAAGATGGCCGCGTAAGCTCCCGGCTCCGCCGACCTCCGCCAGCAGCTCGAATATCCTGCCTTTAATCCTGAGCTCACACCAGGTTTCCTTGTTCATGAAGTTTTTCTGCTTCTAAAGGTGCAATCCCGAGTTTTCTACCTCATCGGCTGACGAAGATACGCCGTGTTTCCATTCTCAGCCTATCAACGTCTGGAAGCCAGGTCCTCGATTTCTAGCCTATCCGGGTTGGAATTGACCAACATCGGCCGTGAGACCTGGACTGAGCCCGGTCTCCCGAAGTGTGCTGTGAATTGTTGATTTTTGGTGACGATCCTGTGCATGACCTATACCGAGGACACTCCAGCGTGTCACACCGGCTGCCGTGGTGGGGGTCCGGTGCCCGAAGACCTTGCTGCCCTCCCGGGGTCGACGGGCTGGGGCCCTCGCTGACGACGAAGGTGTGTTCTGCTAGACGAGGAGCACCCACTGTTCAACATCGGATTTGCGTGGCCTGTTACCCCAGAGTAGCCGGCCTCCGGGGTTCAAGTCCTGCTCTGTCGCCTACTGAGAGGGGATGGAGCGGACGGAAGGCACGCCATCGCTGCAGGCCGTTATGGCCGCCATTGGGGCGCTCTGTTCGCCCACCATCGCTGTGTTCCGGACACTGATTGTGAAAGTGGACGGTATCCTGGAACCGGAGGACGACTCTTTGTTAAGTTTCCAGCTAGCTGTGGTACCAGCGGAGCACCGAACGTCTGGAATCGAGGTCCCCGTGCAGATCCCGGATTTAATGAGCCTTGGCGGTCTCCAATCCACAACAAGCCAGCCCGTGCTTATCGCCAGTGTCTCCTGCTCGATTCTGCTGCCGCCTAATACATCTATAGACGGTCTTCTGTGTGGTGACAAGTTCCTCAGTGACTGTTCGAGATACTCGCTGTTCTTGGACACCTTTCCTCGTTCGATTCGTGAACTTTTATCCTGTATTCGATCCTACTGCACTGACATGAACTTTGATGAACACTTTGCCTTTTCCATCGAGATGGCGGCTCGAGTGAAGAAGACTCTTATGAAAGATCGTACTGGCCAGGGATGAACTTGATTGCTTAGATCTGATATAATAGCTTTATGCAATGACGGGGTTGTGCCTATAATGTGACGGGAGTTTGGTGGTTATTGCCTATACTCCCCCGACTGGTTTGTATATTTTGCTGAATGTAGGCTTTATCACGTCTCGGGGTGGTCGCTGTTGGCGGGGGGTACGGGAGACCGGGAGTGTGTTTGCTTTCTCCTCCTCCACTTTCTCTCTTTTTCCCTTCTTTTAGGGTAGTCCTTGGGCGACAGGCACGCTGCTAGTGGGGTTAGGCCGTAGCCATTGCAGGGGTGCAGGGTGGGGGGTTAGGGGAGGTTTTTTTTATTTTGCCTTTGTTTTGTTCTATGGCCCTTTTGTCTTCCTTTTTCCTTTCTACGAGAGGTGGGCTGTTTATTCTTCACGGATCCTTTATTGTCCGGGTGTCTACACTGGCTTTAATTATCCTGTATCATTGAGGACGGGGTCAGGCGGGTGGGATTGTTTTGGATCGTATAATAGACTGTTTATTTCTTTTTTCTAATGTGCGTGATCGCGATAGGCCGTGTGTTCCTTACGATGGTTGCTGTATGTATATTTCCCCCGCCAGTCCCTGTTCTGCATTTTACCGTTTGACACCTGATATCTGTAATACCTGCTCTTGTCTTACTGTTAAAATAAAAAAAATATAAAAAGAAAATGAGGACATTTCCGACAATGTGTTGTTAGAAGTTCTGTTAAATTTGGAAAAAGAATCAGAAAAATAAATTTATATTTAATAACCAAAAATTGTTCAAGACATTATTCATTTTTATATGTAATTCATAAACTACTACCAAATTGATTATAATGTAAATTCAGACTTATAGTATACTGTGCAACTTTTTTATGTTACATAGTAATTTTGCTCATAGTTACTTCCTTTCTCCCACTATATTATCTCCAATGTGTATTTAACATCTCTTTTTCATCTCCTGCCTCCATGTTCTTTCTGCTTTCCTGACAGACTATAATATGGATTCCATATACCACAATAACGTCTGTAACAACATGCAAGATATCTACAGAGGAAACGGTGTAAATTAAATTTAAGACTCAGAATCACCTACCTCTAATCACTTTAAATTATTACTTTCCTATTTCACTGGGTTTTCCCCGTGGTACGCTCCCCGGTACGCTCCCCGGTGCTCCCCCCGCGAAAATCGAAAAAATAAATAAATTGTCCCACTGGACCCTTTTATGGCCCCCACATCAAACTTGGGGGGTCAGGGGGGGTATACCCTGCCCCCTTTTGATCATTTCCCCCTTTGTTTTTTGCCACCTCTTGTGTCTCGATCCTACCGAGACACAAGATAGCAGCCGCTCCGGACTGTTTGGAATGTTTACAGACACCCGAGAGCCAATCAGCTTTCCGCGCGCGAACTCGCGTTCTCGCGGTGCGCGCCAGGAGCGCTCCCCGGTGCACGTACCGGGGCGCGGCTATAGATATATAAATTTTTTTGAACCTAAATTACTCAAAATCCTCTGGAGCACATATCTTGAGACATAGCAAAGGCACATCGGGCTACCAGTCCCTACAATTTTGCCAAGTTTGGTGAAAATCCATTCAGCCGTTCGAGCTGAAAGTGAGTTCGACCGCCCTATGGAAATTAACATGGGGAAAACACGTTTTGGGACCCCCCTTTTATCTCGGCCCCCGCTTGACAAATGCCCCCCAAACTTTCAGGAAAGGAGCGGAGCGCCGCGAGGCAAAGTTATTCCCAATAGAATGTTACGATTTCCCTATGGAAATCAATCCTAACTATAACTACCTACTGGCGACCGCCAGTAGGTAATATATATATATATATACTCTCAGTGCCACTCTTCAAAGCAATGATCATTGGCTTCAAACCATGTCACTATCTTCTGGGATTGGGGTAGGGAGTGAAGAAGATAAAAGAGGGCTCATCTTTTCTTCTGAGAAGATTATGAAGATGATCTGTCCAATGGCAGAGCAACATCCAGTTCTTCTGAAGTAAGCTGACCTTCCTGCTCTACTGCTAGCTCTGGAAGATCAGGTGTTTTTGTCACTATTTGCAGTTGTGTTTCCTTCGAACATTTGGTTTGCTGCTGGGGCAATTTGAATTCAGAGTCCCTGCTCTCAGCCATGACTGTAGTCACTGCACTGTTGAGAGACATCTGATTTGATCTTGGGGACAATGGTACTGTTGCTGATTATGGGGTGATCCTGCTACCAGTGTCTTCCAGCTTAGATAAGGGCGCAGCAGGTATGTCAAATTGCCTAAAAGGACTTGATGCTAGTGGTAACAATAGACTTCTTCTCCTCACTGATCGCTTTCTTAGCAGGAGCCGGCTATCTTTACTCCTTCTACTGTTAGTCAGGAGAAGCACTAGCAAAAGTACTTAGCAGAGAGGTTTCTGAACTCAGGTGTCAGCGAATTAACAGGCTTATCTCCATCTCAGTCAGTACCTGCAGGGAATAAAATATAAGTAAGAGTTAGACTTGCCAAATCTTTATCAAGCAATGCATGTCATCATCTAATCATAACAATATTATAAAAATCAATTAAATTACTGATGCCCCTCCAGTGCCCATGGGGATCCTAAGCATAAACAGAATAAATTAATATGAAAATTCTCTGGTATTCCGCCAGTGGCCATGTGGCCCCTCTGGGAGGCAGGCAAAAATCAAATGCATTATTCTTAAGGTACCTGGTGTCTCTTCAGAGCACATGGGGTCCCTATGAGAGTCAGAAATATATTAAACATTCATTAAAAACAACAACTGTGTAGTACAGACTACTACTATCAGTCACATGCACAAATAACTGATGGCTTTTTAGAGTAGAATAAAATGATTAATAGTCTGGATGGACGGAACTCGCTGAGTTTCACTCTGTGGAATTCGGTGAAGTTTCAAAAAACTCCACCAGATTCTGTGGAAGTCTGTCAATGGCCAGAAAATATGTAGCCCGTGCAGCAATTTAGCGCCTGTAGCATGAGCAGCATTGAAAATCAGTGTGAACAGCGCCATGTCTTGCGCAACAGCACACAGTCATTTGGGTTGATTTTGCTGCCGTTAGTGTAAAAAATCTGCTTGAGCAGCCACAAATCTACTCAAATTGCCGCCTTCTGAAAATACTGCTAACCTCTGACAGAACTGAATATTTCGCTCACCCCTAATTAATAGTCAGAAACACACACTGACTCCACAAGATGCTGGACACTACATACACACACATACACACACACATACACGCACACGCACGCACACACACACACTCTCTTTATCTCTCTTTCTTTCAGTTATTCAGACCCAATGATTTTGCCAATGCTTACCTTTTCTGTTTCATGAAGACATGGGAGCATGGGCCGATCTTCTACAGACAGAGACTGCTGGTTGTCGGAACTAACAATATGGCAGATCAGACAAACCACCTGGAAGACCACACAGTGCCTCTGGGTTGACGTAAACGGCGCACACATATCACCCACGTGAAGCCAGTTATGTGCTTTCTAACCCCAGACTGACTGTTGCCCCTCAGAAACATTCACCCTACAGTATTACTTTCAGTTTCCGAAAACAAAGCTTGCACTTCCTGTTTGAGGAAAGAAGTGGTGACATGGGGTGTCACGAGTCAGCGGATTCTGTTTAAATCATCGGTTTTGCTTTGTTTAATTAAAACAGTAAGCCTTCCAACACATGTTTGAGGAACTCTTTTTCTTCTGAAGTCTTCCCTTTGTGACAGTTCCCTATGTTCAAAAATCTCAGTCCTCCTTTCGCTGCATCTTTGTCTACATTCTCTGCCAGGGATACCTCCTACTCAAAAGAAAAATACTGGTCATTTGTTCACGTTATAAGAGTCTGCAAAGGCCCATAAGCGATACTTAAATAGAACTTAATATATAATCATCTATGGCCGGCTTTAGGCATGTGCAAGCTGTTCACCTGCACAGGGCCACCAAACCCCAGGGGCCACCACGTCAATATATATCCTTAATATATTAATCCTCTGAGGATGGATATATATTTGCGTGGTGGCCCCTGGCAGGGATTTGGCGGCCTCCGGCTCTGTTGCACTTCTAAACACCCTGACCCCCTCCCCTCTTTACTGGCCTGCGCGCTCCGCCCCGCCCGGACCCCCTCTTCCGGGCCCCCTACCTACGCTCCCTGCCCAGGGCCACCATGAGCCTAGAGCCGGCCCTGAATCATCTGTATTAATTTCTAACATGTTTATGATTTGTTTACTCACGTGATCATTAAAGCAGCTCTAAAGCATTTTTTAGAGTGCTTTCTTTTTATATTTGCTGTTTGAAGTTTGTAGTGAGAAGGGAGAAAATACCTGCTTTAGGTGATTCTCCTAATTTTTGTACTTGCCCGACCAATAAAAAAATTAAAATCATGATCATGTTGTTAAAAGAATGGCCAGGTGGTAACCGTACATTCTCTGCATAGAAACTAAACACTGAGGGGCATATTTACTATTAATTCATGCAATGTAGTGCAAGCCTCTGCGTTGTTTTTAATTTCTTTACAAAGCCAGACACAGCAGTGCAAATAGCCTCTTGCGTGGCTTTGAAAATCTTACTGAAACCTTTGTGTTGTCCTTGCAATACATTGAACGATGCATGGCCTACAAATCTGGACTGCGATCAACCTTAGACAGAATGCTCCCAGAGAGACTCTCATGATGGATAGAGGGCCATGTCTATCTGTGCAAAAATGTATATAAGTTAAATACTGCAATTTAGCACAATACCTGGAATGGTAGGAAGGACAGAGTGAAGGTTATAACAGAGAGGTACAACAAATGGGGAGGGGATGGATACTGTTCCTATCAGGAAGGAAAGAAGGTAAGACTAAGGACTAAACAGAAAGTGGGAATCCTAAGGATTTTTAGTGGTGTCCTCACACATGCCTAGGGATGTCATGCTTCATCAACTGGTGTGCTCCTCATAGGGCCAACGCTCCCATACCCAACGGGCCCCATGAAGGGTCAATTTTGTTTTGCAGTATGATGAGTGATGAGAGTATGACGGTGCACTAGATGTGTGGGTTGGAGTGATAGTGTATATACAAGTGAAAGGAGGATACAACTGTCACTTCTTTGCTCAGTCTTGATCCAGGCAAGCAGTGTAGGGTAGGTAATTTGCATACTCCTCGCAGAAGAGAGACACATACTGACCAACTTTGCCACCCCGTCCCCAGAGGCCCTTCTAAAGATCTGCAGATCCGTCAAATCAGGCTCCCCACGGGACCCAACCACGCCGAAACGGCTAGTTTATAGCTTGCCAGTGCTGGAACCGTACATCAGATACCTACTGGACGTGTCATTTAGGACCAAGACCGTGCCCAGAGACTGGAAACAGGCGGTGGTCCTTCCTCTCAGGAAGAAACCTAACATCGGCTTCGAAAAGTTGGAGAACCTTCGACCTATCTCCCTTCTGCCCTACTTGGCCAAAGTGGCGGAAAAAACAGTAAACATACAACTGATAGCTTTCGTGGAAGAGGCTGCCCTCCTGCACGACACCCAGTTTGGTTTCCGTCCCCGCCACTCAACTTAATCAGCGCTTCTGATGGCTGTGGACACCCTACATCAGGGGGTGGATGAGGGGCAGACCATGGCCCTCATCCTATTGGACCTGAGTGCAGCATTTGACACTGTAGCTCACACCACCTTGCTACAGTGTCTGAATAGTGGCGGGATATCTGGTGCTGCACTCGAGTGGATCCAGTCCTTCCTGACAGGGAGAGGCTTTCAGGTCCGCCAGGGTGAATGTTATTCCAGGGAAATCGGTTTGGGCCAGGGCGTGCCCCAGGGCTCGTCCCTGAGACCCACCCTATTTAATTTATATGTCTCCCCGGTGGCACCTATTGCTGAAAGCCATGGTCTGCACTTAGTGTCCTACGCTGACGACACGCAGTTGGTCATCTCCCTCTCATGTGCGCCCGGTCTTGCGGTGGACAGATTCAGAGCTTGCATGCAAGAACTAGCAACCTGGATGTCCACCAACTGCCTCAAACTAAATGGCAGCAAGACCGAGGTGCTCGTGGTGGGGGGGAATCCATCGGTCTGGTCGTCAGCGTGGTGGCCTTCATGCTTAGGTGAGGTCTCAGCACCCTGTCAAGAAGCCAGGAACCTTGGAGTTTGGCTTGACGCTGACCTGTCCTTTGGACCTCAGATAGGCCGCGTGGTGGGTGTTTGCTTCAGCGTCCTAAAAAGTCTGGGGAAGGTTTTAGACCTCCTTCCTACATCAGCCCATAGGACACTGGTGCATGCCCTTGTCACATCGCGCCTGAACTACGGCAATCTGCTGTACCTGGGAGCAACCAGTAAGGTAATAAACCGCCTCCAGGTGTTGCAGAATGCGGCAGCCCGTTTGATTCTGAAATTTCCCCAAAAATCTGCTTCTAAAACAGCTCTTCAAACCCTTCACTGGCTCCCAGTAAGGAGAAGGGTCGAGTTTAAGGCCCTTTGTACTTGCCATCGAACCCTTGCTGGGAAGGCACCAGCACCACTTCAGAGTCTGGTCACTAGATACGCACCTACACGCGCCCTGCGCTCCTCCTATGGAGGCCTGTTAAAGGTCCCCAGGATAAGAAAGGCCCGCATGGGAGGCAGATCTTTTCGCTACCTGGCGGCGAAAAGCTGGAATGCCTTACCTCTGGACCTTCGCCTGGAGCCATCTGAACTTGGCTTCAGGAAGAAGCTAAAAACACACCTTTACACACAGTAAATCCGAGTAGACCCTGCAGCCCAGCTCGCTTATTCCACCTGTCTTAGCGCGGGGACAGGCTTCTGAGCGTAACCAGGCGCTTTACAAAATTCCCTTAATAATAATAATAATAGAAGCCTTGTGAGTATGGTTCCCTTTACAAGATCCAAACCTTTTTTTTTGCCATTGTGCAGCAGCATTAGCTCTGCTCGTTATGTTGACTAACATTAACTTCTTTTTCCAGTCAGCAAATATGCGCTGGCCTCTGTCTCCGACCTATGGGGCGCATTTGATCTATCATAAGGGTAAGACCCTTCACTCACACCTAAAATTAGCAGCCAATTATTAGTCAAGATGTGACACCAAAACAATTTGGATGTTATGTTATGTGTACCACGCATGTCCACTTGTCTGTTTTGTGTTTATGTGTACTGCCACTATCTTCCACGTTTTACATATTTGTGGCAACTGATGAAGTGCCGTATCACAGCATGCGCTTGACTACCATTGAACAATATAGGATAATGGGGTAGCCCAGTTTTGTGCAGAACCTGTGGATTTGTGCATTAAGGGAACAGTGGTTCTGCCACTTTATAGCTTCAAGGGAGCATAAAACCTATATTGAATGTAGTCCCTCTGTCTTGATGAGACTCACATTTAATGAAAATATGTGTATCTTAATTGCATTCAAACCAAAAAGAAAAACTCCTCTGTTTCTTAGATATGATTTTATAGTAAATTCATGTAAGTCGTGTATTCAAAAGGAACAAGTATAGGCACACACAGATAGACCCTATATTGTTGTCCAGGACAGAGAGGATTATGTCAATGAGATTAAGACACAATTACAAGTTGCTGAGAATTACCAAAAAATCAAGGGAGATCCACGAAAGAAGTCGCCAAATGAATACACACATTGACCACCCAGGGATTGGAGGAAGGTTACCTTAGTGAATTGGAGTATGGTTACCTTAATCAGAAAGAGCAACAGGTCCCTATAATCTACACACTCCCAAAAGTGCACAAAAACATGAACAAACCATCAGAGAGACCCATTGTGTCCGGATGTGGCTCAGTCTTGGAGCCCCTATGCCAGTATGTAGATCTCTTTCTGCAACCCTAGGTGTTCAAGACCAGATCCTTCATCTGTGATACTTTGGAAGTCATCAATTGGATAGAAGGCCGTACCTATGATAAGGACGGACAGATACTGGTAACAACGGATGTGGCCTAGTTATACATGAGTATTCCACAAAGAAAAGCTCTAGTTATAGCTCATGAAGTCCTAGAGCGTAGAGAAAGACCACATAGGGTACCTACCGAATTTATCATTGGCCTACTTGAGGTGGCCATGACTAAACATTTCTTCTTATTCCAGAAAGATTATTTTTACCAGACTAAAGGAGTAGCCATGGGGGCTGGATTTGCTCCAGACATAGCGAATCTATATATGGATAACCATGAGGATAAGAACATCTACAAATCCGATAACCCTTTCACAGAGAATATTACTCTGTGGAAGAGGTATAGCGATGATGTCCTAATGATATGGACTGGCAACTCTGACTCTTTAGAAGAATTTTGAATTTGGCTTAATGGAAGATCTGATGATATCCAGATGACTATGACATACAGTAAAGAGAAGGTGGATTTTCTCGATCTCACTGTACAGAGTGAAAATAATTCGCTATAGAAAACCATTAGAAAGAAACACATTATTGGGATATAAGAGCTATCATCCCAGGAACTTGCGAGACAATCTGCCCTACGGGCAGTTCTTGAGACTTCACAGGAACTGTACCCGGAGGGCTGATTTCTTTAAAGAATCTGATTCTCGCCTACCGGGACCAGGGGCCACCCCCCCTGTTCGAAATACGCTCTCTCTTAGATACTTGCACGATGATCTTAACAAACTACGGCCAAACTGCCATCAGAATTGTAAGCTGCTCAACCCAGAGAATCCATCGGTCCCTTACCCTGACTGTAATTTCTCCCTCTCTTTGAGTTTGCAAAGTTCGAGAGCGGATACTCTGGTCCATAACAATCCTACTTTCCCTGGGAAGCATAAAGAGGATATTATGACCAAAGACTATCGATTTTACAGCATAAACTGTAGATCGCTGCCAAAACACAAAGAAGATAACATAACATGACCCATTGCTCCATTTACCAGACCTCTTTCAACATTTAAATTCCTTCTCAAAATGATACGACAATTTAAACACACATTCAGAGTCATTTCAAAACCAGCAGTTTTAGATATAGTCTTCTCTAATGAATCCAATTTTGATTTCAAATTTTCAGACAAAATAATTGTTGCTCCCATATGTTCAATTTTATCTATAGCTTCCAGTTTCACTATCGCTTCATTTTCTAACTTTAACATTTTGTTGTTGAACATGGAACATTCTTTCAGAGTTGGCATCAAACATATGCCAGATTTCTTCTCATTCATTTTCTTAAAAATATACTCTGGAAGAATGTTTTCATTTGGGTACAAATTTGAAATTAATCGTCCATGTAAAGCTTCTTTCCCTTGCTGACTTACTTTTCCGATTCTTACATCTTGTAGAATATTTTTATAATCTTCATCCTTTGCCTGCCGCATATTTTGAAGCAGTTCTGCATACTTGAAGTTTAACCATATATTAACGTTTCCAATGCTTCCTAGGCACTTCCTGGTATCTTCATGCGTGAGCATTTTGAACACAGGTTGTCCTTTCACTGGATTCAACTGCAGTAGATCTCCAAAAACAATAATATGTTTTCCTCCAAATAAGACATCATAGTCTGTTCTAAGAATTTCTTGCATTCTCAAATGCACAAAAGCAAGCATTATATTTGACACCATGCTTACTTCATCGATGATAAGAAGTTTCATTTTCTTCAGGACTCTCGAAACTTCGGAACACGCATCTCCAGATAGCTTGTGATATTGCAATTTGTTATCATGCTCCACTGGCAGCATCAGTAAACAATGTAAAGTAATCCCTTTAATGTTATGTGCTGCCAGCCCAGTTGGAGCAGTAACAACACAAGATAGCGGTGATTCAGTCCTTTTCTGCAGATAAGTTGCAATTGCTTTAATCAGAAAACTTTTTCCAGTTCCCGCTTCTCCACTTACGTACAGTTGTACTGGTTTAAATGATGTACATGAGCACTCTTTTTTCTCATGACTGAATACATGTTCAATCTGATCTGTGACTTCGTCATATATCTGTTTCTGCTCAAGGTTTAGTTGTTTCACCAAATCTTCTAAGTTAACTACATCATCTTGAGCTTGTTCCATAGCTCTTTCTACCTCATCCATGGCAGTGGCAGCTTCATTTTGAATAATTGGTCCTCCAAGTGGATCCGTACTCAATGAAGCAGAACTCTGACTGCCTTGAGAACTGTCTCTAGCAATCTCTGCAGCAATTGTGGCTTCTTGCTCTATTTCTTCGTTCAACATTTGCAGATAATTTGGAAAAACAGGACATTCTATGGTATCCTTGGTTGCATTAAAAGAATCTTCGTAACAGAGAAAATCTCCAAGTAGTTCCTCTTCTGTACGCCATGGCTTAAAGAGTTGCAAAAGAGCTAAATAGGAAAATTCCCTTTTGTCTGGATTTTCACAACTCAATTTTCGATGATTAATCAAATGGCCTTTTTTCAGTTTCACTAGACATCCTTCACATCCAATGACAGCATATATTCCATTATTGATATCTTCTCTGATGTTCCTCTTATAAATATAGCTTTGAAGAACTTCATAGAGACAAGGGTTCTCAAGGTGAGGACTTCTATTTGGATAGTATGTATCCAACATGTTTGTCTTCAAAATATCTGTACTTTCTGGTTCTTTCTCCGCCAAATACTCTATCTCTTGTACAGATTTCAAAACTCGATTTCGTGTTGCAGCAAGACCTAGACTCACCCAAATGATGGTTCTAGATTTGGCATAGAGACTTGCTGATGACAATCGATCAGAACATTAATATGCTCCAATTTCTCGATGCGACAACATCTTCAGACTGTAACTGTATAATTTCTTGCTTGGACTCTTTTCATGTGAAATGTCCTCCCACATTTCCTTCAATTCTGTCTTTTCTTTTTTTGTGATGTAAGACGTCACATATCGAGCCACAGCAACAGAGTTGTCAGCAACGAATTGAATATCCATGTTAGCATTCCACATGGACAAAATCCCTGGGTTGTAGTTGTTGATGTACTTGGACTCTTCGTTTCTTTTTAAATTGTATGTATTTTTGGGTGACTTCCTCGTCACAGTATGTCGCAGAGAAGACATCAAATTATTTACTCTTCCTTTAGAAATCACTGGTCGTGGAAAGCTGAAACGACATTTTGTGTAGAACTTGTCCTTGTTTCTGAATTTTCGACGACAGTACTTTCCACAACGATGGGATTGAAAGCGTAAAACTTGTTGCCTTAAACTGTTTTCTTCGGTAGTTTTTGGAACAGCACATGTTGAATACTCTTCAATGAAGCTCATCACTGTCTCATCCGAATCAGTTCCAAATTTGGGTGCATCTTTAATCCACAACAACATATGTATGTGAGGAGCACCTCTCGCTTGATACTCCTTTCTCCAAAAGAAATCCACAACCTCTCCAAGGGGAGGATTTTTTTTGTTGGTAATAAAAGACATCATAGCTTCAAATCTATGATTGAAATATCTGCAAACATTCACTGGATCCAAAAAACACAGTTCTCCAGGTGTTTTGAATTCTATATTTTGTATATTTGCATTTGCCTCGCGTAGAAATTCAAGTTAGTCGTCCCATGCATACTCGGCACAGCTAAGAGTGAGGAACCATGTAGGAGTTCCTAAGTTTCTTAGCATACATTTCAATTCTCCATGACGACGGTACCAATACTCGTTTGTACCACGCTGACATGCCATGAGATTGATTAAATGAGATTCCAAAATATTATCTTGCAGATTCACTTTCTCCATAAAGTCCCTCGCCATATAATCTTACAGTTCGATATTCAGATGCAGGAATTTGAAGTGGTCGATCGTCATATCGTCCACCTCGACCTGTTGGAAATAGCTGTGGAAAACAACGAGCTTCCAAACTTTCTTCCCATACACTAATGGGACTTCCTTTTGCTGCTTTCATTTGAAACAATTCAATTGCATTCCCCATTACTTCTTTGGAATGCAAAGGATGAACAGTATAATGTTCATATATTTCTTCACTTCTAGACACATCAACTTTTTCAATTTGGCCGCCTGAACAATCACTGTCTTCATCTGCAGCTGTTTCCTCTGCTGCAACACATACATCTTTGTAATACTCATTGTTTTTTACTAAATACAACGTTGCCTTTTTGACTTTCCTAACATCCACTAAATCTTGCCAGATTTTCTTACTCTTTGTCGGAACCCCATTAACTAGAATAACTAAAGGTTCCTCTTCTACTTTTTCTATACCAATTGTATCAATATTTTTTTAAAATCTAGAGGCAAATAAACAACTCTTCCCTTTAATCCTCTCTGCAAATCTGTAGGAGGCAATTTCCCTATCTTAGGCTCCATACGAACAATTGCCTGAAAAGGATGGACACATTGAATCAAAATAGACTCATATGTATTTAAATCCATCAATTCACAGGGAATGTCTACCAACTCCAGATTATTATGAACAGCTCTGGCAGGCTTTCTGTTTTGATTTAATTTATCATAACAATATTTACAAATACGCTGATCACAACTCAAATCAAAACAATTCTCCACCCACAAATAAGTTGCAAAATCCTTCCACTCATAATTATTCATCTTTTCACTTTTTACGTATAAATCAACTAATCTAGTTTGATGTTTTTAATGACTTCGTCGACAACACACACAAGTAAAATTCGGCCTTTCACTTGATTTCACCTTAAACCTGGTAATTTCCTGCTCAAACTTTTCTGTACTTGAAATCTGTACATTCTCTTCCACATTACCTTGAATTGCTGTGTCAATTTCTACACTGTCCTCTTTTTCACCAAAATAACAAATCTCAATTTCTTCACAAATCTTCTTCACATCTAATTCAGTTCCATGCAAAAGAGCACTGTTTAATTGTTTAAGCTTAAGTGCTGGACTTTTTGCATAATACAACATTCTCACTAATTTCCTCATTTTGGTATGATGCACTGCTAACATCCTAAAATGATGAAAAACACTCTGACAAACTTTTCTAGAAAGACAAGCCAGTGAATGCCCTTGCAAACCTGTGTTTTCTCTCACTCTGCAAGGATCTAAGTCTTGCAACAACTTCACTTTCTGCTTTAGACTTTTCTTACTATATGTACGTAAGAAATTACAAAACAAATCAATTGATTCCTGTCGCACACTACGAATACGACTACACTTCCAAGTGTACACTGGACCCTTAGTACGTCTCCCTAAAACTTCATCAGTTAACACCTCTTCTGGTTCTCTAGGCACAAGTTTCTCTTTTTCAATCGGACAACCGTCTTTCACTTCATACGCTCGACCACTGGTGTCAACTGCATGCACTAAATCATTCTCCTGGAAGTAATTCTCCTCATTAAAAAATGGCTCACAACTTGAACTGTGCATCCATTCTCCTGAAAAAACTTTACAAAAATTAGTCCGATTAATGACTCTTTTCCGTCTACTGTTTGATTTGAAAACATCAATTGTCTTGTTAAGTGTCCTAATTCTATTGATTATTAAAATAAATAATTTTTTCTTAACTTCAAAAGCCTGATCAACAATCTTCTCTACACTTTTCTTTTTCTTATAAAAAGCAGCTCTCTGTTTACCTTTCCTAATGTTTTTTAACAAATTTAAAACCACCCTATTGCAAAACATTCGTTTACGAATGTCTCTAAACTGATTCTGCCTTCTACTCCTATACATATTATTCTCTCCTGCTCCAGTTGTAGGATTCTTTGAGGTTCTCTCCTTCCTTTTCAAATTTACACTCTCATTCTCTTTTTCTACATGCTGCCCAAAATTTTTACGTGATCTACATATGTTCCGTAAGAAAGACTTAGTAGTCTTACCAGGAGCTTTGTTCCTGTTTTTGAAGTATTTGTTGTTGAAGAGTGCTGTATTTCCGTTGCTGTTTTTGTTTGGAACCGTATTTCATTCTTCCTTCTTCTTTGCCGTGAGGGCATCTTTCCTTACTCTTGAAATCTTGATTTCAATCTGTGTTAAAAAAAATAGCACAATATAGACCACTATTAACAAACAACAAAGCAATGACAAAAAGGAAACGGTCTATGAGATTTCACTGCGTCACTTTTAAGACACTGTTACGTCAAAATCTTGCGCCTGCCTCACAGCAGACATAAGACTGAGGCAAACGCTTTCACATGGAGCTTTCCCCATGTGAAAGGATGCATTGCTGGAGTACAAGCATTCCATTTCAGTACTGAAAACTCACTATTTTACAAAATACATTTCCTATCTCTTGCAAACATTCCTACCAAGAACTACCCAAAAAATGAAACAAACCAACAGCAAAGAAACTCAGTCTGCTTCCCAATCTGATGTAAAACAGGTAACATGTTTGTAAAAGATTCAAATATTTTTATATAATTATGCACACACTATTTATTCCTTCTTAAAAATGTTAAAGCCATGGATTTGCACTAAAATCGTTTTTCAATTATCATTTTAGGAACAGAACACAGGTCCTATGTACAAGCATTAATTTTCACTACTGAAAGCCATTTATTTGCCCTAAAATCGTTCTTTATTTAATATTTTATGAACAGAGGACAAATCCTATTTACAAGCATTCATTTTCACTACTAAAACCCATTGTTTTGCACTAAAATCGTTTTTCAATTAACATTTTAGAAACACTGCACAGATCCTATATACAAGCATTCATTTTCACTACTCAAACCCATTGATTTGCACTAAAATCGTTTTTCAATTACCATTTTAGGAACAGAACACAGATCCTATGTACAAGCATTCATTTTCACTACTGTAAGCCATTAATTTGCCCTAAAATCGTTTTTTATTTAATATTTTATGAACAGAGGACAGATCCTATTTACAAGCATTCATTTTCACTACTAAAACCCATTGTTGTGCACTAAAATCGTTTTTCAATTAACATTTTGGAAACACTGCACAGATCCTATATACAAGCATTCATTTTCACTCATCAAACCCATTGATTTGCACTAAAATCGTTTTTCAATTACCATTTTAGGAACAGAACACAGGTCCTATGTACAAGCATTCATTTTCACTAATGAAAGCCATTAATTTGCCCTAAAATCGTTTTTTATTTAATATTTTATGAACAGAGGACAGATCCTATTTACAAGCATTCATTTTCACTACTAAAACCCATTGTTTTGCAGTAAAATCTTTTTTCAATTAACATTTTAGAAACACTGCACAGATCCTATATACAAGCATTCATGTTCACTACTCAAACCCATTGATTTGCACTAAAATCGTTTTCAATTACCATTTTAGGAACACACCACAGGTCCTATGTACAAGCATTCATTTTCACTACTGAAACCCATTCATTTACCCTAAAATTGATTTTTAAAATAACATTTTAGATACAGAGTACAAATCCTATGTACAACCATTCAACTTCACTACTGAAACATCACTATTTCACAAAATACAAATCCTCTATTTTACAAATATAGAAACAATGCATTTTCAAAAAGCATCACACAAACCAACAGCAAAGAAAATCAATGTGCTTCTTAATCTGAACTCTCTATCTAAATGAATCATAACTCACCTTTGCAAATGCTTTGGGAGATTCAGAACAGTGTCAGATACACACAGCAATATTTCTTTAGCAGAGCAAAAGGTATGTTCTCCAGGCACTGCAACCATTAATGGCACAGAAAACCTCTAATTCTACACACATATTCCTCATGGTAACCAATCAAAACTCTTCCCTCTCTATTTTCAAATCAACACCCTTCCCCCCCTCAGCCCTTTCTACCTGTTACCATAGCAACTCCCTCCTCACTGAGCTCCCAGGGTTAAAAGTTTATTCTACAATGTTGCAAATCAAATGAGCAAGGATGTTTGACCTCTCAATACACCAGCTTATCCACTGCAATCTTTCTTTAAATCACTTTTTTTTAACCATTCAAATTACTTCTTTCACACAACAGAACCATGCACCCTAACTTTCAGTTTTCAACTATCTGAATCCACCAATCATTGCTTGTGATTCAAGAGCACTGAAACTCCACAGTTTTTTTTGTGCAAACTCCTACTGTTCCAACTGCCATTTCATTCCTACACTTCATCTGACTGCACCAGAACCTCCTCTCACCATGTACTCTGTCTGGATTATTGGACATAGCTACATTCACTGGGCTCAAAGGTATGCAGCTACCAGAAATTTCCACAACCTTGATTTACCAAATGTGCACATAAAATCTTGACCCTAGCAATATGACTAACTACCGCCCTATTTCACTTCTTCCTTGGGTGGCTAAGCTGCTTGAGAGACATATTAACACCAGTCTTATGTCATACTTGGAAACTAACCATCTGCTTCACGACTCTCAAGCAGGGTTCCGTCCTAAACTGGGGACAGAGGCGGCACTTCTGACTGTGACTGAATTAGCACGCAGGCACATGGATCAAGGCGGCACTACAGCAATAATGCTGCTAGACTTAAGTGCCGCCTTTGATACCGTGAATAGTAACATCCTCCTCTCCCGCCTAAAACACCTCGGAGTAACGGGCAACGCCATTTTATGGATTCAATCCTTCCTGGAAAATCGCACATTCCAGGTGGTAGAGGGTGACATCCACTCAAAAACCTGGCCTCTCAACCAAGGCGTGCCTCAGGGCTCCTCCCTGAGCCCAACGCTTTTTAATGTTTATATGCAACCTTTGGCAGAGATTGTTCATCCATTTGGCTTTGACATTGTGACTTACGCTGATGACACTCAGCTGGTGCTAGCTTTGAATCAGCCAGGTCATACTCTTTCGAATCTGAGTAGCTGTCTGGTAGCGGTCACAAACTGGATGGCCTCCTCCCATTTAAAACTTAATGGGGATAAAACAGAACTTATGTTTTTGGGAAACTCAGCCCACCCCACCCCTATCCCACCTTGGCCTCCTTGCATGGGTTCCCCCCCTGAACCAAAAAAACAAATTAAAAGCTTGGGTATGTGGCTAGATAACACCCTCACTTTTACTCAGCAAGCCACCATACTATCCGCTACCTGCTTCGGACTGATGCGCATGCTGCGAAAAGTCTTACCTCTTCTCCCTTTCCAGGCTCGCAGGATACTGGTCCAGGCCATTATCCTGTCTCGCCTGGACTACGGGAACGCCCTCTATCTTGGAGCACCGAGTAGCACACTTAAAATACTACAGGTCACCCAGAACGCAGCAGCGCGTCTGCTGCTGGGCCTGTCCCGTAGTCACTCAGGCACCATGGCCTTGAGAAACTTACACTGGCTGCCCATTCAAGCCAGAGTTAAGTTTAAAGCAATGTGCATCATGCACAAGGCCATGAGGAAAAATGCCCCCGCCATGATCTGCTCCTTAGCCACCCCCTACCACCCCCAAAGATCTTTGCGGTCAAGCACTGCTTCTCTGGCAACAGTACGGAAAATTAAACGAGCCAGGTGGGGCGGACGCTCCTTCTCCCTCAATGCTGCCACTACCTGGAACTCCTTACCTCCTGCGCTCCGGAATGAGCCCAATCTTTTAATATTCCGTAAATCCCTTAAAACTTTTCTTTTTTCCACATAATCCAGTAATTTCCCCAGAAGTAAGCAACCTTAGCGCTACGAGGCCTTCGGGTAGATTTGCGCTTTATAAAACCCTTTTTCATTTCATTTTCAAAATGGATTGGCCAAAGAGGATTGAGATGTCATCTATAGATACCATTGGTGAAAACCTTTTACCATCTGCCGCATCCTGACCTCATAATTTTGCACTGTGGTGGAAATGACCTAGGCACTTTGACTGGGGTAGGTCTGGAGATGGTTTTAAAGGACACCTTTGGGCAATTGATGACACCTTTTCCACAAACTGCCATGGTATATTCCAATATATGCCAAAGACAGAAATGGAAGTGGTCCAACCAATTTTGTCCACAATTTGAGAAAGCACGGAAACATGTGAATAAATCTGTTTCTGCTTACATGAGAGACTATGGAATGGGTTCAATATACAACAACAACTTGCGTTACAACATGCAAGATATCTACAGAGGAGATGGTGTGCACTTCTCAGATGAGGGGAATAGAATATTCCTCCTGAATTTAAGACTGTGCATTGGTACCTACTTGTAGGTACCTAAATCAGCCACAGAACCCAAAAGCCCTTTTCAGGGCTACCCTATCTCTGATCACTCCAAATGATTATATTTTTCTAACTTTTTTCACTATTTTTCACCAAAGTACGCTCCCCGGTACGCTCCCCGGTGCGCGTACCGGGCGCTCCCCCCGCGAAAAAAATATATATATATATATATTTTTTTTTTGCCTATATGGGCCTCCTAAGACCCCCTCAGAAAACCTAGAGGGTCAGGGAGTGCCTACGATGCCCCCTTATACCCATTCCCAACGTTGTTTGTCCTCCATTTTCTGTCTCAAATCTACCGAAACACAAAATGGAGGACTCCCATAGCGCTGCCGGTACGCGTACCGGGACACGCACCGGGAAGCGCTCCCAAATTTTTTTTAAAGTTAATTTACATAAAAACCACCGGAGACACTTTCAGCAAATATAGAATAGGCCATACTACATACCAGTCCCTACCATTTTCCCAAATTTGGTGGAATTCCATTGAGCCATTTGGCCTGTAGCCCTCTCTAAATATCCTGAGGTGAATTACTTGACAAAAACACATCTGAAGTGTTAGAATTTACACCCAATTAAAATGTTACTTTCATTTTCTACTATTATTTCATGACATTTGATTGGTTATGTATATGAATATATATAAAGAAAGAGAGGGAAACACAGCCATTTTGACTACTACTTCCTGAAGTACATTTCAAAAGGATTTTCACTGAGAACTTAAACTTCTTTTTCAAAGGTAAGATGTTATTTTGAAAACTGAAGTATGTTGTGCACTTTAAGTTAATTTGGAAAACATTTTCTGATAGTTATATACTATCCCTCTGTAATAGTTATAGATTGATATAGGCTTCTCTGTTAGAGTTATGGATGGAGTTAGGCTTGTCTTGTATAATTATCAATTTACTTAGGCTTTATGATATACACTTTTTTATATTTCTACTTCCAGCCTGATACCATACACTGCCCAAAGATAACTTCACTGTTAAAAAATCAAAATTATCTGTCTGAACTTAAACCCAACAGTGCCCTATCTCTACTGATATATTTATTTTTTATGCAAATTACAGCAAGAAAATGGAAGGAGAGCAGAATATTTCCTTCAAAATTGTTCTGGAGAACAACGCTGAAAAAGTTATTGAAGACAATGATGACTTAGATTTCATGGATGAATCACGGGACTATGAATTAGTTCAATGTGTAGAAGCAGTAGATTCGCTGATTGAAAATGAGGACATTGAGGGAGGAGCTACGCCAGCAACCAAGATGGCCGCGTAAGCTCCCGGCTCCGCCGACCTCCGCCAGCAGCTCGAATATCCTGCCTTTAATCCTGAGCTCACACCAGGTTTCCTTGTTCATGAAGTTTTTCTGCTTCTAAAGGTGCAATCCCGAATTTTCTACCTCATCGGCTGACGAAGATACGCCGTGTTTCCATTCTCGGCCTATCAACGTGTGGAAGCCGGGTCCTCGATTTCTAGCCTATCCGGGTTGGAATTGACCAACATCGGCCGTGAGACCTGGACTGAGCCCGGTCTCCCGAAGTGTGCTGTGAATTGTTGATTTTTGGTGACGATCCTGTGCATGACCTATACCGAGGACACTCCAGCGTGTCACACCGGCTGCCGTGGTGGGGGTCCGGTGCCCGAAGACCTTGCTGCCCTCCCGGGGTCGACGGGCTGTTGCCCTCGCTGACGACGAAGGTGTGTTCTGCTAGACGAGGAGCACCCACTGTTCAACATCGGATTTGCGTGGCCTGTTACCCCGGAGTAGCCGGCCTCCGGGGTTCAAGTCCTGCTCTGTCGCCTACTGAGAGGGGATGGAGCGGACGGAAGGCACGCCATCGCTGCAGGCCGTTATGGCCGCCATTGGGGCGCTCCGTTCGCACACCATCGCTGTGTTCCGGACACTGATTGTGAAAGTGGACGGTATCCTGGAACCGGAGGACGACTCTTTGTTAAGTTTCCAGCTAGCTGTGGTACCAGCGGAGCACCGAACGTCTGGAATCGAGGTCCCCGTGCAGATCCCGGATTTAATGAGCCTTGGCGGTCTCCAATCCACAACAAGCCAGCCCGTGCTTATCGCCAGTGTCTCCTGCTCGATTCTGCTGCCGCCTAATACATCTATAGACGGTCTTCTGTGTGGTGACAAGTTCCTCAGTGACTGTTCGAGATACTCGCTGTTCTTGGACACCTTTCCTCGTTCGATTCGTGAACTTTTATCCTGTATTCGATCCTACTGCACTGACATGAACTTTGATGAACACTTTGCCTTTTCCATCGAGATGGCGGCTCGAGTGAAGAAGACTCTTATGAAAGATCGTACTGGCCAGGGATGAACTTGATTGCTTAGATCTGATATAATAGCTTTATGCAATGACGGGGTTGTGCCTATAATGTGACGGGAGTTTGGTGGTTATTGCCTATACTCCCCCAACTGGTTTGTATATTTTGCTGAATGTAGGCTTTATCACGTCTCGGGGTGGTCGCTGTTGGCGGGGGGTACGGGAGACCGGGAGTGTGTTTGCTTTCTCCTCCTCCACTTTCTCTCTTTTTCCCTTCTTTTAGGGTAGTCCTTGGGCGACAGGCACGCTGCTAGTGGGGTTAGGCCGTAGCCATTGCAGGGGTGCAGGGTGGGGGGTTAGGGGAGGTTTTTTTTATTTTGCCTTTGTTTTGTTCTATGGCCCTTTTGTCTTCCTTTTTCCTTTCTACGAGAGGTGGGCTGTTTATTCTTCACGGATCCTTTATTGTCCGGGTGTCTACACTGGCTTTAATTATCCTGTATCATTGAGGACGGGGTCAGGCGGGTGGGATTGTTTTGGATCGTATAATAGACTGTTTATTTCTTTTTTCTAATGTGCGTGATCGCGATAGGCCGTGTGTTCCTTACAATGGTTGTTGTATGTATATTTCCCCCGCCAGTCCCTGTTCTGCATTTTACCGTTTGACACCTGATATCTGTAATACCTGCTCTTGTCTTACTGTTAAAATAAAAAATATATAAAAAGAAAATGAGGACATTTCCGATAATGTGTTGTTAGAAGTTCTGTTAAATTTGGAAAAAGAATCAGAAAAATAAATTTATATTTAATAACCAAAAATTGTTCAAGACATTATTCATTTTTATATGTAATTCATAAACTAGTACCAAATTGATTATAATGTAAATTCAGACTTATAGTATACTGTGTAACTTTTTTATGTTACATAGTAATTTTGCTCATAGTTACTTCCTTTCTCCCACTATATTATATCCAATGTGTATTTAACATCTCTTTTTCATCTCCTGCCTCCATGTTCTTTCTGCTTTCCTGACAGACTATAATATGGATTCCATATACCACAATAACTTCTGTAACAACATGCAAGATATCTACAGAGGAAACGGTGTACATTAAATTTAAGACTCAGCATCACCTACCTCTAATCACTTTAAATTATTACTTTCCTATTTCACTGGGTTTTCCCCGTGGTACGCTCCCCGGTACGCTCCCCGGTGCTCCCCCCGCGAAAATCGAAAAAAAAAAAAATTGTCCCACTCTACCCTTTTATGGCCCCCACATCAAACCTAGGGGGTCAGGGGGGGTATACCCTGCCCCATTTTGATCATTTCCCCCTTTGTTTTTTGCCACCTCTTGTGTCTCGATCCTACCGAGACACAAGATAGCAGCTGCTCCGGACTGTTTGGAATGTTTACAGACACCCGAGAGCCAATCAGCTTTCCGCGTGCGAACTCGCGTTCTCGTGGTGCGCGCCAGGAGAGCTCCCCGGTGCGCGTACCGGGGCGCGGCTATAGATATATAAAAATTTTTGAACCTAAATTACTCAAAATCCTCTGGAGCACATATCTTGAGACATAGCAAAGGCACATCGGGCTACCAGTCCCTACAATTTTGCCAAGTTTGGTGAAAATCCAGTCAGCCGTTCGAGCTGAAAGTGAGTTCGACCGCCCTATGGAAATTAACATGGGGAAAACACGTTTTGGGACCCCCCTTTTATCTCGGCCCCCGCTTGACAAATGCCCCCCAAACTTTCAGGAAAGGAGCGGAGCGCCGCAAGGCAAAGTTGAGGAAAATGTCAGGCAGATTCCTCCACCGGTGCCAAAGTTATTCCCAATAGAATGTTACGATTTCCCTATGGAAATCAATCCTAACTATAACTACCTACTGGCGACCGCCAGTAGGTAATATATATATATATATATCCTCAGTGCCACTCTTCAAAGCAATGATCATTGGCTTCAAACCATGTCACTATCTTCTGGGATTGGGGTAGGGAGTGAAGAAGATAAAAGAGGGCTCATCTTTTCTTCTGAGAAGATTATGAAGATGATCTGTCCAATGGCAGAGCAACATCCAGTTCTTCTGAAGTAAGCTGACCTTCCTGCTCTACTGCTAGCTCTGGAAGATCAGGTGTTTTTGTCACTATTTGCAGTTGTGTTTCCTTCGAACATTTGGTTTGCTGCTGGGGCAATTTGAATTCAGAGTCCCTGCTCTCAGCCATGACTGTAGACCACTAGCAATTCGCCGCCACTGCCGAGAGTCACAATCACTTACCTGACTTCACCGAGGTGGGCAGAAGCCATTGTCCACGCCGCCGCCACCGCCAAGAGTCAGGGGACCATCGACTCCGCGCCGCCGCTCCGGGAGACTCCAACTCCCGGCAGGCACCGCGGCGGCGCGTCCGAGTGACGCGGCAGGGCACAGAGAGCGCCAACAGAGGCTCTCAAAAGGAGGAGTACCCCGGCAGAGCGGGGGAGACCACTAGCAATTCGCCGCCACTGCCGAGAGTCACAATCACTTACCTGACTTCACCGAGGTGGGCAGAAGCCATTGTCCACGCCGCCGCCACCGCCAAGAGTCAGGGGACCATCGACTCCGCGCCGCCGCTCCGGGAGACTCCAACTCCCGGCAGGCACCGCGGCGGCGCGTCCGAGTGACGCGGCAGCGCTCAGAGAGCGCCAACAGAGGCTCTCAAAAGGAGGAGTACCCCCGCGTCGCGGGACGCGAGCGGGACGCCCGGGGCGAAGCCCGGGCAAAGGGCGGGCCCTCTACGGCCCTCATCGGCACGAGGAGGCAGGGCAGGGCCAGAAACCCTGCGTGCGGTTTGCGAGGCATTCTACTGCTCAAGTAAGACTGTTCTATTGTAATATATATTTTGTTGTTGCTTGAGGGGTACTGGTTCCCTGTTAGCTACTAGCAGTATGCCCAAAAAGGGTCCAGCACCACTCCCACAGCCTGCTAACACAATGGAAAATTATTTGGTGCAAACAGTGAAAAAAATTAACTTACAGAGGAGAGAATCGCTGGGTCTGAGTCTCTCACCTGACTTACACCGTTTGTCGCCATCTTCATCCCCCTTACCTGAAGATGCAGTGTCCCTTCAGACTTTCTTTGAGGCCTCTTCAAATTGCCCGGTTACACAGGAACCTGGCCCTCCAAATGATAATATGCTGTCTGGTCCCGAGGTCTTTATCGTGGAGCATGAAAATAACTCTGACAGTGATATGGAACATGATAATCGTGTTGACCTCACAGATGAAGACATTTCCACCACTGAACAAACTTCACGATTAGCTGTTGTAAAAAATAAAAATCCACCTAGACGGGGGGGATTAAGATCTGGGGCTAGGAGGAAGAGGGTAAACATTCCTAAGGCAAATACAAAGGAAGCTGAAGGGGGAAGTGCGGAGATTAATGTTTGTTATGATGAAGATTTGTTTGTAAGATTTGCTGACCTAATAGATAGCAAAATCAAATCCATCGTTAAACCGTTACTCTCTAAAATCGATAAATTACAATCTGAAGTCAAAAAGCTGGGAGGGCAGTTGAACAAACTAACAGAGGGAGTTGTTAATGTTACGACGTTGGTAGCAAACCTGGATGAAAATAGCAGAGGAAATAATGATCAGGAGAGGCAGAATACGGATGACGTAACAAATAACCTACCATCTCAGCCACCTGATCCAAAACCTGTTGGTCCCAATACTAATAGAGGGGATGGTCCGCTAACGGTTGAGATACCCCCTGTACATGCTCAGTTAACGGACCCTCTTCAATTTATAGTCGAAGCGTCCCCTGTCGTTTTGGTATTGGCGAACGTTCCACCCTTAGAAGCCGGCACTGAAGAATCCCCTTCCTCTTTGTCTAACAAAGCCTTACAGTGGCTCACTACTAACATCAGGTTAGCTCCAGGGGGGGGTCAATTGCTGGCTCAAGAGATCAAAACTGTTAAAAGGGTGTCATGGCTAGGTAATCGCCCTAAAAAATTTAAGGGGGATTGCGTGGCAGTAAGTTTTTTGCATCCAGGCGTGTTGCCTAACATTCTTATTAACCTACTCCCACCCCAACGTAGGCAGGGTACTGTTGTACCATTAACATTGAAGTTCTTTTATGGGGAACAGCAGAATGTCACCTACCCTAAAACACCAGCCTTCGGGTGGGATATTAATTCTGACCCAAACTATAGAAGGGGCTGGGAACAACAGTGGAATACTGTAAACCAATCCGCCCCCAGAGTATGTCAGAATCCTTTTGCCCAACCCCTGTTATTGTCTAATCGATTTGCACCCTTATCCTTTCTGGATCATAATGACTGACTCTTGTTAGATCACTCTAGCCAGATAGAGAATAGTGTGTCAGATCATTCTAGCCAGATAGAGAATAGCGTGTCAGCCTTCAGTATACTTACTTGGAATATAGCTGGCATAAAGTCCAAAGTAGGTAATGCACCTTGGTTGGCATTTATATCTAGGTTTGATATCATTGCTTTGCAGGAAACCTGGGACACAAATTCTTGTTTTTCTCCTGATGGTTACAGCTATTTTTGTATCCCTGCAGTGACTAGCACGGCAGGAAGAGCGAGGGGAGGACTGTTAAGCCTCTTCAAATTAGATATCAAAGGTAGCCTTAAGAAAAGGGACTCAGGATCTGAGCAATGTCTTATTGTTGAATTGTCTCGCGTGGAATCTCCTAATATTTTGTTTATTAATTTTTATAACTCCAATGCTGCCGACTGTACAACATATAGCCTTGGTAGATTGGACCATTTTCTGTCAGTCTATAGTGAGGATGTTACAGCATTTGAAATCATTTTTTTGGGGGATTTTAATATACACCCCTGCTCACTCATGTGTGTTTGCGATGACTCAGAATCCCCTCCATATGGCGTATTGGTCCATCTTGAACATAACAGACAGGGGGGCTGTTTAGAAAACTTTCTCGCTAGATGGAACCTTTATGAATCAAGCTGTGGGGAGGGGGGGAATAGGGCCCCTACCTTTAAGGGCTCAGACAATGACTCTGTTATTGATTATATTTTTATTTCTGCATGCTTTTTATCTAAGGTTTTAATGTATAGAACTGTGATTTCTATTTTTAGCGACCATAACCCAGTCTCCTTGGACCTCGTAGTGTCTGATCTTTTGGGGCGCAACCATGGTTCTTGCTATGGGATAAAAAAGCTTAAAGTTAAGGATCAGGGAAGGAAATTGAAATGGGATAGTATAATCCCAGAACCCTTCATTCAAGAAATTCTTTTAGAAGCTGAGGAGGAGGTAGGAGTGTGTCTATCTAGCGACTCTAACGATGGGGAAGTGATCTTTGCATTTAGTAGCATATGTAATAAGATAAATGGCAGGCTTTCTGTGACTAGCAATCCCAAGCCGAAACCTCCTAAAAGATGGTTTGACCACAGTTGCTCGAAAGCACATTCTGCATTGCTTAAAGCATTGAAAACTATTCCAAAAGATCGCGACCTCATTAGCAACAGTAGAGCACTTTATAAAAAGGCCATTGCATTAAGGAAAAAACAGCTTAAAGATGAAGCTTGGACTCAACTCACTGACCAAGCCATTTTAAAAAATAGTGGAGAATTCTGGAGGATTGTCAACCAACCTTTATTCACAGGGGAGGATAACTCCCCCTTAGAAATCAATATTCCTGATGAGGGTTGGATTAAGCATTTTAGAGACATCTATTCAGCTCATAATATCGCTGTTACTAGGGAACAGGAAGATAATACTATTTCACTAGGGAACTATTTGCACTTCGAAGTCTGTGAAGTATTATCTGCAATAGAACGTACCTTAAAGAAAAAGGCACCAGGACCAGATGGCGTTCCTGCTGATGCCTTTAAATGCTTCCCTAACTTCTGGTCAAGATTGCTCTGCAGGGTCTTTAATGCCTTAAACCGTGATAATATTCCCAAGTCATGGAAAACATCAATAATTATTCCTGTTTTTAAAAAAGGAAACAGGCAGGATCCTGCATGTTACAGACCGATTTCGCTGATTGATTCTTCAGTTAAAATTCTTGGGAGAGTCATATTGGTGAAATTGAATGAATGGGCTACTGAGAATGACATCTTGAGCAACGTGCAATATGGGTTCAGATCTAAAAGAAGTACCCTGGATCAGTGTCTTAATCTTCACCTTTTGATCGAGAAATACACCAGGGCTATGGACGGGTCCATGTACCTTGGGTTCATGGACCTTTCCTCGGCGTTCGATATGGTCAACAGATCCAAGCTCTGGTTGAAGTTACTCGATATGGGTCTGGATAGATCCATAGTTAATTTACTAGCTGATTTACACACTGGCCTTACTGCTAAAGTTAGAGTCACAATGAACGGAAGGTGTACAGACGTCTTTGCGTCTGAAAAAGGAGTAAGACAGGGATGTATCCTGGCACCACTGTTATTTTCGCTTTACGTGAACTCGCTGGAGCCAGCCCTTAGGGGCGTCACTAACGACATCCCACGAGCAGGAGAGCAGGGGATACCAGTCCTCCTTTATGCGGATGACGCCGTTCTTCTTGCTCGTACTGGGGTGGGGCTTCAACGACTCCTGGATGCCTTTGAATCTTTTATGGCCTCACTTGACCTGAAAATAAACGCAAAAAAATCACAGGTTATGCTTATGGGGAGGGCCTCCAGGAGACCCTTCCATAAAATTTTCCTTTGTGGGCAGGAAAAGCTAGTACGTGTTTCCTCCTTTCCCTACCTGGGTCTCACCTTTGATGTCAATGGTAGCTGGGGCCCTCAAGTTATAAATAGAGCATCAATGTTGGCTAGGACATCTGC
Organism: Lissotriton helveticus; assembly: GCF_964261635.1. Lineage (NCBI taxonomy): Eukaryota > Metazoa > Chordata > Amphibia > Caudata > Salamandridae > Lissotriton > Lissotriton helveticus. The sequence goes on along the minus strand of NC_136068.1, from coordinate 1,564,289,602 downwards.
TGCCCTCCAAGGGTTTTCTAAAAAACTGGGGGGTAGGCCATTTGCAGCTATCAGCAAAATATATAAAGCTAAATGCATTTCAGTTGCATCATATGGTGGCTCAGTGTGGGGGTATAGGGGTACGGAACCCATACAGACAATGGAAAATAAATTTTTCCGATCTGTTTTGGGCGTCCCCCAGTCAACCCCGACCTATTCAGTTCACATGGAATTGGGGGAAGGCTACATTTCAGATCTCATCAGAACAGCTCCTTTAGTTGCTTGGATGAGGTTGTGGCTGAACCCAGAAATTCCTCTTAATCATACCATACTGAGGGACTGTATGAAACTAGATAACGCACATAGGATTAGGTGGTTGATGTACATCAAGGAAAACTTTTTGAAGCTAGGGAGGCCTGAATTTTATACTGCCACTGATTCTCTAACGCTAAAAGATATAGTCTACATTAAAACTGGAATGAAGGAGCTCCTATCCTTGGAGAGGGAAGAAATTGAGTTGAGGAAACCCTGTGTCAGGGCCAGTATATTGTTGGCTATACCCAATGGTCCTGACAATTATCTTAATGTGGTGACCCATCCTTACCACAGGTTTATCTTAACTCGTTTTCGATTTAATTTGATTCATTTTAGCTTGGGGTTTTATCCTGTTTGGAGTAGCCCTGAAAAGGCACCACCATGTTCTTGTGATCATTTTTCCGAGCAAAGTACCATGCATTTTATAATGTTTTGTAGCCACTATAATGAAGCTCGGAAAATGTTTCTTGTACCTATACTCAAGGAGGCAGGATTTATTTTGGTTAGACCTGCTCTTATTTACTTACAAATGCTACAAACTCCCAGGATCATGTTTTATGTGGCTAGTTTCCTGGTGAGAGCTATTAGAAGCAGGAATATTAGACTTAAAAATGTGCCTACTTGCCCTTGTAGTACAGATTAACATTTTAGCTAGTATGTTGACCTTTTGGGTCAGCATTCTTAGAACCGATGTAACATGGTTAGTAGTTGCCTGTTTTAACTATTTTTCATGGGACACCCTTAGCATATTTTTTAATATTTCTTAGTATTTTTGCACTTTTGCACTTTTGCACCATGCACTTTCTACCAGCGAGGCTGATCTTAATATGTAATATTGTGTATGTTGGTCTCATTAATTCGTTGCTGGTTCTTTTTAAACTTGTCATTTTTAAACTGCTTCTTAAATGTTTTTAATGTATGTGTTATTGTTTTATACATTTGTCATTGTCTTTGTATGATATTAAGTTATCGCAATAAAGTATTTGACTGACTGACTGTAGTCACTGCACTGTTGAGAGACATCTGATTTGATTTTGGGGACAATGGTACTGTTGCTGATTATGGGGTGATCCTGCTACCAGTGTCTTCCAGCTTAGATAAGGGCGCAGCAGGTATGTCAAATTGCCTAAAAGGACTTGATGCTAGTGGTAACAATAGACTTCTTCTCCTCACTGATCGCTTTCTTAGCAGGAGCCGGCTATCTTTACTCCTTCTACTGTTAGTCAGGAGAAGCACTAGCAAAAGTACTTAGCAGAGAGGTTTCTGAACTCAGGTGTCAGCGAATTAACAGGCTTATCTCCATCTCAGTCAGTACCTGCAGGGAATAAAATATAAGTAAGAGTTAGACTTGCCAAATCTTTATCAAGCAATGCATGTCATCATCTAATCATAACAATATTATAAAAATCAATTAAATTACTGATGCCCCTCCAGTGCCCATGGGGATCCTAAGCATAAACAGAATAAATTAATATGAAAATTCTCTGGTATTCCGCCAGTGGCCATGTGGCCCCTCTGGGAGGCAGGCAAAAATCAAATGCATTATTCTTAAGGTACCTGGTGTCTCTTCAGATCACATGGGGTCCCTATGAGAGTCAGAAATATATTAAACATTCATTAAAAACAACAACTGTGTAGTACAGACTACTACTATCAGTCACATGCACAAATAACTGATGGCTTTTTAGAGTAGAATAAAATGATTAATAGTCAGGATGGACGGAACTCGCTGAGTTTCACTCTGTGGAATTCGGTGAAGTTTCAAAAAACTCCACCAGATTCTGTGGAAGTCTGTCAATGGCCAGAAAATATGTAGCCCGTGCAGCAATTTAGCGCCTGTAGCATGAGCAGCATTGAAAATCAGCGCCATGTCTTGCGCAACAGCACACAGTCATTTGGGTTGATTTTGCTGCCGTTAGTGTAAAAAATCTGCTTGAGCAGCCACAAATCTACTCAAATTGCCGCCTTCTGAAAATAATGCTAACCTCTGACAGAACTGAATATTTCGCTCACCCCTATAATAGTCAGAAACACACACTGACTCCACAAAATGCTGGACACTACATACACACACATACACACACACATACACGCACACGCACGCACACACACACACTCTCTTTATCTCTCTTTCTTTCAGTTATTCAGACCCAATGATTTTGCCAATGCTTACCTTTTCTGTTTCATGAAGACATGGGAGCATGGGCCAATCTTCTACAGACAGAGACTGCTGGTTGTCGGAACTAACAATATGGCAGATCAGACAAACCACCTGGAAGACCACACAGTGCCTCTGGGTTGACGTAAACGGCGCACACATATCACCCACGTGAAGCCAGTTATGTGCTTTCTAACCCCAGACTGACTGTTGCCCCTCAGAAACATTCACCCTACAGTATTACTTTCACTTTCCGAAAACAAAGCTTGCACTTCCTGTTTGAGGAAAGAAGTGGTGACATGGGGTGTCACGAGTCAGCGGATTCTGTTTAAATCATCGGTTTTGCTTTGTTTAATTAAAACAGTAAGCCTTTCAACACATGTTTGAGGAACTCTTTTTCTTCTGAAGTCTTCCCTTTGTGACAGTTCCCTATGTTCAAAAATCTCAGTCCTCCTTTCGCTGCATCTTTGTCTACATTCTCTGCCAGGGATACCTCCTACTCAAAAGAAAAATACTGGTCATTTGTTCACGTTATAAGAGTCTGCAAAGGCCCATAAGCGATACTTAAATATAACTTAATATATAATCATCCATGGCCGGCTTTAGGCATGTGCAAGCTGTTCACCTGCACAGGGCCACCAAACCCCAGGGGCCACCACGTCAATATATATCCTTAATATATTAATCCTCTGAGGATGGATATATATTTGCGTGGTGGCCCCTGGCAGGGATTTGGCGGCCTCCGGCTCTGTTCCACTTCTAAACACCCTGACCCCCTCCCCTCTTTACTGGCCTGCGCGCTCCGCCCCGCCCGGACCCCCTCTTCCGGGCCCCCTACCTACGCTCCCTGCCCAGGGCCACCATGAGCCTAGAGCCGGCCCTGAATCATCTGTATTAATTTCTAACATGTTTATGATTTGTTTACTCATGTGATCATTAAAGCAGCTCTAAAGCATTTTTTAGAGTGCTTTCTTTTTATATTTGCTGTTTGAAGTTTGTAGTGAGAAGGGAGAAAATTACCTGCTTTAGGTGATTCTCCTAATTTTTGTACTTGCCCGACCAATAAAAAAATTAAAATCATGATCATGTTGTTAAAAGAATGGCCAGGTAGTAACCGTACATTCTCTGCATAGAAACTAAACACTGAGGGGCATATTTACTATTAATTCATGCAATGTAGTGCAAGCCTCTGCATTGTTTTTAATTTCTTTACAAAGCCAGACACAGCAGTGCAAATAGCCTCTTGCGTGGCTTTGAAAATCTTACTGAAACCTTTGTGTTGTCCTTGCAATACATTGAACGATGCATGGCCTACAAATCTGGACTGCGATCAACCTTAGACAGAATGCTCACAGAGAGACTCTCATGATGGATAGAGGGCCATGTCTATCTGTGCAAAAATTTATATAAGTTAAATACTGCAATTTAGCACAATACCTGGAATGGTAGAAAGGACAGAGTGAAGGTTATAACAGAGAGGTACAACAAATGGGGGGGGGGATGGATACTGTTCCTATCAGGAAGGAAAGAAGGTAAGACTAAGGACTAAACAGAAAGTGGGAATCCTAAGGATTTTTAGTGGTGCCCTCACACATGCCTAGGGATGTCATGCTTCATCAACTGGTGTGCTCCTCATAGGGCCAACGCTCCCATACCCAACGGGCCCCATGAAGGGTCAATTTAGCGGACATTTTTTTTGTTTTGCAGTATCTAGATGTGTGGGTTGGAGTGATAGTGTATATACAAGTGAAAGGAGGATAAAACTGTCACTTCTTTGCTCAGTCTTGATCCAGGCAAGCAGTGTAGGGTAGGTAATTTGCATACTCCTCGCAGAAGAGAGACACATACTGACCAACTTTGCCACCCCGTCCCCAGAGGCCCTTCTAAAGATCTGCAGATCCGTCAAATCAGGCTCCCCACGGGACCCAACCACGCCGAAACGGCTAGTTGATAGCTTGCCAGTGATGGAACCGTACATCAGATACCTACTGGACGTGTCATTTAGGACCAAGACCGTGCCCAGAGACTGGAAACAGGCGGTGGTCCTTCCTCTCAGGAAGAAACCTAACATCGGCTTCGAAAAGCTGGAGAACCTTCGACCTATCTCCCTTCTGCCCTACTTGACCAAAGTGGCGGAAAAAACAGTAAACATACAACTGATGGCTTTCGTGGAAGAGGCTGCCCTCCTGCACGACACCCAGTTTGGTTTCCGTCCCCGCCACTCAACTTAATCAGCGCTTCTGATGGCTGTGGAGACCCTACGTCAGGGGGTGGATGAGGGGCAGACCATGGCCCTCATCCTATTGGACCTGAGTGCAGCATTTGACACTGTAGCTCACACCACCTTGCTACAGTGTCTGAATAGTGGCGGGATATCTGGTGCTGCACTCGAGTGGATCCAGTCCTTCCTGACAGGGAGAGGCTTTCAGGTCCGCCAGGGTGAATGTTATTCCAGGGAAATCGGTTTGGGCCAGGGCGTGCCCCAGGGCTCGTCCCTGAGACCCACCCTATTTAATTTATATGTCTCCCCGGTGGCACCTATTGCTGAAAGCCATGGTCTGCACTTAGTGTCCTACGCTGACGACACGCAGTTGGTCATCTCCCTCTCACGTGCGCCCGGTCTTGCGGTGGACAGATTCAGAGCTTGCATGCAAGAACTAGCAACCTGGATGTCCACCAACTGCCTCAAACTAAATGGCAGCAAGACCGAGGTGCTCGTGGTGGGGGGGAATCCATCGGTCTGGTCGTCAGCGTGGTGGCCTTCATGCTTAGGTGAGGTCTCAGCACCCTGTCAAGAAGCCAGGAAACCTTGGAGTTTGGCTTGACGCTGACCTGTCCTTTGGACCTCAGATAGGCCGCGTGGTGGGTGTTTGCTTCAGCGTCCTAAAAAGTCTGGGGAAGGTTTTAGACCTCCTTCCTACGTCAGCCCATAGGACGCTGGTGCATGCCCTGTTAAAATCTAGATCGTGGCGTAAACATTATCGGCGCCATCTTGTCTCCTTTCAGATCCATGCGTGCGCGTAAGCAGCAGCCATTTTGAATGCCTTGATCCCTCTGCCTACTGCCGATAGCCAGCGCGTCTCACCCCCTCACACCCCGGCTTCGCAAGCACACACCCCCCCTTCGACAGCCCCCGGTCTCTCCTGCTTGGCCCTAACGCACCTCCAGCGCGACCCTGCCTCCGAGCCACATCCCGCGCTGAACCCCCCACACCCTTTCATCTCATTCATAAAACAGGCCCTTTGATAACCTCTTCCTCCTTGCCCGATTGTTCGGCCCGACCCCAGGCCATCACTTAGCCCAACAGATGCGGTTTATTGCCCCTACAGTAAGACCTCGCCTGACTTCAAATGAGCGGGGATTAATCAATGCCCTCACACCCCTAGATCCGATCGATTACCCGCATTTCTGTTCCCAGCGGAATACCCAGCTGCGCGATAGCCATCATGCTGAGATTAGGGGTGGGGACTCCTACTGTAGATATGTGTGGGAGCGGACCTGAACCGGGGATTCCAAAGACGCCTTTCTCCGTACTTCAAAGCATTACTAAGAATGTGTTGCATGTAATAAAGTAATAAACCAGTGTATAAGAGGCCCGGCCTCAGAGATGTTGAGAGAGCACCTCGAGAAGATACCCTGTTGTCTGATTTGACGTGTTCTGTTTCCGTCGGAAATAAACTCCTGTTTCCTGCCTTCCAATCTCCAGCGCCTGCCTCTTTATTTGGTAAATCGTGAGTTGGGTGAGAAGCGGCTAACGCCGGGCAACCTAGAAAAGGGGTAAAACGACCTGATCTGCCTGAACCCTTTTTCATCAATTGGCGTCCCAAACGTGGGGCCCATCAGCGACACGTGGATCCAGTGGGAGAGGTCCTGACGACGGAGTGAACGACTGCAACGATCGGGAAGAGCTCCTGCCCGATAGACCCTCGTCTGGCAGCCGATCATCTGAACTTCACTGGTTCCGAGCAGACCTCTCTCGAGTGATCTACGGTCCTGACTGTGAACCATCAGGAGTGCCACAGCAATTACGGAGAATAGAGGACGATCGGGCGCTGGAAGCGGAAGACGAGAAACTGTCCATACGGTCCGGGTAAGGTCGTGTAACACGACAAACTGGGAAATATTTGATTGTTTGATTGGAAAATACTAGTATTGCTCTCCGAATTGTTGGTTCTCTTGGAGATTCTCTGTCTGCAAACTGAGAGGGATAAAAGTATTCTCTCTTCCTTTGCAGGTAGTGAAGGGTAGGTAACGCAGGCTTTTGCCCCCGTTGTAATCCGTCGTGCCTATCTTTCTCCCCCACTGATTGATTGTCTGCCCGAACATTGTTTGTTCGAGGATTGTATTCTCGAGAATTCACTGTCCACAAACGGGGAAGGATAAAAGTATTCTGTCCTCCTTTGCAGATAGTGAAGAATAGGTAACGCAGGCTTTTGCCCCCATTGTAACCCGTCGTGCCTATTGCTTTCTCGCCACTGATTGTTTGATTGAACGGACATTAATTGTTCGATATTGGTTCTCTCTTTGGGTATTCCCTATTTGCGAATACTGCAGAATAGAAATATTCTGTCCAGTCTTCACAAAGTAGTGAAGGATAGGTAGTGCAGACTTTTGTCCCCGTTGTAACCCGTCATGCCTATCTTCTCCCCATTGGTCAGTAGTTGGTTCAGCCCGGACCGCTTATTAGAGGTGGATCATCCGGCTCCTCTCGAGGGCACCCCTAATAAGGATATGTTTTTAAAATATGGACTAGTCGCCGTAGCTTATAGTAAGTTATGGAATAAATATACTAAAAAGGATCAGGAAAGTCAGTGGCCACTGATAGGATCCTTCGATGACACAAAAATAAACGTGCTGGAAACAGCCCTTTGTAACAATAAAACCACGCCCACTATGCTTGATAGTTTCGGCATGTGGCGCAAAGAAGCAGAACAATGAAAGAAAAGAGAAGAAGCGAGAATAGGAAAAGAGTTACGAAAGGCAGCCCACCTGGCCTCTAAGAAACTAGAAGAAGATATAAAAGAAAGGGAGAAAGCCAGACAAAAACAGGAATCTGAATCGACAGGCCAGTATCCTGTTAGGACCCCCTCTACGCTCTACCCTGAGCTGACCTCCAAACAACGGGCGAACGATGAGCTGCTGCTAAGTCCTCCGATCATCTATATGCCCCCCCCTATGCCCCCTCCCAACCCCTAGTACAGCACTTGCCAGCTCCGAGTGCAAATGAGAATAACCTTGAAGCTAGTGCCCCAGCCCTCACGGCCTCCGCTCCGGCCGCATTAGAAATAACATCAGATGAACACAAGACTAGCAAGCAGCCACCGGGTAGACTGAATAGATTGAGCAAAGATGAGCGAGAGGGAATTGACAAGATAGCAAAGGCACTGGTAGAACGGAAGGAGAGCGAAGAATATACGATGGATATACACAATTCGCATGCCGGTAGCCACAGACGGCATTTCATTTTACGATTTAGTTACCACACCCTGAATGCATATGAGGATAGGTATCAGAATCGGGGTCCTACTAAACTGACAGCGTTATATAGAAAAGTTGATATTGGGGACGAGGCCGAGCGTGACGCGGCGGACCTCTTCATGCAAACGCTTGAGGTTTTCCGCCACCTCACGGAACAAAAACCGGAAGTTAAGATTACAGTTCCCGAGACGACAGGGTCCCCATCAGAAGTAGGCAACACTATGATGCCTATCAGAGAAGTCGCCCCCTACTGGGTTCCCCCACGAGGTCAGGGAACGAACGACGATATCAACCATGCAGATGCAAAGGGGAGGGTTGTGTACAACTGGGTTTATCAACCATTGAACCGGCAAGATATTTTAACTTTTAGGCAAACCCTACCCGATTTAAGAAAGAACCCGACAGCATTTTATACCGAACTAGGTACAGCCTTAGGCTCAACCATAATGACTCTAGCGGACATTGACTTGTTTTTCGGGTTTTGTCTGCCGGCTGATGTGTGGAAGCAAATCCGAAAAGCCGACCACACAGATCTGTTCGGACATACCTGGAATCAACTCAGTGAACTAGATAGGCAACGGGAGCCCGGAAAGAAACCTGTAAAAGACATACTGGAACTCCCGGACAAAATAGTTCAGAAGCTAAAGACATTGATCCCAGAGAAGAAGGTAGACTGGTCGGTAGTCACGGCTTGCCGTCAGAAACCCCAGGAAGACGTATCAGAATACTTCTCCCGATTTGAGACGGTGTTCTCCGACTACAGTGGCCAAGACATGACCACTGCAACCGGACAACACCTATTCGTGCAAAACTACGTGAAGGGTCTATCGCAAGAGGTCTCCCAAAAGTTACAGACGAGCGAGAGTAGTTGGGGGGCCTCAGTATTACGAACACCAAAAGAACGAGAACGAGAGGGCGACTGAGAAAAAGGAAAAGGACTTGAAAGAGCGAGTGATGATTGCTCAATTGCAGGGAGTGACGACAGGAAGGGAACGGTATAAAGGAAACTACCAACCAAATGCACCCCCTAGAGACCGCACACCCACACCCGGCGCTCCACGAACAGACCTCGATGAGAACCAGTGTGCGTTTTGCAAAGGATTTGGTCATTGGAAGTGCTTAAAAATAAAGAGACAAGAGACATGGCAAATGGCCCCAAAACTAGAGGGCAGGGACGAGGGCACACCCACGACACCAACAATGACAGACCTGGCAGACCGAACACATTTGACCGCCCCCGACAGAACCAGTGCCAACAGTCTGACTGCGACAACACTCACGACTTTGCATAGGACTGCCAAGGGCAAGGAAGGGATCCAGTCGAGCTCTATGTTGACCAGCAAGGTCCTTACGTCACCGCTAAGGTCCTAGGTACGAAGTCTCCATTTCTGGTAGACACTGGCGTGACACGTAGTGCGTTATCTAAACAACTGATTCCAAGGGCACCCTTGTCTGGCTCACACATAACATCAATCGGCTTTGATGGAACGCCCTCCACTAACCCTTTATCCGCACCGGTTTCCTTCGACTTGGACAGTAACCCCACTGACACGACGTTTCTGCTTTCCTCCAACACCCCCGATGCCATTATGGGACTTGATTTACTAAAGCATTTCCGAGCTACTATCAGGTGTTCACAGGACGGGGTTCGAGTCATTCTGTACGATAACCCGACTCTGCTCAGACATCATCATGCACTACACATGTCCTCCATCTCAGACGCTGACGCATCCTTACTTGACTCTCTACCTCTGTATCTGTGGGCTAAAACTGACGCTCATGTAGGACGAATGATGATCGACCCCGTGCGCATAACGGTCCGCCAAGATGCGATACTCCCAAAAGTCCCTTAATATCGGATATCGCCCGATGGTGAGAAGGCATTGGTAATGATTATTCAGTCCCTGGTAGAGGCAGGAGTGGTAGAGGAAGTAGTCAGCAATATTTGCAACAGCCCCATTCTACCCATTGTGAAGAAGCAGGGCGAGGGAGATGAGAAAGCGTACCGCTTCATCATCGACCTTCGAGAGGTCAACAAGGTAGTTGTACCCCAGTACCCTGTAGTCTCAGATATCGCCACCATTCTGACCCTGATTCCTTCCACAGCCACCTCCTTCACTGTAATTGACCTCAAAAACGCTTTCTTCTCCATCCCCATCCACCCGGACAGCCGCTACCTTTTCGGCTTCACGTTAAAATCCCGCTCATATAGATTTTGTAGAGCTCCCCAAGGCTACACAGAAAGTCCCAGCATCTATAGCCAGGCCCTCAAGAGACAACTGGACGCCGTTCAGCTACCGGAGGGAGTGGTGTTGATACAGTACATCGATGACATCCTTTTGGCGGCCGACACCACTCCACTTGCAGTCACAGCCACCCTCCAACTCCTGCACTTCCTCGCGGAAAATGGCCACAAGGTCTCCAAAAAGAAGTTGCAATTCTGCCAACCCCAGGTCACCTACCTAGGCCACCTCTTGTCCAAAGACGGGAGAAAGCTTACACCCGATCGAATTCAGGCCATTCTGGAAACCCCCGTCCCAAAGACCCAGAAACAAGTCCGCTCCCTGGTAGGCCTCACCTCCTTCTGCCGGCAGTGGTTGCCAAATTTCAGGCTCATTGTAAAGCCGCTACTTTCCCTACTAGCCAAAGATGTCCCCTTCCCACTCCCTTGGACCCCCGAATGCCAATCGTCCTTCAAAGAACTTCGAGACGCCCTTTGTTCTGCACCGGTCCTAGGAACCCCCGATTACATAAAGCCCTTCTCTCTCTACACTCACGAAAGGGAGGGGTGCGCTTTGTCTGTCCTGACTCAAACCATTGGCCCCAAGCAACGACCATGTGCCTATTTCTCTGCCACCCTTGACCCTGTAGCGAGAGCCTTGCCTGCCTGCCTTCGAGCCGTAGCTGCCGCTGCTGTCTCTATCCGACAAAGTGAGGGGATCGTACTCTCGAATTCCCTCACGGTATTAGTGCCCCATGCTGTTGACACCCTCTTGAACCAGACTAAGACGCAACACCTGACCAGCGCACGACTGACCGGGTACGAACTAACCCTGCTTGCACCCCACATCACGCTGAAAAGATGCACCACACTGAACCCAGCCACCTTGTTGCCCCTGCCCGAAAACGACCCGAACGTCCCCCCTATACATGACTGTGTGACCCTCACAGACGAACAGACTAGGAGTAGAGTTGACCTCCGAGAAACCGCCTTCACGGACCCTGACGGAGAGCTATGGGTAGACGGTTCTTGCATAAAACTCCCCGACGGCACCACCTCAGCTGCCTATGCAGTTACCACAGCCCAAACCGTAGTTGAAACTTCCCTGCATCGTGCAGCGATCCGCACAGGCGGCAGAGCTATTTGCCCTCACACGAGCATGTATTATAGCGACAGGGACTACTGCAAACATTTACACGGACAGCCAGTACGCCTTCGGAGTGGTTCACCATTTTGGACTCTTATGGAGGGAGAGGGGATTCCTGACGTCCCACGGCACGCCCATCCTCCACGGAGATTTAGTCTCCGCCCTGATTGAAGCAGTTCTCCTTCCCAAACGATTAGCGGTAATCAAATGTCAGGCACACAAGAAGGTGACAGACTTAGCCGGACAGGGAAACGCGCTGGCCGACATCACTGCCCGAACCACAGCTGAGAATAGGACAACGACACGTATGTATGTGACCAGGTCACAAGCAGAAAAATGGACTGACGCTAGGGAAACGATTAGGGACATCCAGATGGCCAGCTCACCACACGAATTGACTGAATGGGCACGGGTGGGATTGAAAGACGAGGAAGGCTGCTGGCGGACAATGGACACCAACAAATGGTTGCTACCCAATTCATACTTGATCCCCATACTGACTATGGCACACTCCCCCGCACACATAGGATCTGCCCCCATGATCGAACTCATCTCCAGGGTCTGGCACAACGACAAGATTCCCGACTCAGCCAGACGCCTGGTCCAGCAATGCCTTATCTGTTTGCAATACAACCCTGGGAAAGGAACTGTGGTACCCCGGGGAGGGTTTGGGGTCCCCGACCATCCTTTTGAGGTCCTCCAGATGGACTACATCCAACTAGAAAGATGCCAAAGCCTGAAGTATGTATTAGTCATTGTGTGTGCTTTCAGTAAATGGGTAGAAGCCTATCCAACCTGTGATAACACTGCCATGACCACTGCCAAGGTACTGCTGAAAGAGTTTTTCCCTCGCTACGGTCTTTGTCGAATTCTATGGAGCGACAACGGCCCCCACTTCATAGCTGAAGTTATCCAACTAATCTTGAAAGGGTTGGGTGTAAAACAGAGGTTTCATGCAGTTTTTCACCCCCAATCTGCTGGCTTAGTTGAGCGACACAACGCCACACTGAAACTAAAACTGTCAAAGATAGTGGCCACCACAGGACTTAAATGGCCAGATGCCCTCCCACTTGCATTGCTATCGATGCGCTCCACTCCCACTAAGCACCATTTGACCCCCTACGAGGTTGTATTTGGGCGACCGATGAACCTCTGGACTGCCCCTAAACCAACCTCCATTCACGACGTCCCGGACGTCCTACTGTCTGATTACTTGTGCAAATTGACTAAAACATTGTCTGTCATTCATCAGCAGGTGCAGCAGGCCATCCCCGATGCTTCCAGGGGTCCGGGTCACGATATCCAACCGGGAGATTATGTGCTGATCCGGAATTTCCAACGGACAAAGAGTCTGGAACCCCGGTGGACGGGCCCCTGGCAAGTACTGATTACCACCCGAACGGCTCTTCGAGTGGAGGGGAAGCGACACTGGCTGCACGCGCACCACTGTAAGAAGGTCTCCTCGACCCTGACCACAACAGAAAGCGTCAGCACCCAAGAAGAACTGCTGAACAAAGACCGGCCATCTTTGAACTGTTATCCTGATACCGAGGCACTCGAACTTGCAAAATTCTCTGATCCCACTGTACCATCCCGGGAAGGGTATTTCCTGCGTCGAAAGGAGGGAGCTTCGGCTAAGTAGACCACAGACTAAGTTGAATCTCAGAACGGTAGCCTAAACACAACCAAGGGTTACCCGAAGAGAGGCTAAACGAAGTCAGCGGTTCTGCCCACTACCGAGCACCTTGAAGATGATGGAAGCGCCAGATAAGAAGACGACGGAATCAACAGGAAATACCCGTTATCGAAATCCAAAGACTGACAGTATTCACAAATCGAAGACAATTGTTCTTTTCATTGTCCTCCACTTTTGCCTCCTCCTCATGACTTCCTTCTGGATCATGGAAGAGAGCGCACCCGCTCATCAGATATTGCTGACCACTGCACAGCCAACTACTACGGAAGAACATCACCTGATCTCCCTTTCGCCTCAGCTCCGATAAAGGCGTAAGGAGTTCTGGAACAATTCTTTCGTGCAACTGTTGCACCAACACAACCTTGCCGCCAACGCCACAAACTGCTGGATCTGCGGGTTGCTCCCGCATGCCACCGGACACTCCATCCCTTTCTTCCCTTCCCCTTTCTCAGTTCACGGTTCTTGCCTTGCCTGGTTGAACCTCTTGCAAGAGAGCTACAGGGACAACGCCACTTCTGGTCAAACAGTGTCGCACTTCTACCACGGGTTCTGGCTGAACAAAACCGGAAGGACTTCTGCTCCCTTTTGTCCTTTGACCTCTGGCTCCTCCTTCCAGATGGACATCCCTGCCAAGGAGCGAGTCGAAATGCAGGTGTTCCATAATCCAGCCAGACCCACCTTCTCCTACTTACGGAAACGAACTGCTGCCACTCTGACGGTGTCTCTGTCTGTTATCAATGTCACGGGCCTCGTGTGCCTCGAAGGCTTGGGAACACAGCCGGTGGGTCACAGTTCCTGCCACATCACCAGAACATTGGACGCCATCGATCCCCCCTCCTTTGTTGCTTCTCCGAATATGTACTTTGTTTGCGGCACCAAAGCTTACACTTGGCTTCCAAAAAGTTGGGGGGGGGTACCTGCTACGTCGCCTTCGTTCTCCCTCCAACGTACGTGGCCCCAGCAAACCACCACAGACAGAAGCGCGCAAAAGACATTGAACAAGCCGACTCCACTGGAGCACAGTTCCTGGATGCAGTGAAGGGACTGGTTCCTCTGTGGGGCCCAATGGCAAACAGCCGCGCCATCCGCCACCTGACCCAGGCAGTGGAAACGACCATGAACATCACGGCTGGCATCCTCACTAACAATACAGCCGAACTTCAGGCAGTCCGCCTGGTGGCTCTTCAGAACCGCCTTGTTCTAGATGTGGTTCTAGCTGACCGAGGAGGCGCATGCTGCATCATTGGGTCCAGCTGTTGCACCTACGTGCCAGATAACTCGCCCTCAGTCTACAAAGCAATCAAACACCTCCACAGACTTTCCTCAGAGGTTCATCAGGAACAGGAAGGATGGTCGCTTGGAAGCTGGTTTTGGGGCACTTTGAAGGACTGGGGATGGAGGTTATTCACATTTATATTGATACCGGTCGTGATACTGTGTGGGTGTTGCCTAGGTATTCAATGTTTGCCACCTCTGTGTTCGCTCATTGCTAACTGCATGTGCCCTAAGACTTCGGACTTCAAAACTGAACACATGAAAGCATTGTATGACCTCGAAATAGGAAATATAATGGGGATTGACGTAAATTGACAAGCTGGCTAGATATGTTGAAAAGGGAGGACTGTTAAAATCTAGATCGTGGCGTAAACATTATCGGCGCCATCTTGTCTCCTTTCAGATCCATGCATGCGCGTAAGCAGCAGCCATTTTGAATGCCATGATCCCTCTGCCTACTGCCGATAGCCAGCGCGTCTCACCCCCTCACACCCCGGCTTCGCAAGCACACATCCCCCCTTCGACAGCCCCCGGTCTCTCCTGCTTGGCCCTAACGCACCTCCAGCGCGACCCTGCCTCCGAGCCACATCCCGCGCTGAACCCCCCACACCCTTTCATCTCATTCATAAAACAGGCCCTTTGATAACCTCTTCCTCCTTGCCCGATAGTTCGGCCCGACCCCAGGCCATCACTTAGCCCAACAGATGCGGTTTATTGCCCCTACAGTAGGACCTCGCCTCACTTCAAAGGAGCGGGGATTAATCAATGCCCTCACACCCCTAGATCCGATCGATTACCCGCATTTCTGTTCCCAGCGGAATACCCAGCTGCGCGATAGCCATCATGCTGAGATTAGGGGTGGGGACTCCTACTGTAGATATGTGTGGGAGCGGACCTGAACCGGGGATTCCAAAGATGCCTTTCTCCGTACTTCAAAGCATTACTAAGAATGTGTTGCATGTAATAAAGTAATAAACCAGTGTATAAGAGGCCAGGCCTCAGAGATGTTGAGAGAGCACCTCGAGAAGATACCCTGTTGTCTGATTTGACGTGTTCTGTTTCCGTCGGAAATAAACTCCTGTTTCCTGCCTTCCAATCTCCAGCGCCTGCCTCTTTATTTGGTAAATCGTGAGTTGGGTGAGAAGCGGCTAACGCCGGGCAACCTAGAAAAGGGGTAAAACGACCTGATCTGCCTGAACCCTTTTTCATCAGCCCTTGTCACATCGCACCTGAACTACGGCAATCTATGTACCTGGGAGCAACCAGTAAGGTAATAAACCGCCTCCAGGTGTTGCAGAATGCGGCAGCCCGTTTGATTCTGAAATTCCCCCAAAAATCAGCTTCTAAAACAGCTCTTCAAACCCTTCACTGGCTCCCAGTAAGGAGAAGGGTCGAGTTTAAGGCCCTTTGTACTTGCCATTGAATCCTTGCTGGGAAGGCACCAGCACCACTTCAGAGTCTGGTCACTAGATACGCACCTACACGCGCCCTGCGCTCCTCCTATGGAGGCCTGTTAAAGGTCCCCAGGATAAGAAAGGCCCGCATGGGAGGCAGATCTTTTCGCTACCTGGCGGCGAAAAGCTGGAATGCCTTACCTCTGGACCTTCGCCTGGAGCCATCTGAACTTGGCTTCAGGAAGAAGCTAAAAACACACCTTTACACACAGTAAATCCGAGTAGACCCTGCGGCCCAGCTCGCTTATTCCACCTGTCTTAGCGTGGGGACACGCTTCTGAGCGTAACCAGGCGCTTTACAAAATTCCCTTAATAATAATAATAATAGAAGCCTTGTGAGTATGGTTCCCTTTACAAGATCCAAACCTTTTTTTTTGCCATTGTGCAGCAGCATTAGCTCTGCTCGTTATGTTGACTAACATTAACTTCTTTTTCCAGTCAGCAAATATGCGCTGGCCTCTGTCTCCGACCTATGGGGCGCATTTGATCTATCATAAGGGTAAGACCCTTCACTCACACCTAAAATTAGCAGCCAATTATTAGTCAAGATGTGACACCAAAACAATTTGGATGTTATGTTATGTGTACCACGCATGTCCACGTGTCTGTTTAGTGTTTATGTGTACTGCCACTATCTTCCACGTTTTACAAATTTGTGGCAACTGATGAAGTGCCGTATCACAGCATGCGCTTGACTACCATTGAACAATATAGGATAATGGGGTAGCCCAGTTTTGTGCAGAACCTGTAGATTTGTGCATTAAGGGAACAGTGGTTCTGCCACTTTATAGCTTCAAGGGAGCATAAAACCTATATTGAATGTAGTCCCTCTGTCTTGATGAGACTCACATTTAATGAAAATATGTGTATCTTAATTGCATTCAAACCAAAAAGAAAAACTCCTTTGTTTCTTAGATATGATTTTATAGTAAATTCATGTAAGTCATGTATTCAAAAGGAACAAGTATAGGCACACACAGATAGACCCTATATTGTTGTCCAGGACAGAGAGGATTATGTCAATGAGATTAAGACACAATTACAAGTTGCTGAGAATTACCAAAAAATCAAGGGAGATCCACGAAAGAAGTAGCCAAATGAATACACACATTGACCACCCAGGGATTAGAGGAAGGTTACCTTAGTGAATTGGAGTATGGTTACCTTAATCAGAAAGAGCAACAGGTCCCTATGATCTACACACTCCCAAAAGTGCACAAAAACATGAACAAACCATCAGAGAGACCCATTGTGTCCGGATGTGGCTCAGTCTTGGAGCCCCTATGCCAGTATGTAGATCTCTTTCTGCAACCCTGGGTGTTCAAGACCAGATCCTTCATCTGTGATACTTTGGAAGTCATCAATTGGATAGAAGGCCGTACCTATGATAAGGACGGACAGATACTGGTAACAATGGATGTGGCCTAGTTATACACGAGTATTCCACAAAGAAAAGCTCTAGTTATAGCTCATGAAGTCCTAGAGTGTAGAGAAAGACCCCATAGGGTACCTACCGAATTTATCATTGGCCTACTTGAGGTGGCCATGACTAAACATTTCTTCTTATTCCAGAAAGATTATTTTTACCAGACTAAAGGAGTAGCCATGGGGGCTGGATTTGCTCCAGACATAGCGAATCTATATATGGATAACCATGAGGCTAAGAACATCTACAAATCCGATAACCCTTTCACAGAGAATATTACTCTGTGGAAGAGGTATAGCGATGATGTCCTAATGATATGGACTGGCAACTCTGACTCTTTAGAAGAATTTTGAATTTGGCTTAATGGAAGATCTGATGATATCCAGATGACTATGACATACAGTAAAGAGAAGGTGGATTTTCTCGATCTCACTGTACAGAGTGAAAATAATTCGCTATAGAAAACCATTAGAAAGAAACACATTATTGGGATATAAGAGCTATCATCCCAGGAACTTGCGAGACAATCTGCCCTACGGGCAGTTCTTGAGACTTCACAGGAACTGTACCCGGAGGGCTGATTTCTTTAAAGAATCTGATTCTCGCCTACCGGGACCAGGGGCCACCCCCCCTGTTCGAAATACGCTCTCTCTTCGATACTTGCACGATGATCTTAACAAACTACGACCAAACTGCCATCAGAATTGTAAGCTGCTCAACCCAGAGAATCCATCGGTCCCTTACCCTGGCTGTAATTTCTCCCTCTCTTTGAGTTTGCAAAGTTCGAGAGCAGATACTCTGGTCCATAACAAGGATATATGACGTTACAACGCGGACTTTTACCACGCAGACCATTACCACGCATTTTTTACAACGCAGGACCCTTTACCACGCATACCATTACAACGCTGGTATTTACAACGCAGGTACTATTACAACGCATACCATTACAACGTAAGTATAGGTAAGTAAATAATATGGTAAAATAATTATTAATAATATTTTTTTTAATTAATAAATTATTATTTTAATATTTAATATTTTAATTATTTATATTAATATTTAATTATTAATTTTTAAATATATATATTAAAAATACCCCTGTACCCAAAACCCAAACCCAGCCCTAAAACCTAAAAATACCCCTCAACCCCAAAACCCAAACCCAGCCCTGAACCCTAAAAAAAACCCTGCACCCCAAAAACTGAAAACTGACCCTGAACCCTAAAAATACCCCTGCACCCCAAAAACTGAAAACTGACCCTGAACCCTAAAAATACCCCTGTACCCCAAAAACTGAAAACTGACCCTGAACCCTAAAAATACCCCTGTACCCCAAAAACTGAAAACTGACCCTGAACCCTAAAAATACCCCTGTACCCCAAAAACTGTAACTGACCCTGAACCCTAAAAATACCCCTGTACCCAAAAACTGAAACTGAAACTGAAAACTGACCCTGAACCCTAAAAATACCCATTTACCCAAAACCCAAACCTAAAATATTTTAAATAAAATTATATACTTACCAATACTTACGTTGTAATGGTATGCGTTGTAAAAGTACCTGCGTTGTAAATACCAGCGTTGTAATGGTATGCGTGGTAAAGGGTCCTGCGTTGTAAAAGTTGCGTGGTAAAGGTAGGTCGTGGTAAAAGTTGCGTGGTAAAGGTTGTATACCCATAACAATCCTACTTTCCCTGGGAAGCATAAAGAGGATATTATGACCAAAGACTATCGATTTTACAGCATAAACTGTAGATCGCTGCCAAAACACAAAGAAGATAAGTATGATTTAATAAGTGACCTCCAACCTGATGCCATTTTCCTGACAGAAACTTGGCTTAACGATAGCTCAGGACCTGATATAGCCATTGCAATCCCGTTAAACTACACAATCGTTAGCATGGATCGTAAGAATAAAATAGGTGGAGGCATAGGCATTATTTTTAGAAAGGAATTCATCTGTAAATGGGAGGAACTACCGTTAAATAATTGTGAAGCTGGCTTATTTAAATTAACTCTCACACCACAGTTCACTTTCTCAGGGATGTTGATTTATCGCACCCCCCCCCCTTTTCCCCCGGGAGCAGCAGGAGCCTGGGTAGCCGCGCTTCCGGACCTCATTGCTCCATATCTACTGGAAGCCACTAATTCCTCGATTTTAGGAGATCTTAACTTACATCTTGACGACCACAACTGCTCCACTTGTTTGACACAAATTTCAGATCTAGATGCTCTTAACTTGCCACTATGTAATTCCGGTCCCAAGCATAAAGCAGGACACTTGTTAGATCCTGTCTTTTCTAATGTAAACAATTTAACATGTGAGCCTAACACACCTTTATTCTGGTCAGACCATTATCTGGTTAGCTTTAATATCATGCAGGTAATGACCCAGATATCAGCACTGGCCAATGCCGACGCTATCTGGTCCAGAAACTGGAAAAGGATTAACATGGACCGCCTTAATGTTCAAATACTTAACTCAAAGCCTGACTTAAAAGAGGTTAAAATTTCAGATACAAACATAATCAATAACTGGTTAACTGATGCAGCAGATACTATTATCCCATTAACTAAGAACAAACCAAGGTACCATCGACCTCCAGCTACATGGTTCTCGGAGACTCTTAAAGCCGAAAAAAGCAGATGTAAGGTACTAGAGAGGCAGTGCAGGAAACATTATGAACCAGCAGAAAAACTGTCTTTCAAGCAAGCTATTAAAGCCTACCAGCTATAATGCAAGATGGCAAGGGCGGAATTCACGAAAAACAATATTCTCGCTGCACAAAATAATCCAAAACTTCTTTTTAAGGTGGTACAAGACTTGTCGGGTGCAGCACATCAACCAAAACCCCCTAAACTATCGGTAACCCAATGCAATCAGCTAGCGAACTATTTCAATGAGAAAATTGAGAACATTTTTACCGAATTCAGGATAAACGAAGAGCAGAGCCCTGAATCTACTCTAATGCCTACGACTCCTAGTTCTATTAATGAGCTGGAAGAATCTTCAGGGAATTTACTCACCGGTTGGCAACTGCTAGATCCATCATCCTTTATGGATATATTAAACAGCATTAAGTCGGGCTATTCGAAGGACCCTATCCCTGTACACATTCTAAAAAAGCTGGATCCGCAGATCTTAAATGGGATTAGGGAACTTCTTAATGCTTCAATTGAGGAAGCAGTGATGCAGGACATATGGAAACACGCAATGGTCCTACCCTTACTGAAGAAAGCGAATGGGGATCCGGAAGTTTTCTCCAACTTTCGCCCTGTCTCACTGCTGCCTGCATTTTCCAAAATTTTGGAAAAGCATATCAATAATCAATTGACGGAATTTGTGACCTCCAATAATCTTCTACACCCATCCCAATCCGGGTTCAGAGCAGGCTATTCAATGGCGTCTACACTCCTGGGAGTGGCAGATACCATTCGTCAGAGGTTGGACAAGGGTAGCACGGTGGCACTCATACTATTGGATTTGAGTGCTGCCTTTGATACCATTTCTCATGCGACCCTTGTTCAAACTCTTAAATCTAAGGGTGTTGGTGGCTCCGCCCTGAAATGGTTGGAGAGCTTTTTATCTAATCGAACTTTCCAGGTCCTCTCCAAGAATAATAATTTGTGCACTCTGGTTTCCCCTTATGGAGTGCCTCAAGGCACTATCTCAAGTCCTCTGCTTTTTAATGTTTGTATAAGTCCTTTAGCAACTATAGCAGAAGAAGCGGACCTTACTGTATTCTCCTACGCAGACGACACCCAGCTTGTCTTCTCTTTATCGGCGGTGGACAAGTCTGAGGAGTCACCTCTTTTTACAGGACTCCAAAAGATTGCTGAATGGATGCACTCCAATAAATTGAAGCTAAACGGCGGCAAAACATCTTTGGCGAACAGAAGGAGCTCTGGGGCCCTCTGCATTGGCCGACTGAGATGGGTCCTACTCCTCAACCGTCACAGTCTGTTCGCAACCTGGGCATCATTATTGATGACCAATTGTCCATGCGACAACAATTAGTTAAGACCACCTCAATGTGCTTTGCCATTTTAAAGTAGCTGAGAAAAATCCTATGGCTGCTACCAGAAGGGGCACAAAGGACAGTAGTCCAAGCCCTTATTGTTTCAAAGCTGGACTACGGGAACATCTTATACTTCGGAGCTAATAAAGATGTTACTCGTCGGCTGCAAGTGATCCAAAATGCTGCAGCTAGACTGCTATATCGCCTTCCAAGAAGGACCCACATTTCAGACTACCTCCGTGATCTACACTGGGTTAAGATTGGAAACCGCTCTAAATTCAAAGCACTCTGCTTCATGTACAGAATCAATACTGTTAAGGCTCCCAGCTATCTCTGTGAGCTGGTCAAACAATACATTCCTACTCGTCATCTTCGCTCGTTGAATCAGGCTAAATTTGTGGTCCCTAGATTCAAACGAACTCGGATGGGTGGCCGCTCCTTTGCTCATCTGGCTCCTGTCTTGTGGAATTCGCTACTCCTTCCTCTCCATCTTGAACAGAACTATGTAAAATTTCGAAAAGGCATTAAGACTTGGTTGTTCAATCAATAACTTCTTTGACTCTTCCTTAACTTAGTGCAGGTCCAGGGTGCCGGGAAACCTCGGGGTAGCTGTTGCGCCATACAAATTCATTATTAAAAAATAATAATAATAGAGACTTTTGGAAACGTGGCTTCTCACGCAGTCCCCTGAAAAGATCAAGGAAGCGGGCGTGGTACAGTCATAGAGACATACTTCTACAAACCAAAACTGACAACTCCGCTGATACTAATCGTATTGTCTGCATTTCGACATTCAGTAATAGCAGTAATGAAAAACAAAAGATTATAAACAAGAATTAGCACCTAGTTTCGGATGAAATAGGTATCACAGACCGTTCCTTGTTTGCTTTTAAACGAGGAAGAAACATCAATGATGTTGTTAGCCAGATAACAGTTGACATATTGTGATGAATATAATATGTGTGTGCCCACACAAAATGTAAGTGAACTGCATACAAATATTTTTAATGTCACTACTTCACTATATGAAAAATTCCATTATGCACAGGATTGTGGTGATGATTACATGTATGTGACCACACACTATGCAAATGAACTACAAACAAGTACTTTTAATGTTACTATTGCATAGGATGCGACCAAAGTATTAAAATGTAAAATGTACACTGTGAATTTATAGAAGGGGAATTGATGGAAAGTAGCCATGAATATCGTCGCTCTTATTGACTGACTCAGACGATGCTTCTTTTTCAGATAACACACAGGCCTACACCAACTCTGGCTGTTTATTCTTATTGCGTGAAATCCGCCCGCTCACTTGTTGAGAATCAGGAATGCTCTTTGAATTGGATCCCCACCGGAGTATAGTTGTGTCACGCACGTAGCTTCCTCACACGAGGACGTTATAGGCACGTTCCTACTGCCGTAGGAGAAATTATTTAAGAGGAGGGTTCACTCCGGAGGATAGTATCCTGGATTCCAAACGGAGCATTTAGAGGCCAGGGGCGTAACATAGGCCCCACAGCCCAAGCGGTGCGGGGGGCCCCAAGCTCCAGGGGGCCCCCTCGCCACTGCACTCTGTCCTGAGAGCTCCTAATTAAGCCAGGAGAGTGCCCCTCTACAAACCTTGCATGGAGGCCCCCTCAATTTTCGTTACACCAGTGTTAGAGGCCGAAGGTAAGACGCTGAATTAGCTGCCTCTACCGTGCTACTACTAATATTAGATTAACCACGAGTTACGAGGTGATTTGAAATAATGGAGGCATCCACTAATATTTTGTTTTTAGAGTATTCAAAGGCAAGTACCTAGGCTTGGACCCTTTCACGAAGCAGTTTTTGGAGTCAAAAGGCCCCAATAAGCACATTTTGAATCAAAGGGAGACTCGTTCTTGGAACCCCGAGCGCCAGACGCCGGAGGTTAGTGTTTTTCACTAGTACACATTCAAATTACTTTTTATGTGTGATATGAATGGAGACATATAACTAACACTAATCATCATCCTAAAATAGATATATAGGCATGATGTGCCTCGGATTAATTTTACCAACAGATAAAGAAGAATAACGTGGGATACAGTCCCTGTAAGTGCGTGCTATAACAGAGTTTTGTAGGAATGTTCCTTTTGAACATAGGTGGTGACAGGCTTAATTTATTCTTGACAGGCCATCCATCTTTTGTGAACAAGCTGCTGTGCTGTCATAACATTTCAGGGTGGAATTTCCTAGAGGTGAGCAGAGACACAAGGTCTCTTCACTTTTGATCATGTGTCCAATCCTTGTTAAAACACTAAAGTACCTTCATTTTTCTTAAACAGGCCACACACAGATACATTTTTAGTCCTGAAGAAGATTCCCCCTACCCCCCACAGACGAGTACATTTTCGCAATATTTCCAGGGGTCGAAATGTCGACCCTTAATAACAAGTGTAAATGATCATCCAGAATAATTGGGAATAACAAGATTAATTTCAAACTGGGCTGATACAGATTTAGAAATACCTCACACTATATCTAAATGTGTTTTTTTATCTAGGTTCATGTGTCATATATATATCCTTTTGAATACACGACTTACATGAATTAACTATAAAATCACATCTAAGAAACACAGGAGTTTTTCTTTTTGGTTTGGATGCAATTAAGATAAGTATATTTGCATTAAATGTTAGTCTCAACAAGACAGAGGGACAAAATTGAAAAAAGGTTTTCTGCCCCCTTGAAGCTATTAAGTGGCAGACCCACTGTACCCTTAGTGACTACCATTGGAGTTATTTTTTAAAGCAATCTTAGAGAAGAATCAAACCAGTACAATACAGACACACCCCTATTTTCTCATGGATGATAACCAGGGTCTGATCTTTGGCGAGGACATGGTCACAGAGATCTTGAAGACACGATCCTTATTAGAAACGATTGGAAGTACACAAACGACTAGTAACCAAGAAGATTGGAACTCCATCACTGTCCTTAAACAAATTACAGGTCATGGTAGCTATGCACGGGCCATTATGATTGAAAACTCGGGCTGCTAGTAACTACAGCACCTTGCTTGTTTTAGGAGGATAGCGTGTTCAGACGTGAATGGTCCGAAATCGCGTGGAAGTGCAGATGTGATTGGTTTTTTCTCAACATCAACATGGTCAAACGCCTATCCAATGCACTTATCATCAAAATCAATCTTGCATAAAATGCACTGAAGGCTGGGATTGGCATCACCATGTTCAAGTCACGGCTTTCGGATATCAACACCCTGATGAAAGAGCATAAAGACTACCTTATGCAGCAGAAGTTATCAAAGCTGCAGAAGGATATTAAGAGATTTGATAAAAAGAAGGTATTTTCCAACATCAGAGAATATTACCGACCATCCAGAGGGGGCTCTCATCAGAAGATGGTTCAACCACTTCTTGTACGACACACCATTCCTCTAGCAGCATTTTGAGCAACGACTGCTGTGGCAGAAATGAGAACCGCCATAGTTTGGTTCCCCCACCACCGATCAGATGCACCCTTTCTCAGGACAAGCACATGTGGGACACCCAGGGTTCCAGATGCCAAACCACAGCCCCTGTTCTAGCACCCCCTCCAGGCTTATTGCGGCAGAGACTGGGGCAGAGACAGAGGAAGAAGAAGAAGAAGAGACAACAAACAAGTGCACTGTCAGCAATAAGAGACCCAGATGTAGACCAGGAGTCTGACGGTCAAGAATAACTAGTCGTCAACCTTTCAAAGAGGACTTTGACTGAAGATGAGACTGCAGTACTATGTAGAGGCCTCGGATGTGTGCCCAACCCTTGGGAAAAGCAATTCTGGCTCAATAATAAACTTTACCAGATCTTCCACAAGATCCGCCTTTAGGCATTGTTTCAGGATATAACCACCCCGGACCAAGAGCATTCTTGACTAAGCTTACCATCCCACATAACTAAGGCACCCAGTGAAGTTCTCACTCATGAAAAAGCTGGACTAAAAGAAACCACGTTGATCAAAGCACTCAGACCCTACGATAATCTATCATCCAGACAGCGTGATGCTGTAACCACCTTGGCAGAGGACACCTCGATCATAATATAACCAGCAGACAAAGGCGGGCGATCGTTTTCATGAATTCCACCTACTATCATCAAGAATACCTCTGCCAATTAGCGGATGGAAGATACTACCGCCCCATGAACACGGATCCTACTAACACCTTCCTGCAATGAATCTAGTCCACAGTCACAATGGCAGGGGCACAGAGCTGGATTGCAAAACATGAAGTAGAGATTTTGGTGAACACTTCTCTGAGGATCCCTTACTTCTACATATTACCCAAAATACATACGGGTACTAACCCCCCTCCTGCAGACACCTTGTTTCCGGCATCGGATCTCTGCTGGAACCTTTGATTAACTTCTGTGACACGTTCTCCAGCCTCTTTTCTTGAAAACTCCTTTGTTCCTGAAAGACACCAGGGAATCTTGAACCTGATTTTGGACACCAACAACCAACATGAGATTGACCTCCTAGTGACCCTGGATGTAGTGACATTATATACAAACATCCCCCATTATGCCAACCTAGCGGTGATTGAAGCCTGTCTCAGGACACAGACCTGGACAACCTGCCACACCCATTGATTTCAAGTGTGCCACTATGGTGTTAAAAAACAACCTCTTCAAAATAAAAACCAAGTATACCGTTAGATACAAGGGACACATATGTGCAGCACATTCGCCCTGAGCCTGGCCTGTCTATATATGGCCCATTTTGATAACAGTACATCTTCACTGACATGAATACCTTCAAAAGCAACATCCCATGCAACGGTCTATAGATGAGATTTTGGTATTCTGGAAAGGCTAGGACACTGTGGGGTCGATTCTGATTTGGGAAAAACTGCTCCTAATAGCCGTTCAGAGCGTTTTTCCCGTACGAATCGTACCCTGTAATGTCCCCCGTACGTACTACGAAGTACGATTTGTACCAGGAGCCGTACTCCGTACGAGTCGTACAAGACACTGTATGACTCTAATCTCCGTACGATTCTCCCTCGGAACCCGCTGTATGCGACATCTGTACGGTTCGCGGCTGGTTTTTACGACCCAGCAAGTACGATACGTGTCGGGTACGCACCGTACGACCCTTTTTCTACTGGAGCTGAAAACTGCCGTAAAAGCAGAGTTTGCGCCGAAACAGGTACGGAACGGCCCCCCCGGGTACGGTGCGTACCCCCATGATCGCAGGGGTATGCATCGTACCCCTGCGATCATGGGGTGTACGAGCCATACCCCCTTTGTATGATCGGTGTACGAGCCGTACCCCCATTGTACGATCGGTGTACAAGCCGTACCCCCATTGTACGATCGGTGTACGAGCCGTACCCCCATTGTACGATGGGGGTACGGCTCATACACCCATCGTACATGGGGTACGGCTCGTACACCCATCGTACATGGGGTACGGCTCGTACACCGATCGTACAGTGGAGGTACGGCTCGTACACCCATCGTACATGGGGTACGGCTCGTACACTGATCGTACAATGGGGGTACGGCTCGTACACCCCATGATCGCAGGGGTACGGTGTGTACCCCTGGGTTCATGGGGGTACGGACCGTACGGTGTGTATGTGTTTGGGTGCTTTTCCGTACGACTCGCCCTTACCTGACGTGGACTGTACGAATCGCGTCCTCATACCCCAGTCCGGATCGTACTCGTCGGGTCGTACGGCATGTGTGCGAGTCGTACGGTATGTGTACGAGTCGTTCGGTTCACGGTTTCGGCCTTGCAATACGTACAGATCGCGACGATTCGGACGGATTCACGGAATACGGATCTTACTTCGCGACTCGGACGGACGGGTACGATTCGTATGAAGAGGGCTCCGGGTACAAATCGTACGGACGTTTTTTTTCCCGAATCGGAATCGACCCCTGTATGTCAAGAGTTTACCAACTGGATCAACACCCAGGACCAGTACCTTAGGTTCACCCAATCATCCTCCATGAGAGAGATGCAATTTCTGGAATTACTTATCAACCTTGAGGATGGACAACATAGTACCAAAACCTACAAAAAGACAACAGACTTTAACAGCCTTCTGCTCTTTCATAGCCACCATCCAAAAGCTCTGCTACAGAACCTTCCATATGGACAGTTCTTCCGTCTTCGGAGAAAATGCAGCTCACTAAAAGATTATGATGCACATGCCAAGACAATTAACAAAAACTTCTCTGTAAAATACTGCAAAAAAATACCCAACCACGATTATCAAGCAGATGGAGAAGAGGTCACAGAACAACCATTGGGAAGCCGTTCTGGAAACAAACACAAGGCCCACTGATGATGTCATCATCTGTACACCCACTTTTACCCCAAATTCTAACAGGATCAAACTCATCATCACAAAGCACTGGAGCATTCTGAACTCCGGATCCCTAGAGATCCCCTGACAGTGATCCGCGTTCCGGTGCACTCAGAGCCTGAAACATCACCTCATACACACCAGACCACACACTCAAAAACCCCTGAAAGACAACACCCTGTGAGCCCTCCCACTTGTCACAGGACACTTTCCTTGTTGGTTCTGTGGGGTTTTCTCCATTACCCGACCTTCAAAAGAAGTATAACTTAGCCCCCGATTGACTTTTATCCAGAAGAGTGACACTAATTTCAATACAAAAAATCGCATCCATCTCATCACCTGCCTCAGTGATCTCCATTACGTGGGTATGACCACAAGGTCCATTAAGACTGGGGTAACGGAACATCAGAGCATCACCAGCTTCAACCACAGCGCCACAAAAATGTGTAATCATTTCAGCACTCACAAACACTCCCCTGATGACCTTTGGTGAACCTTTCTGGAGTTGAACCACTCATGGAAATATACCAACCTTTTCAGGAGGGAAGAACAATGTATATTTTATCATTCCACTGGCAGTATGGGTCTTAATGATGAAATCCTGTGGTGCAAGATATGACCATCTTGGGCGTCCCTTCTGACATGAAGCATTCCCCTTAGGGGTACCCTGATGCCCGACACGTGGGAACTGATACACCACCTATGATCTTCCCCACATCCGGAATACCCCAACACAGTCGAACACTCATAACTTTAGACACATGGATATAGTCCCCCCACTCTGCCTCTCCACAAGAGCAAGATTTGGGTGACATTGATATGCCACAATACCATCATCCGTATTGGTCCCCATTATTCATATTTTTAGTAGAGTTTTAGATTGTCAGATACCCCTCATCTCCCCATACCAATCTCCAG
Organism: Lissotriton helveticus; assembly: GCF_964261635.1. Classification (NCBI taxonomy): domain Eukaryota; kingdom Metazoa; phylum Chordata; class Amphibia; order Caudata; family Salamandridae; genus Lissotriton; species Lissotriton helveticus. The sequence continues at coordinate 1,564,261,166 of NC_136068.1, read as the reverse complement.
ACTGACAACACCATCGTAACCACCATCCTACTATGGGACACTGTCCACTGAAAGATAGACTTTCTGAAACTGGCGTCCAACCTTCAGCTCTACCTCACTATAAAACACCCCCCTTACAGCTCACTAGGGCATACAGGCACTTGTACACATATGTCGCACCACCAGTGGCTTGCTCCCTCTATTTGTTTGAGGAGTGCCCATGTACATCTTCCTTCAGATATTCACCACTTGCAATGTGGTCTCTGTTTATGACTAGTCTACGAATATTACACACTCCAATATGTTCGTCGCCATGACATGACCAACAGTCTAACTCACAAACCTCTCTCTATCGTGACTTTGACACCCCTGATATCATACCAGCGTTGGGCACACAGCCCAACATTGTCTCTACTTTACATATTACTCCTTTCCATGTCATGATGACTCTTTCCATTACGCTCAGCTGCAACTGTGACATTTCAAGATGGCCACCACGAATGGGGTGATTTTTAGAGTAACTCGAGTTTTGTAGTTCCGACTTGAACACAACACCCCATGGCATAATTGACTGATCACACCACTTCTAGTCTCCGCACCTGAGCATGATTTAACATTTTACATTACGTTAAATATGGACCACCTCCTCTGCTCAGTCAAACAGAGGAGGGTAGGCCGGGTTTGTGCACTCCGAGCAGAAGCCTTGTGAGTATGGTTCCCTTTACAAGAGCCAACCCTCTTATTGACGGGAGAGGTGTGGCGCCGCGGCCAGGGCGACTGACGCTGGAATCTGGGGACCACGGTTCGATCCCCGGCTCCGGCGGCAGGTTAGCCCAGCACCATGTGACTCTGGGCAATAGCTCGCTTAATCTTCCCGACGCCCCCCCAGCGCCTAGAGACCCTAACGGGTGATTGTGCGCTATACAAATGTGGATTATTATTATTATTAATATTCATTTTGCAGCTGCATTAGCTCAGCTCGTTATCTTAACTGTCATTACCTTCTTTTTACAGTCAGCAGCTGTGAGCTAGCCTTCTCTGACCTATGGGGCGCATTTTATCAGTCCTAAAGGTAAGACCCTTTGTTCACATCTAAAATAAACAGCCACTTATGGCCCAGGGTGTGACACCAACTCATTTAGGATTTCATGATATGTGTAACACGCATGCCCGCTTGTCTGTTTTATGTTTGTGTGTACCGCTATTATCTTCTACTTTTTCCATGTTGTGCTGGCTGATAAAGTGCTGTATCACAGCTTTGCGCTTAGAGACATTTCTAAAAGCAATCTTACTGAGGCATCAAAACAGTAATGCAAAACCCCAGGTTCGGGTCTTAACCTGGGCTTCTATGGGAATTCACAAGGGCATATTATCAAGCCCATTATCGCTGCTTTAGCTGCAGTTTCTTGCCGATAAAAGCGGTGATAATGTATTCCCCTTGCTTGTTAATATGGCCCCAAGTCCTCTGAAGTCAGTACTAAAATGTAACCCATGAACGTCTATTAAAATAATACAATGTGGGATACAGAATACAACCCAATGGTCCGTCAAAATGCATAGTAATCAATTATGGGAAATTAGACATAGACTCAATTATTTGCAGCAAGAAAGTGCCATGAACTCAAGGGTAACATATTCTAAATCCAAAGCATGAGAAAAACCAACAAGAGTTCAGCCTCCAGAGCTTGAACACACCAGATGAGTCTCACCTAAAAAATGTACCAACTTGAGGGGCGTGTCCAAGATGGCGGTGTGATCGGACGCAGGTCTCTGAGGCTCCCTGCCTGATCCCGCCTAAAAAGCACCTATATACACTGCCTGATCTCCCTGAGACACCGAAAACATAGCGGAGGTCACCGGAGTGGAGCCGCGACCCCTGAGCCCAGTAGCCTGATCTGCACGTTGTGTGAAAGCCCCGGGGCGCCGAGACGAATGATCGCGGCCGGGTAATGGCGGCCGCTCCGGAGCTGTAACTGGCCGAGCACCCGCTGTTCCGGCAATCCTCGGCGACAAGACGAACTGGTGGATCAAGGGGACTAACGCGTAAAGCTCCCGCCGATACCATCGGAGCTGCGGACTTGGCCAGAGCGCATTCCTGCTTCCGCGACCCAGCTGGTGGTGAGGTGCGGACCGGCCGGGAGTCGAGAAAATTGAGGCCCCGGCTTGGGGCCTTCCACTCCGATACCCAGGACCATCGACGCAGTCCGGCCAACGCGCGCCTACTGCACAATAAAGATCCCCGCCGGCGGCGAGTACCACAGTGATGCCTCACTGCAGCAGCCAGCACCTGAGGGGGCCGACAGGACGACAGCGCTACAACATCTCTGAACTCCCCCCGAGATCGGGGAGCATTCTGAGGAGGAGCTGCGACAAGGGATTGCCTTCGACTCGGCTCTGCACGGAAGGTGAGGAGAGTGGAGGTGGGCGCCGCAGTGGGGGCTCGGGGGGCACGATCGAGCTCCCGGTGAAGGGGGCCGGCCAAGAGCTTGCGGGCTGAGTCGCACTTACGCCCGAGCCACGAGACTGTGCTCATCCCTGTGGAGGCCGCTGGACCTGTCCTCGCTGGGCCCTGCGGGTCGGTGCTGTCTGGGCCACCGCAGGGGGGACCGGTGACTCCTCAATGTAAAAGAACGTTCTCGCTGCTCACCTGGCGGGCTGCGGCTGCTGTCCCCCCCGTCTTAGAGGTCCGGCCCCGCTGCCACGTCCGCCCCGGGAGCATTACCCTCAGCAGGCCGGAGGACTCCGAAATTCAGCACTAACCTTTGCCAACTGCCGCATCCTGAGACAAAGGGCGCAGCGGGATATCCCCGGGATAACGAGACTTCCCCCGATCCTATCGCATCTGACGTTAACATTCACCCCTGGCCGCTGAGACTCGCCACCCATCCGGGGAGCTGATCACAGCATGGCGGGCAGAGGAGTAAGAAGGGGACCCAGACGCTCCCTGAACTGATGGCCAGAACACAACCCAAACCTAGTAAGGACCCACCCTCCCCGGCGGCCACAAAAGCTACACCGTCATCGGGGACGACCAGACTCCCATTACTAGGTCGTTCCTGGAGACGCTCTTTAACTCCCTCAGGGATGACTTCAAATCACTAAAACAGGACGTGGCGGGTGAGGTCCGGGAACTTCGCTGAGATGTGGAGGGCTTGGGGGAGCGAGTGGTGGCTATTGAAGAGTCGGACCCATCCAGGGGCGACGAAATTGTGCAGCTCCAACAAGAGGTCCTGCGACTCACGGACCAACAGCTGGACCGTCAGGCCCACGCAGAAGATCTTGAAAATCGCTCTCGGCGGAACAATATGCGGGTTCGGGGGGTCCCTCAGAAAGAAGAAGGGACCGATGTCGCTGGGTACCTGCAAACCCTATTTAGGACCATTTTGGGGGAGCCGGCGGACTTTGACATCCGCATTGACAGAGCTCGTAGGGTTGGGCTCCCTAGGCATACCTCTGCTCCGCCACCAGACATATTGGCTTTCCTTCCTGATTTTCCGCTGAAAGAGCGGATTCTCCGGGAGGCCCGCGAGCTCAGCCGCTCCAGTTTCGAGGTCACCCCATAGCCTTATATCAAGACTTGTCGGCTATCACCTTGCATAAACGGAAGGAATTCAAGAGAGCAACGGACTTCCTACGACAGCATGAAACCCCATACTCCTGGGGCCACCCGTTCCGGCTAATATTCAAATGGAATGGAAAGTTACACCAACTGCGATCACTTAAGGACACCTGCACCCTCCTAGGCCTGGATCAGGAAGATGATGAACCCACCCCAAGTGCATCGCAAGGGCCGTCCCGAGGGGGCTGGCAGACGGTGATCCGCAGGCGGTCCCCTTCGAGCCGCTTGAAACCAGACGCCTCTGTCATCACACAGGAACGAGCGACTGCGGTGGCGGAGGAGGCCAGGGAGACATCTCCCTCTGAATGATCGGTACTCTTGTTGGGGAGATCAATCATAGCGTACACCTCACCTATGGGGGGGTAGTCGGGTGGGGGGCCGAGGAGGCTGCCACTGGACATGACCGATGTAAGTAACATTACCACAGCCCTGTGGGGACCAACAGGACTGGGACTATACCTTCTATTGGTTTGGGGTTGGGACATTGGGAGGTGGGAGGGGTGGGATGTTCCAACTCGGGACCGAAGATTGGGGGGGGCTTGGGGCAGACGATGCTAAAACGGAAGTTTGGGGTGTTGGGAATGGGTGGGGGGAAGCGGGTTCGCGGGGGGGGGTTGTTGTTTGCTCTGGGGGGGTTTGCGGGAGGGAGGAGGGAGTTCGGATTGGGTTTGGGGGTGTGGGTGGGACCCAGTGTGCCAGCGATCAGTTTGGGGCTACTTCGCCCTTCGCTTCACCATGGGCCACACCACGCGAGACGGCCTCGCATACAGCAGGATCTTTGTGCCCTCCCATCATGGAGTCTAGTTTGAAGGTACTCACCCTTAATGTCAAGGGCCTCAACAACCCGATCAAACGCAGGGCCGTGAGCTCATACCTAGAGAACTCTGGGGCAGACATTTGCTTTTTGCAAGATACACACCTCTTACCCAAAGACTGGCATAGGATGCGCTCACGCACTTTCCCTCAACAGTTCTTCTCATCGCTACCGACAAAGAAGGCAGGGGTGGCTATTCTGGTCTCTAGGGGCTTCCGTGGCAGTGTGGGAGACAGGGTGGGGGAGATTAAGGGCAGATTATTGGCACACATCTTCCTGGTTGGGGGACAGCGCTTCACCATTGCCTCGTTATACGCTCCGAATTCCGGCCAGGAACCCTTCTTGCAACAAGCTGCATCCGAGTCTCTTCAGCCCCTTAATGCTCCTCTGTTAATCGGGGGGACCTCAACCTGGTGATGGACTCACATATGGACAGATCTGGCCACCGATATGGGGACACGGGTGCCATAACGCCCACTGGTAGAGCCTGGCTACATGACGAGGGTTTGGTGGACTTATGGAGGTCCTTTCATCCCACCGCATCTCACTACACATTTTACTCCCATGTTCACCACACTTACGCCCGACTGGACCACTTCTTGGGCTCCTCTGAACTGCTCCCTATTCTTAAAGATATCACCATCACACCGGCGGCGCTCTCTGACCACGATGCTGTGGAGCTAACCCTACAAGTCCCTAGGTCCGCCCGCCCGCCTGGCACATGGTGGCTGCGCGAGACCCTATTACATCGACCGGCGGTCACCACGCAGTTGCACGCACGCCTCACCGATTACATAACCACTAACGACATCCCTGGAACCCCTGTGCCTTGAAAGTGGTGGCTAGGGGCGAACTCATAGCCATCGCGGCAGCGGAGGCTAAAGACCGCAAAGAAAAGAGGACCGAGCTTACGGCTCAGGTCTCCGAACTCGAGAGGGTCCACAGCCGCACCGGTGCCCCGCGTGTTTGGAGACAATTGAAAGCCGCCAGGGCCCAGCTGGCTACCCTGGATACTGACCGGGCCAAATTCGCCGCCCTGCGCCTCCGTCACTCTTACTACGTCGGGGGTAATAAAACAGGCCGCTTGCTCACCAGCGCCCTTAGAGCGAAAACCCAGCGATCCCAGGTCTCTACTTTAACCGATGACTCCGGTCGGGACATCACCGGCGAGCCCCAAATTGCGGAAGCATTTAGAGCATTTTATGCCACTTTGTACAGGGCGGACTCTGTCTCGTCGGACGAGGTTGGCGACTATCTCGAGACCGCGAAGATCACGGAGCTGTCCCAAGCCAACGCAGACTCCCTGGATGCCCCTATCCGCCTGGACGAAGTCCTAGCTGCCATCTCCCGCTTTCGCCCTCTTAAATCCCCGGGACCAGATGGCTTTTTATCCGGGTTCTATAAGACCTTTAGCCACTTACTAGCCCCGATCCTCACTCGACTCTTCAATTCTTTCGAGGGACCGAGCTCCATTCTCCCGGACATGCTAGCGGCTGAGACCATTGTGCTGCCTAAACCGGGCAAAAAACCTACGAGTTGCTCCGCGTTTCGCCCCATATCCCGGCTTAACCTCGATCTGAAGATCTTCACAGGGATCTTAGCCCTTGGGCCCTTGCCTTCCAGGCATTTTGGAGCCGGACCAGTCCGGCTTTGTCCCTAATCGCCAATGCAGTGACAACACTAAACGCATTCTACACCTCATTGATAAAGCCCACTACCAGAACTCATCTATTAGCCATAGATGCGGAGAAAGCGTTCAATCGGGTAGACTGGTCCTACCTACAACAGGTCCTGCGGCGCTACCGGGTGGGAGATCGCTTCCAGGCCTGGATTGCGAGCTGTTACCACCGCCAACAGGCTTGTGTCCGCATCGGAGGTCTACGCTCTGACCCCTTTGAGATTCAGCGAGGCACGAGGCAGGGGTGCCCCCTTTCCCCCCTCCTATTTGCCCTCTATGTAGAACCTCTAGCGCAAAAGGTCCGTGACAACCCCAATGTGCGTGGTATGACCTTTGGCCGGGAGCCCCACACAATAGGTTTATACGCCGATGACATCATTGCGGCCCTGGAGGACCCGGACCATTCTGTCCCTGCCTTTCTGTCGGAATTGGAGACCTTTGGGGCCGTCTCTGGCTTCAAAATCAATAGAGGGAAGTCCCTCCTATTGCCATTAGGCAGAAATGCCCAAACGCACGCTGCTCCGCTCGCACACAGTGGGGGAATTCAGTCAACGACTCAACTTCCCTATTTAGGCGTCACCCTCACGGCCTCCACGACTTCCACGCTGGCCCTCAACTACACATCTTTGTCCTCTCGGATTCGATCCGACCTTGCACGCTGGGCCAAACAACCCCTCTCCCTACTGGGCCGTGTCGCAGCTATTAAGATGACGATCTTGCCTAAAATCTTATACCTCTTTCAGACACTCCCGGTATTTCCCCCTACAGGCACCATACGGGCTCTGCAGTCCGATATCCACTATTTCATCTGGGGGGGCAAACGGGCGCGCATGCACAAACACCTAGCATACAGAAGCCCGGATGAGGGAGGGTTGGGCATCCCCAATCTCTTGCAGTACTTTCAGGCAGCGCAGCTCCGCAATCTGGTGGAGTGGTTTCTGCCAGAATCCGAAAAGCGCTGGCTGTTCCAGGACAGGGCCATGGCAGGTACTTCTCTTTGGAAGGTCCCATTTCTTCTCAGACAACACGCTACCTCCTGAAGTCTCCCATCACCCGTACTGTCCTGCAGGTCTGGAACGCGGTGGCAGTCAAGAGGGGACTCCCCACTTTCCCATCCCCCTTAACGCCTGTCCTGGACAACCCGGAGTTCCCGCCGGGCAACATCCCTGGGGCCTTTCCCCAATGGCGCAACATCAGTAACTTCTCAGCCGGTCATCTTTTCAACCTGAAAGGCTTTCTCACCCTCACCGACATTACACGGGGCTATGACGTCGTTTCCCCTCACTTATTTCAATATTTGCAGCTCCGTCACTGGCTCACCCAAGCAGAGGCCGCACCCTTGGCCGGCAGATCCATGACTGACTTTGAGAAGTGGCAGGTGACGAAAGACAATGACAGAAACCTCATATCAGACCTCTACAAGATGCTCACTCCGTCCCTCCCCCAGGGCAAATCAGCGGGCCAAAGGAGGTGGGAGGAGGAACTGGGAAGGGCCCTGTCACCTCAGGAATGGCGATCGGTATACTATAGGGCTGCCCACACCACACCCAACACGGCTTCGAGGGAGGCAGCAACGAAGCTGGCCATATACTGGCACCTCACGCCGGCCCGGCTCCATAAGGGCAACCCCGCGCGTAGCGCGCTGTGCTGGCGGGGGTGTGGGGAACAGGGCACCCTGACACACCTTCTCTGGGATTGTCGTGAGGTCCAGGACTACTGCAAATCTGTCTTAGATGAGATTGACTCCACATTCGGCACAGAAATCCCCAGGTTCCCAGCATACACCCTCCTGGGCCTACCCAACGCAATCACTTTTCCCTTAAAATCCCAGAGGGGCCGTCAGATGGGGGTCGCCATACAAGCCGCTACACAACATGTCCTGTCTCTGTGGGGTTCCACCACCAAACCCTCCCACACAGGTTGGCTCCACAAAATTTGGTTTGTCCTGGGCATGGAGCGCATCCACGCTACACTCACACATTCTACGGCCGCCTATCGGAAAGTGTGGCTTCTGCTGCTCTCCCTCTTGTCCAAAGAATTCAATGAGATCATGTGCCCCAAATACCTGCGCATTCTGCGACTCACTGAGAATGCGACTGTCCCTGCACACTCATCTGACTGATGATACTGTTCCATACAGGCCTATAACAGTACACGTCCCTTTGGATCGGCACATTGGGTGGGGTGGGGGTGGGAAGGGGAGTTGGGGGGAGGGAAGGGGGTTACCGTTGGGGGTTCTTTTTACCATGACTACTTTTTCAGGCCGAACGGAATGTTTCCACTCCATGCACTGTATAATGGATTCACCGCATACAAGCAACCGCACAAAAGACTGCTACACACCGCATGACTCCTTGCCTGCTTGTTGCATATGCCTGATACGTATTTCATGCAATGTTTTGTATACTGTTGCTACTGAAACCAATAAAACAAATTTAAATTTAAAAATTTACCAACTTTTATTGAAAAATTCCCAAAAGAAGTAAAATTAAATCCCATAGTCATCATAAGGTGAGCAACACTAACAAATCGCAATACAGAATTATACAGAGTTATCTATTGCCGCCACCCTAACACTAAGCCCTAAATGTGTATTAATTTGTCCTATTCTGACCAGGGTACCATATTTAAGACCCTGTCACACAACACAGCACAGCACCCAAACTTGTTTCGCTGAGTGACAGGGAGAGAGGAAGAAAGCGTCACATTCACAGAGATATGGCACACTCCTTCCCTCTTCCTAAAGCCAGCTCACAATCAGGCTGCCGAGCACTACACACACACCTTTGCACCATAGTGCAAGGGTGTCTGCATGAGTTTAGCCTAGCTTTTTACTGGAAGAGAACCCTTCCAGTACAAAATACTAGGCCACGACAAATTGTAACACTTTTTCTACTTTATATGTGGCTGCTCAATGCCGCACGCATGCAAAATCAAGAAAGAAAAAAGAAATAAAAGTATTTCTCAATTTAACGCCTCCTTCAAAGTGGCGTTATTTTTTGGCTCATGTTTTGCAATGAAAAGTAAATCAAAGCAAAAACATTTTGTGCAGGTTTTCATCACTTTTGGTGCAAACCCAGCACAAAAGGTTTGTAAATTTGACCCTGAATGTCATTGGATATGGCAGTGCAAATCTACTTACACAAAACAATGCATGTCTCCTAAATGAATAGCCCACACTGTCAAAAGCAATAAGAGCCTTTAATGTTGCAATAAACTTAGTTCTTTGAAAACAGTATAACAATACAGCACATTTTGGTTACGTGTGTAAGGGGAGAAATGAAAGCACAGATCATGGCTGCGTTGAAATCCAATATGGAAGTTAGGCCTAATTTAATGTCCTAGTTTGCTCATGGACAGGAAAAGACGGTTCTGTCAAGTGCTTTTTCTGTCTTGCGTAGCGAATGCAGCGCAGCTGCATTGCTTAGCGAGACTCTATCGCTGTGACTTGGGTTCGTGAAGGGAGACAGGAGGTGGCATGTGCGGACAGGAGATGTGCACTCCGTACGCATGCACATCTCCTGTCCCCGAGGCTGGCAGCACGCGCATCGCGCGCTTTCAGTTTCCCTCCCCACGTCGGCTCCTCGGAGCCAGCTTGTTATACACGCTAATGGCAGCGAGTCATCGCTGTCTTTTGGATTCTGCAATGGGGATGATTTCATGCTTCAGTACACCAGCTGGACACTGACTCACTGCATAATATAGCTATAGTTTTGAAGCTGCGTAAAGTGATGAGAGAGTGTCCGTGCTCGTAGAACAGCAGTTCTCGTGCCCAGATCTCAAACCACTACGTTGCCACCGGGCTGCAAGTGCATTAGTGTTTACCTAGGTGCGCTTGCTCTGCCTCCTTGGCGGCACCAGCTTTCCTAGTCCTCAGTAAACTTTCTACAGTGAGCTTTCCAGAATGCATATATGCAGCTGTGAGTTTTGGGGACTGCTTGAATGCATGTGTGTTTCCATTTGGAAGGCATGACCACATGTTCCTTCCTTTGACTACTTGTTCCCGAGTCTCTTAACAACCGCAGGAAACACACGGCGCAGCCCCGAATTTCACAACACGTGCCTTTGTTTTTATAGGAGGGTTATTTCCAGAAACCGCACGTGTTCCTCATCTCAGCAGCTAGAGTCCGTCTGCGGCCTGAGGGCCCCCAGGAGCTTCATCACTCTGGTTTGGCAGCTGGCTCGAGGGGCCGGCGCTGCCAGCTGGGCAAGAGTCACAACTGATCTATGGGCCGCAGGGTCCGGCTTATTCACTACTCCAGAGCCTGTGCCGGAGCTCGTTGCTGTCTCGTACCTCTCACCCGTGCCCGGGCTGAGCAGCCTCTGGGGAGGAAGGAGCCGAGGGCACCGAGTTGCTGAACAGGATTGGCAGAAAGCAAAGCTAAAAGGTGAGACCTGTGTATTGTCTGCTTATAACAGGTCTATCAGACAGCTGCTCTTTCAAGCTGGACTAAAAACATAAAGTCTGAAATAAACCTTGTTGGCTTTGTTCATGGGAGTTTCTTTTACACCTTATACTATTGACTGGAAACGCTGTTTGGAGCTTCGGCACTTGTGGCTGGGGCTTGGGGCTTGTGCCGAGCCTGTGACTCTCCCGCTGCTGTCGTCACGGCTGGGCTTTGCTCCGCCCCCCCTCCCGCATCCTACCTCACATTCCCTGCTGGTGTCCGGCCGGGCTTGGCTCCGCCGGCCCCGCTGAGGACTACATCACCCAGGATCCTTTGGGCCAGGACGACCCTTCATCGTGCGCCAGGAGGCGCATATAACCACGCCTGGTGCTGAGCCCGGTGGGAAACGCTGTTTGGAGCTTCGGCACTTGTGGCTGGGGCTTGGGGTTTGTGCCGAGCCTGTGTCTTTCCCGCTGCTGTGAGACTTTATATCTCTTTGGACACTTGTTGAGGGGTTTGACATTGTGATCTCCTTAGCTAACATTCCTGAAACACCGGCACCAGGGTATATTACTATTATTGCTTGCATTTGGGTATTTTTTATTAGTATCTAAGTATCATTTATTGACTATGTCCATGGCTAAAAATGATAAGTTCGTATCTGGGGCAGGCACATTAGACAACTACTTGGTAAAAAAGGTAAATAAAATTAATAATGACAGGAGAGCCTCGCTAGGTTGAGGGAGCCCACCTGTTTTACACCAAGCTACTCCTACCCCTTTGGTGGAATCTCCAGCCGATGACATAATCGACCTAGGCAACCGGGTGATCATAATGGCCGAAGCGCAGGTTCACTCTGAGCTGCAGGAGGAATTATCTGATGCATCTATTGGTGCATCAGAGGAGGCCCCACCAGCCACTAGACCAGTGAGAACCTGTAGAAAACCTCAAACCAAACGCGGGGGGAAGTATAGTAAAAAAAAGAGGAGAAACTTCCCAGCCAGACCAAAACGGCCTTGCAGTTGGAACTGACCAACAGGAAGGAAATAGTGCAGCCAGCATTAACATAAGCCCAGAACAATTTGCATTACTAGTCTGCTCCATAGAAGCTAAGATCGAGGCCAAGATAGTAGAGTTTATTAAACCCCTAGTGCTCAAATTAGATACTGTCACCTCAGAAGTAAAGAGGCTAGGAGGTCTGTTAGCTACTCACTTGACCTCGGTTGAAAGAGCCAAGGCTGTTGTAAAGGAAAGGGTCCTGCTGGAATGGGGCAAGGTATTAGTAACGACAACTTGCAGCAACTAAGCCAGCAAACAACTGTAATTGAAACTGCTACCCCTCGTCCCCCACCAATAGCCTGCCCAACTAAACATCCCCTCTTAGGACCAGATGGCACATCAGGTTTTAGACAGGTAAAAAAAAGCCGCTTCACAAACCTTCCCCCTGTTTGTGCACCCTACGTGGTTGTCCTGACCAATGTCCCGCCTGTTGATCATCACTCCACCCAGTCCACTGAGGAATCACATGATTCACTAAAACACAAAACAGTGTCATGGCTGAATAGGAGATGTGGCTTCCCAACAAAATATTCCGATCAAATATTGTCCATGAGGAGGGCAAATTGGATTGGCCCGTCTAGAAAGACATGTAGTGGGGATTATATAATCATTAATTTTAAACACCCCCAACATGTTGCAACAGTTCTGCTAAGGGCAGCTTCCTTGGTCTATGACGACAACACTGTCTGTGTACGTCCACTTGGTTATTTTTATACGCATTTAATCAAAGCTCTCCCTAATCTTGGGAGATTTAGACCATTTATTCCAACTGAGCCTTGGGCCCCTGTAGTATCACAACCCCATAATGCTGATAATCATCGCAGGGATGGGCCAAATGTTGTGACACAAAATAGATTTGATCTACTCTCGGGCCTAGAGGCGGGTGACTGACGCGAGGACTATGAGGGTCGGGGAGGGGAAAGATTGGCTAACCTGGGATGTAAGGGACTTGCCCAAGTTAAAACGAGTTTTAATAATACCCATTCTAAGTCTGAAAGCATCACTGAAGGTGTGGGGAAAAGGTACAAATTATAAGCTGGAACATTGCTGGTTTGCGGTCCAAAAGAGATGATAATGTCTGGCTAAATCTTGTGAAACAGTACGACATTGTTACACTTCAAGAGACCTGGGACAAGGACTGTGATTTTTGGATGAATGGTTTTACTTCTTATTATGTACCTGCCTTGTGTTCGTCTGCAGGGAGAGATAGAGGGGGACTTATGTTTCTGGTTTCAGTAAATATTACAGGAAAAGTTAAAAAGGTCGAATGTACTTCCACTAATTATTTAATACTAGAAGTAAGTCTGGCAAACAATATTAAACTAACTCTTATTAATTGTTATAATTCATTGCAAGGGGAGTCCCCAAACGAGCATCTCCATTCATTGTCAAATTTTATAACAACCTATAAGGAAAATCAAACCACTTTTGTTCACTATATCCTGATGGGTGATTTTAACGTACATTTATGTAGTCTAAACTGTCAGTATAGAGATAGCGATGGTCCTGATTTCACAACCCCTCAACACTTTAAACACAGCCCCAAGGGGGAAGCATTGGAGGTACTTTTGGCCAATAAGGACCTGTTTGAGGTGGGGTTTCTAGATAAAAGTAACCGTGTCCCTACGTATAGAGCGAGGAACTGTGAATCTATAATAGACTACATATTCTTATCCCCAGGACTTTTAAGTCATGTAATTTTTTATAATGATATACCTTCTTCCTTTAGTGATCACAACCCGGTAGTAATTGAACTGGATAATGACCTTTCCCTCCTGAACAAAACAGCCTCGTTACAATTTGTAGCTGATGTAAAAGCAAAAGATCAAGGGAGGAGATTAAAATGGAGTAAGGTCACTCCCGAAGACTTTTTTTATACTATTACATCAAAGGTTGGCCCGGAACTAAATATATGTGCAGACCCCCTCAACTATGGGGGAGATGTAATAGCCTCATATGAAGCCATCTGCCAGCAAGTAGCTAAAGAACTCACAATTAACACCCGAGTTAAAACAAATCCTGCCTTAGGCTGGTTCAATCATGAATGCACCAAAGCTCACAACCTACTCAAAAAGGCTGTTAATAAGACACCAAGGGACAAAAGGCTGGTAGCTCAGCTCAGGAAAGAGTATTCCTTAACAGTTCAGGCACAGAAAAATGAAATCAAACAAGATGCATGGGCACCACTAATGGAAAAGGCAACTATGAAAGATAGGTCCAAGTTCTGGGCAATTGTTAATAATACGTTGTTTGCCGGTACCCAGAACTCTGCATTAGAAGTTAACATCTCAGAGGAGGACTGGTTAAGCCATTTTGAAAACATCTATGGGAGTAATATTGAGCAGGAAACCTTTGAGGTACCGATTTCTGATCCCCCATTGACATCTATTAGTTTTAATACAGTGGAGGTTGAGAAAGCAATAGAGGGAACGGCAGGGCGTAAGGCGCCAGGCCCTGATGGCGTGCCATCTGACATGTATAAGGCTAATCCCAAGTATTGGGCAAAAATTTTGAAGAATGTTTTTAATACGTCAGCCGCCAAAGGGTTCCCGAAATCATGTTCCCGTTCAATCATAATCCCCGTGTTTAAGAAGGGCCAAAGGGGAGACCCCAGATGTTATAGACCAATATCTTTGCTAGATTCCTCTATTAAAATCTTAGGGAAGGTCATTCTAGCTAAAATAACAGACTGCGCTACGGAGAATGATATTCTAACCAATGCCCAGTATGGATTTAGATCTGGGAGGGGGACGGAAGACCAATGTCTTAACTTACACCTAATTGTATCTAAATACACAAAGGCTGCCAAGGGTTCGATTTTTTGGGGTTTCATGGACCTGTCCACGGCCTTCAATCTAGTTAATAGATCAAGGCTGTGGACCATGCTGTTGGACCTAGGACTCGACCGGCCCCTTGTGTATTTTTGGGCCGAGTTACACAGAGACCTGAGAGCGTCAATAAGGATGGCGCAGGAGGGGAAATGTACTACAAGTTTTAAATCAGGTAGAGGGGTGCGCCAAGGTTGCATCTTGGCACCTATGTTACACCCAACACCCAACAAGAACAACTCCCCCGGAAACAGACTTGAATGCATCCTGATCAACACCCGATCAGTCCACAGGCACGCCATCGAAATATGGAACCTCATCGACTCCACAACCCCAGACATCGCCTTCCTAACCGAGACCTGGATGAACCCCTCCTCGGCACCCGACATCGCCATAGCCATCCCCGACGGCTACAAAATAATCAGGAGAGACCGCACTAACCACACCGGAGGAGGCATCGCCATCGTCCACAAGAGCTCCATCCGCATAACGACCAACACCGACAACACGCTCCCCGATGCCGAACACCTCCACTTCTCAATCCACAGCGACCCCAAGACCACCCTCAGAGGCACCCTCATCTACAGACCACCGGGACCTCACACAAAATTCAGCGAAGACATCGCAGACTTCATCATCCCACACGCACTCCCCTCCGCCAACTACATACTCCTAGGGGACCTCAACTTCCACCTGGAGAACCACGCCGACAACAATACCACCACCCTACTGGACAACCTCGCCAACCTCGGACTGAAACAGCTGGTCAACACCCCCACCCACTACGCCGGACACACTCTCGACCCAATCTTCTCCTCCAGCAAACACATCTCCTTCAGCCACACCACAAAATTATCCTGGACGGACCACAGCTGTGTCCACTTCAGCTTCAAAAAAACCACCGTACACCACCACGCCCAACAACCACCAAGAAGACAATGGAACCGAGTCACCACCGAACAACTCACTACAGCCCTCTCTCAGAACCCACCCACCAGCACCGCAGACCACAACGAAGCGGCCACCAACCTCACAAACTGGATCTCAGACTGCGCCAACCTCCTGGCCCCCCTGAAGACCCAGGTACACAAAGACAACCACAAGAAAAACTCCTGGTTCACCCCCACCCTCAAGGACTCCAAAAAAGAATGTCGTACCCACGAAAAAACCTGGCGCCTCAACCAGACCGACGAGAACATGTCTGCTCTCAAGAACGCTACCCGCAAACACCACCAACTCCTCCGCGCAGCAAGAAAATCATCCTTCAAAGACAGGCTCGAAAACAACGCCCACAATAGCAAGGAACTATTCGGTATCGTCAGGGAACTCTCTAACCCCGATGCTGAAAACAACGCCATCCCCCCCTCTCAGGATCTCTGCGACTCCCTCGCGGCTTTCTTTCACCACAAGGTCACCGATATCTACAACAGCCTCTCCACACCCAACACAAACCCACCACCGGAATACAACACTGACAACACCACCATCCACACCTGGAACCCAACCACCACCGAGGAAACCACCCGCATCATGAACTCCATCCACTCATGATCCCCGTCCGACCCATGCCCGCACCACATATTCAATAAAGCCAACCACATCATCGCACCCCACCTACGAGACGTCATCAACGCATCACTCACCACCGCCACTTTCCCCGAAAACTGGAAACACGCCGAACTCAACGCCCTCCTAAAGAAACCTACAGCAGACCCCACCGAATTCAAAAACTTCCGACCCATCTCGCTCCTCCCATTCCCTGCCAAAGTGATTGAGAAGATCATCAACACTCAACTCACCACCGCCCTAGAATCTAACAACTCACTCGACCCCACACAGTTCAATTTCAGAGCTAACCACAGCACCGAGACCGCCCTCATCGCAGCCACAGACGACATCAGATCCCTGACAGACAAGGGAGAGACCGTGGCCCTCATACTCCTGGACCTCTCCGCAGCCTTCGACACGGTATGCCACCGTACTCTAATACGGCGCCTCATCAACGCCGGCATCCGAGGCAAGGCCCTGGAATGGATCACCTCCTTCCTCTCCGGAAGAACACAGAGAGTCCGACTCCCCCCCTTCAGATCTACAGCTACCGAAGTCATCTGCGGCGTCCCACAAGGATCCTCCCTCAGCCCCACCCTCTTCAACATTTACATGACCCCTCTGGCGAACATCGCACGCAAACACGGACTCAACATCATATCCTACGCCGACGACACTCAGCTCATCCTCTCCCTCACCAACAACCCCACCTCAGCAAGAACCAGACTACATGAAGGCATGAAGGAAGTAGCGGACTGGATGACAGACAGCCGGCTTAAACTCAACACCGATAAGACGGAGGTCCTAAAGCTCGGCCCTACTCCCACCGCCTGGGACGACTCCTGGTGGCCCCCCGCCCTGGGCAGCACCCCCCAACCCACCGACCACACCCGCAACCTCGGCTTCATCCTGGACTCGTCCCTCTCCATGAACAGACAGGTCAACGCGGTGACATCGGCATGCTTCAACACCCTCCGCATGCTCCAAAAAATCTTCCGCTGGATCCCCACCGACACCAGAAAGACCGTCACCCACGCCCTCGTCACCAGCCGCATGGACTATGGGAATACTCTGTACGCCGGCATCACTACAAAGCTACAGAAGAAACTTCAAGGAATCCAGAACGCAGCCGCACGACTCATCCTGAACATCCCCCGCCACCACCACATCTCCGGACACCTGAAGAAAC
This sequence comes from Lissotriton helveticus, assembly GCF_964261635.1. Classification (NCBI taxonomy): domain Eukaryota; kingdom Metazoa; phylum Chordata; class Amphibia; order Caudata; family Salamandridae; genus Lissotriton; species Lissotriton helveticus. Next base: position 1,564,244,064 of record NC_136068.1, on the reverse strand, counting down.
TTCACTGGCTCCCAGTCAGCAAAAGGATCACCTTCAGGCTCCTCACCCACGCACACAAAGCCCTTCACAACCTCGGACCAAAACTCATCAACCACCGCCTCTCCTTCTACTGTCCTCCTCGCACACTACGCTCGACAGGACAAGCCCTGGCAGCGTGCCCTGCATCCGCAGGGCCACTGCCGTGGGCAGGTCCTTCTCCTACCTGGCAGCGAAGAGCTGGAACTCTCTTCCCAGCCACCTACGCGCCACACAGGACCAGCTCTCCTTCAGAAGGCAGCTCAAGACCTGGCTTTTTGAGCACTGACTCTCCCCCCCCCAACCCCCCCCCCCAGCGCCTTGAGACCCCCCACGGGTGAGTAGCGCGCTTTACAAATGCAAATGATTGAATGATGTTATTCACTTCATACATAAACTCCCTGGAAGACAACTTGTTAACGGCAACACCAGACATTCACCGTATGGGAGGAACTTCTATCCCTGTACTCCTATACGCGGACGATGCCGTACTACTGGCACGGACACCCCTAGGTTTACAAAGATTATTAGATTCTTTCGGGGTTTTTATGAAGTCACTGGACCTTGTGGTTAATAATGGTAAATCGCACATAATGTCATTAGGAAAGGGGAAAAACAACATTAAATCCTTTTATTGCAACGGGGAAGCTATCACTAGAGTGAAAGTGTTTACTTACCTGGGAGTCGTTTTTGATGACAAAGGACTTTGGGCACCGCAACTCTCAACTAAGGTAAATGCAGTAAGAAGCTCCTCAGCTGCTACATTAGGTTTTGCTAAAAGGCTGGGGGGAAAGCCATGCGAGGCCATCCTAGCTATATATGAAGCAAAAACCATATCAATTGCTAGGTATGGGGCAGCAATATGGGGGTACACTAAATCTGATTCCATTCAAAGAGAAGAAAATACATTTCTACGTGCCCTCCTCGGCCTCCCAGAATCGACAGCGACCCACTCGGTCCACCTCGAGTTGGGGGATAGGGTATATTTCAGATACAATAAAAATGGCCCCAATCCTGCTATGGATCAGAACCTGGTTAAATTTGAATCTTACTCTGAACCACAAGATTCTGAAGGATTGCATGAAATTAGATAAAATGAAGGAAATTCAGTGGTTGTCCTATATTAAAATGTCAACAAAGAAATTGGGGCGCCCATAGATTTTCTCCAATCCTGAAGGTCTATGTAAAGCTGATCTTAAATGGGTTAAAATAAACTACACTAAGCTCAGCGAGTTAGAGCGGGAATCTGAAGAGCTAAGTAAATCTACAGTCAGGGCTCATATCTTGCTCATGTCGTCTCTAGCCATGCAGTCGTACCTTTCCATCGTTACGTTTCCTTTTCACAGATGGCTATTGACCAAATTTCGTTTCAACCAGATCCATTTAGTATTAGGTGACTTACAGGGATGGTGTAGGCCTGAGTATGCGGTTCCTTGTAAATGTGATGATTTTTCCCCCCAAGATACCATGCACCTTATGTTTTTTTGTACTCTGTACTATGAAGCTAGAAAAAGGTTTATTTTTCCAATACTGAAAGGGAAGGCCTTTTTTCTCAAGCTAAACCTGCATTACTGTTTTTACAATTAATGGAATCCCCTCTGATCATGTTTGGCGTTGCAAACTTTCTTGTCGCGTCTATCAGGAGTAGGAGGATCAGACAGGCAGCCCAACAGGATATGATAAACCAGTCATTATAAATCTATTGATAGTGATTAACTGAATTTTAACATGAAATTATTCTTTTCAACTGTTTTTAATGGAATTGCATATTTTGATACTATTTTAAAAGAAATGATAACCTGTATAGTATACTTTTATGATTTTTAATAATCGAATAAAGTGGTTTTGACTTGACTTGACTTGACTACTCCAGAGTCAGATGCAGAGTGACCTCACCTGCCACGGGGGGGGGGGGATGGTGTAGAGTACTTCCGTTCTATCATCACTTGCATCCTTTTTGCTGTTTCAGAAAGTTACTACTACTTAGATTTTTTCATACAGTGCTTAATGTCATAAGCGTGCCGCTTCTAAGCACTACATATAACATGCATCGTGAGCACCCAATTTTACGTAACTCCACGACTTCTGAAGGCTGGAAGCCCAAGTGGGTCATACTAACACCATATCTCGAGCCATTTCTCCAAGGCGGTCAATAACACAGATGACCAGGCGCGGTGCAAGAATTGTTTTAAACAATTATGGAAAATTAGCATGTTGCCTCTGGAGCGCCACCGCCACGCCTCATAAGTAGCTCCCTTTTCTTGTAATTTGGCACCCCCTCGCGGTAGTGGCTGAATGCATCAGCCTTACCTTGTGTTGGGGAACCCTGCCTGAGAGCAGCTCACATGCTCTGGGCCTAGAACTCCTCCACCTTCAGAGGCTGCCTGGAAGCTGCCCTGCTCACATACAGCCCCCTCCCCTCGACGTTCACCCCAGGGAGGGGTAACGAGACAGACTGCCCCCAAAGAGAGATAGTAAACCAGGGCTGGACACCGGGACCAGGTGCTTTGTAGTTTGGCTCCATGCAGCAGAGCACCCACAGATGCGGTGTTCTATTGACATCAAAGGCAGAGAGAAAATGTGAACCAAGGGCCTCATTTATAAGGAACTGGCATAGGGCAGTTGCACAAGTCTTCTCGCTGTGCTGTCCAGTCCCAACGTGAAAGGGCAGGAATAAACCCTATTAAGAAATATTGAGCATTCCTGTCCTTTCCCCCCACGGCCTAACTGGGCACCAAAACCGTCCCTGGCAACTGCTTGACTGGGCCCCTTTGGTGGTGGAGGGGGGTGCGCCAGAGCTGTTTCCTCGAGCTGATTTTGCTGATTTTGTTACATGGGGCCAATATTGCAGGCCCCCTGTAACAACAAGCATTGAAAATGCAATAGGTCTCACATTTGCGAAAGTTTAAGCTATTGGCATTTTTAATGATAATGCCTTTTTTATCAGTTTTGAAAACCCACATATAAATAAATGTCATTATTATTTACAATGCCAATAGCTCAAACTCTCAAAAATGCGAGACCTGTTGCATTGCAAATGCTTGTTTCTGTTTTAATGCAGAAATGTTCAAAGTGTTAAACACATGTTTTTATTAAATTAAAACCAAGCTTCACATGCCGCTTTATACCTGATGTGAGCACAAGCCACATTCCATGATTTATCAGTTCCTGTTGCCTGCCAATGCTTTTGCAATATCCTTTAAGAGTGCCCTTTGCTTATCGGACTGCTGGTATTTCAAAGCATAATGGATTGCGTCCATTTGAAGGCCGGACAGGCCACACAGGGCATCAGGCGTTTCCCCGGGTGACTGGAAGGGTGGAGGAATGGTTTTGTTACTGAGGGACGGTTTTGTAGCAGTGCAAACATTTTAACAGCACCCACTGTGTGTATGTTCCTTGTAAGTCCAGCATTCTTCAGGCAACGATAAAGGTGTTAAGATAGCTCTGGTGATTAATGTACCTGCTGGAGAAGGATATGAGTGTTGTCTAGTGGTAGTTTTGACTCATCTATGGTAGCGCCAAGAGTTAATATGGCTTCTGCAAAGACATGTACCATACAGATCGATCTTACCCCTCAGCGCTACCAGCAGCATACCAACTTCATCCTAGTTGCTGCCCTCCCGTGGTTACAGAGGAGGGTGGTTACACTCTCTTCAGGGGTAAACCAGAGCTAGTGTCACTGGTCGTCGCAAGCTTAGACACTGCCTGAAAGCTTCCTTGAGGCTTAATCATAGGACAAAAAAAAAATCAGACTGCTTTTCAATTTGATAGTTTGTTCCAAATAGTCTTCTTCTTAGAATTTTTCAACCGAATCAAATCCATTTTAGAGATTTTATATAAGGAAGACATCCACTCCAAATGTGTGGGAGGTGTTGCTTCAGCCCATCTCTTACAAATTTCACGTCTGGATAAAAGAATTGCAAAAAATAAGAAGTCTCTATCCGGGCCAGTAATATCCCTCCAGATGCCAAAAATTAATAGATTTGAGGGAAATATGTATCGTATACCCCAGAATTGATGTTAAAGAGTCTCCGACTTTACTCCAGAATTCCACCAGAGATGGACAAGCCCAGAACATATGTATATCCGGAGCACTTTCCAGATTAAATTTTTTGCACTTAGCCGGGGGGCCTTTGGACATTTTAGAGAGCCTTGCCGGGGAGAAGTAAGCCCTATGTGTTGTAAAATAGTGGTTCCTCCTCAACCACGCTGGCTTTACTGTCGAGAAAAGGATGTTATACGAAGACAGCCAGAGGGACTCCCAATCAGTATCCGGAATAGCCTCCCCCCATAATTGCACGGCCAGCTTGAATTCACTGTCAATAGCCTCTTCAATGGCCCGATAGTAAAGGATATTTCTTTCTTCCCTACTGGTTTATTAACTAGATGATCTTCCAAGGGGTTCCCTTTCCCTAATGGAATCTTTAAATTCTGAGACCAGCTCAATAACTGCAGGTATTTAAACCTAGACATACCGCCCACCAGCTTATCGTTTACCGTTGCCCATGGCAATAGCGATCCATCAACTGCAATATCCCCCCATAATACCACTCCCGATGTTTTCAGAGGGACTGCCAACTGATCTTTTAGCCAACTGGCTCCTCTCTGAGACACTGAGCAAACGGCTCTATATAAAGGTCAAAAAGGAGGGGGGAGAGGGGGCAGCCCTGTCTAGTACCCCTTTCAGTTTTAAATGGTCTGATGGTTTTACCATTTAGCACCAGTCTGGCAGATGGTTCGCTATAGATAAGGCGGATATTGCGGCAACATTTTGGCCCAAATTTTTAACTTTTCTAAAACTGCCCCCAAAAATTTCCAATCCACCCTATCAAAAGCTTTGGTTGCATCCAAAGTCATTGCTGCTAGGGGGAGAGAAAAGGTGGATGTAAAATCTATCGCACCAATGAAATCATGTGTAAGATCAAAGAGATTTCTCCCCTTGATGAATCCCTTCTGGTCAGTATGAAGCAGCTCCAATGCTATATTCCCTAATCTATCCCCCAAGATTTTTTAAAAGATTTTGTAATCAGAATTTAACAAGGATATCGGCCTATATGAGCTGCAATTTATAGAAGGATTTCCTGGTTTAAGGATTAGAATGATATTTTATCCCTCCAGGTAACCGGATTCAATTTTATTGAAAACCTCATCCCAAACAGGGTTAACTACCTCACTCAAATCCTTGTATAATTCCGCAGGGAGGCCATCCGGCCCTGCAGCCTTAACCTTCCTACTATCCAGAAGGGCCTTCCTTACGTCTTGATGTGATATTTCTGCCTCCATACTATCTTGGTGAGTTGCGCTCATTGAAGGTAGCTCGATGGAATTTAGCCAGCCTTGAATAGATGTTAAATCAGAGGCACTTTCATCTTTATATAGCCCTTCAAATAAGCGTGGAATATCTCTCCCATCTCCTCCTCTTTACTTGTTAGTAAATTGGAGACTTCGGGGCAGATTTATGAAGGCCTTGCGCCGCCGGTGCGTCACTTTTTCCCATGTTAAAAATGACACACCGGCAGCGCAAGGCCTTCATAAATCTGCCCCTTCATCTTTTATTTGTTTAATTTGATTCTTGACTCTGTCAGTTCTGGCTTTCCTGGCCAACAGCCTTCCTGCCCCCTCTCCATATTCGAAGTGGGCGAGCTTACTCACCTCCCACCTGTTGGAAATTCTCGTTTGAATTGTATTTTCCAACCGCGCCTTTAAAGTCTCTAGTTCTGCCATTAGTGTCTCTTGGAGGTCTTGTTCCTGCTCAGAAGCCAAATTAATCCTTTCCTCCAATAGCTTCATTTGGGACTCCACAGAAGTAATCTCTTGCCTGTATTGCCTATTTGTATGAACGGTTTTATTGGTGATCAGGCCTCTCAAACAGGATTTCAGTGCGCCCCATACCACCATTATATCTGATGAACCTATATTGATATCTAAAAAGGTTTTCACCTCTTGGATCAGAAAGCCGATAACCACAGTATCTAGGAGGAGTGTACGGTCAAACGTCCATACCCTTGGTTGTTGGCTACCAGCTAAATTTAAGTTAATCCATACCGCCGCATGGTCGGACAAGTGAGGGGTTAAATAGCCGATGTTCTGTTTGCGGTCCCTTAAATCATTACTAATCAGGATGTAGTCTATTCGTGACTTATGTCTGTATTTTTTGTTGTAGAAAGATACCCCCAACTGTGTTCCCGATATCTCTCTCCATATGTCACTAAGATCATATTGCTTCATCATCATTTTTAAAAATGCTCTTGATTTAGAGGGGATTGTAGCTCTGCTATTAGATGATTTATCTAGTTTCGGATTTAAAACAATGTTGAAATCGCCTGCTAGAACAGTTAAATCCGGAAACTCCAAGAATTCAAAAAGATGTTTTTTAGCGTTGATGGATCGTCCTGATTGGGACCCAACAATTGTCAGGGGGACATTTTCTACCAGAATCTTCACTATCACCCACCTGCCACTTAAGTCAGTTCTAACATCTTGTAGGGACGCATTTGCTTGTTTTTTTTTAAGGTAGCCTCACCCCTGATGCTAGTTATCTGACCAGAGCAGGCATAATGTTCCACCCACCTAAGCTTTCCACAAATATGATCCATTTCTTTTTTACCAGGTGGGTTTCTTGAAGAATAATTATCTGTGCTGGTGAGACTTTTAAATATTGTAAAATTCTTCCCCTCCTACTTTTGACTCATAGACCATTAACATTCCAAGATAAGCACTGTAGAGTTTTCATGGCAGATATAAAATGGAACTAAAGCCCTGAGACATATTCAAACCTACCCTGTTCCGACACCAAACCAAAAGTAATTCCAAAAGAACTTCATCTAGATTGTGAGGCGAATGCTTTTATTGATTATTTTTACCCTTCTGCTCCCACATCAATGTATTCCCGCCCAACCCACCCCCCACCCTGGAGAACACAACCCTTATTTCCCTGGAATAAACCAGGTTCTGCCTGACTGCTGGCATACTCAACACTGCTTCGTAATTCAGTTGTAATCTCTTCAATTTAGCTTTTCATTAACTCTCCTTTAAGCAACTTCCTCTCACTACAAATCTAAGTACAATACTAAATGGCTACTGAGGAAAACATACTCTGTAAGATGTATAGAAGACTAGGGAGAAATCAAGGTTTTAGATTCCCTAGCAACTCATCCGCTCCCTTTGTTATTGTGCAGTTCATAAATTATAATCCTTATTTAGCACAGTGAGTTATGAACTACCATCAAAGACCTACATGCAAACTGCATGGTACAGGTTAGAAAGTTATGTTTTTTCCCATTCTTTCATTATCCTAACGCTGCTAACAAGAGTTTGTTTGGGTAGAAATAAATTTGCATTAGTAAGGGCAACCCTAACCACTGTATTACGTTCTGAATCCCGAGTTTATGCTTCTCCAAACCTCGCACTCTTAAAAAATGCCTACCAATATGGATAACGTGAATTCTAAAAGCTTGTAGTCCCCTTTGTCTTACATAACATTTTCTATACACTGATTAACTCACATATGATTCATATTGTTTGTCTGTGCGTGGGCATGTGTGTGTGTCTGTGTGTGTCTGTGCGTGTGTGTGTGAGTTGTAAAGTGCTCCAACACCCTGCACTGGTATGAGGTGCTATAAAACAAATGAAATATATGTAAGAGAGCAGCTGTGGATAGATGAGAGGTGCTGTTGGATGGTGATTGCAAGGAACTGATTGAAAAGCCCCAACAAAGATTGTCATATTCTGGTGCCCTTCAAGGTCATAATTTACTATGCTTTAAAAGCTAATACAATTAAATATATAATGAAAAATGTGATGTAAAATGCAGAGTTTTTGCCATTTTTCCCAATTTTCTTTGGGGGGGAACCCTCCAAACCACCTTTGTAGTAGGCAGACTATGCACCATACTGCGCTGGACTGATACAATTTGCCTGGGCTGCTTTGAGTTCACAGTCCAGCCTGCATCTGAAGCTGTTCTGTATTAAGTTATCCTATGTTTTACTAAGTATTCAGTACACACACCAAAACCTAAATATTAAACATGTGAATTTAAAAGCAGGCAATTCTTTAGGAAACGTTTATTCTTGACTTAATTTCACCAATGGTTTGGTAATAAACTTTGTCCAGGTAAAAAAACTGCCTTTATCATATTTAATTTAAAGCACTTGCAACACTTTTTTAAACGTGTTTCCTTTTTCTTTCCTTCTTTCTTTCTTTCCTTCCTTTCTCCTTCTCTCTTTCTTTCATTCTTTTTTCATTTCTTTCCTTCCTTTCATATTTTTTATTTATTTCTTGTCTGTTTGTTATTTATTGTTTCTAATTTATTTATAAAGTTTTATATAGCGCAGACATGACCCATGGGGGTATCAGAGCGCTTTACAGTACATAATTATCACATGTTATACGTACACTCGGGAATCGCATATAATACAAATGAGGTAGACATTGCTGTTTGATTAAAAGCGGTGGCAAGTGGGCTTCAGAAAATTAAAGGTTTAGGATGTTAATTTGTTCATGGGAAACATTTTCACTTCCTTTTTGAAGAAGGTAAAAGAAGAGATTCTGCGTACGTCTGGGGGAAGGTTGTTCCAAATCTTCGGTGCGATACCTATGAAAGCTCTGCACCCAGTTCTCTTTTTGTGGAAGGATTGAGGTTTTAGTAGTAGTGAACTTGCACTTCGTGAATGTCTACAACCCCCCGACCGCTCTAGCTTTTGCTCTAAATAGCTGGGGGTGTTGCTATGTAGGGCTTTATGTGTCATGCAGATGATCTTTAGTTGTATTCTCGACTCATATGGTAGCCAGTTCAAGGCCGGGGTGATGTGGTTATTTCTTTTTATTCCGGAGACCAGCCTGGCCGCAGCGTTAAGCAATGCCCTGATTGGAGCTAGTTTTTATTTTGGAAGACCGCAAAGAGTGGTGCTTCCATAGTCCAGTCTTGGTAGTACTAGGGCTTGGACCGCCATTTTTAGATCACACTGTGGGAGGAAGGGTTTAAGTTTCCTTAAGATACTCAGCTGAAAGTTGGCTCCTTTGGTGGTATTGTAGATTTGTTCCTGCATATTTAAATGTTTGTCAAGGGTAACTCCAGGGATTTTGCGGAGTCAATGATGTGAGGGATGCAATCAAAGGAAGTAAGATGCTTCAGCCATAAGTCTATCTTGGGTGTGTGATTGGGAGGGGAGATGAGGAGGAACTCAGTTTTCTTGGTATTAAGCATGAGGTGGTTGCCATTGAGCCAACTTTGGGTATTCTGAAGAATGGCGTTGAGGGAGATGAAGTCTTCTGGTGAGGAGATTTTTAAATATAGTTGAGTGTCGTCCGCGTATAGATGATATAGAATGTTTTCAGAACTAAGTACATTAGCAAGGGGTTCCATGAGTAGATTAAAGAGTATAGCTGATAATGCTGATCCCTGTGGGACTCCTAGTGTGACCATGGAAGGTTGAGAGAATGATTGCTTCAACTTGATTCTTTGGGTTCTGTTGCTTAGGAAGGAGGTAAACCACTGTAACACTGGACCGGTTAGGCCCATCCTTCGTTCAAGTAGGGACAGCAGATTGTCGTGTTTAACCGTGTCGAAGGCGGAAGATAGGGCAAGAAGTATCAATAGGCACGATTTGTTATGATCTAACATTTTTAAAATGTCATCCATTATGTGGGTGAGGGCTGATTCAATACTATGACCTTGACGGAAAACGGATTGGTGTTTATATAGGAGGTTGAAGTTCTCGATGTGATTGCAAAGTTGAATTTGTACACATTTTTCCATTAACTTTGCCAGCGTGGGGATGCTTGATATAGGGCTATAGTTGTTGAGGTCTGTGGAGACGGAGTTGGCTTTCTTTAGTATAGGTGTGTCCTGCCCTATTTTGAGACAGTCCGGTATGGAACCCTGCCTCAGAGAGGCATTGACAATTTTTGCCCATAGTTGTAGAATAGAGGACTTTATCATTTTGAATACAGATGGGGTAGTTGGGGTTCTTTCCTGGATTGAATGTCATTTTCGATGGTTCTAGTCTTTTCTAGGATGAATTTGGCCAGCTCATTGCAGTTAGGGGTAGCCGGGTTGCTTAGCTCCACTACGTTTGCAGAGATCCGCGATTGTTGTTTTATGATTTTTAATAGTTTTTTAGGACGGTTAATGGCTTGGTTCAGCTGTGTTTTGAAGAAGTCTGCTTTAGCTTTTAAGATATTTCTGTTGTAATTGTTTCTCAGTGCCCCAAGTTGGTGTAGATGATCAGTGGAGGGTGCTGATTTCCATGCTCGCTCAGCTAGTCTTAATTTGTGTCGGTCCGAGTTAAGATTCTCATTGAACCATGGTTTGGAGATTTTGGTGGAGACATTTTTTTCTTGAAGGGGCGCTGTGGTATCCAGGATTTCAAGCATAGTGGCGTTATAAAAAACCGTAAGATCATGGATGTCGGCCATGTATGCTGATGGTGTCAGGGCGGAATTGCATTGGGACACCAAAGTGTTGGCATCGATATTCCGGATATTCCTTTTCTTTTTGTAGATTGGTTTCGTTTTGGAGTTACCTCACTGTTGATGGAGAAGAAGATACTGTAATGATCAGTCCAGTTACATGGGGAGATGGATTTTAGCGATATGATGTTTCTTTTTGCGATGATGTTTCTTTTTGCTATGATGAGGTCTAATGTCTCCCCCTTGTTATGGGTTGGGCTGTCACAGAATTGGAACAGTTCCTGGTCTGCCAGAAAGGATTTGAGACCGCTTACATCAGGATCGCCGGTATTGCTCCAAGGGCGATTGTAGTCTCCCAGAAAGATCTGCGGCACTTGTGAGTTGGCGTTGGCTGTAATGACTTCCATTCGCTCATCAATGAACTTCGGGGGGTGGTATATTATGTGGATTTGGCAGATGATGCCCTTGTCGTCCGTGATGTTGGTGCAAAGATATTCACAGGAGGATAAGGAGATGGAGTCTGCTTGTTTAACTGTGATAGTGTTTCGATAGATGCAGGCTATCCCCGCTCCGGGTTTCTCAGTTCTATCCATGCAAAATATATCATGACTAGGGAGGACCAGTAGGTCAAGGATGGGAGCAGAGGAACTCTTTAGCCATGTCTCGGTGAGGATGATGATGTCCAGGTCATTCACGAGAATTAGGTCATAAATGACCGTAGCATGTTTGTTAGCCGATCTGCAATTGATTAGTGCACACTTTAATTTGCTAGTCGGGTGAGTGAAGGTAGATTGCATTATATTAACCTTTGTGAGGTTTTCCCTAATTATGGATCTGTAGTTGTGAGTGGGTTCTCTGTATGGGTTGGGTCGGATGGGTTGGATGGTGCCATCTAGAGACTTGCTGTTGTCATTATGGCTTGTGCATGAGGTGAGAAGGTCATGTAAGTCATTGTCAGATAGACCATCCATAGCTCTCATTGGTCGATCCGGGTCATAGGGGGAATGTATTTTACTCCGTGTTCTAAAGTCTGGATGTGGATTTGTGATGATGTATCTGCTGGTGTGCTGACTATTTGGTTCACTGTGGCGCTAGTGGCTTTATTAGAGTTTAGGAGTTCATTGGTGATTGATGATAGATTTAGCATTTCATCCGTGTGCTGGACTAGACCTAGGGTTAACTCATTGAATCGAGCGGTCCAGTCATGGTTAGGGCACTTAGTTAAGTGTGTGGGCGTGTGTTCCCATATAGTGGTAGTTACTCCATTGTGGTCTGATAGCGTAGAGATATGGATATCGGATTGGGTGGGGATATCTTTGTTAGTTATTGACGGGATTGGATGAGAAAGGAGGGTAGTAGGTGGGTCAGAGTGGATATGGGGGCTGGTCTTAAGAGGTGCTAACATGAGAGGGGATACTGCAAGTGGAGGTGGTATAGTCGCTGCATGTGGAGTTTGGGTGAGCGGGTAAGGCATTGGGGGTGTTAGGAGTTGATAGGGGGTTTGTTCATTTCTTTCTTTCTTGCTTTCTTTCCTGCTTTCTTTCCTGCTTTCTTTCCTACTTTCTTTGCCTCTTCTTCTTCTCTTTTCCTCTGGCTGGTAGCCAATTGCAAAACTATGGCTTTTATAGTTCTGTGTTAGCCATGACATATTGATTTTACTAAAAGTATGTGTATAACGTAATTACTTATAGGTCTTTTCAGCTACACTTCAGTATTTGTCTGTGGTTGTGTCATTCATATTTTTCTCAAACCCACTTGAGCATGTATCAAGGGGCAAAGTGTCATTCCACTTCAGCCATTGGCTGATTTCACTACGAGTTATGGCATTCTGCACTTTCACAAGAGGCACATCCACACTCAAAGTAGTTCCCTTTAGTGCCAGGGCAACTCCAGACCTTTTGGCTTTGCCAATGCTTGTTTTTGAATCGTATCCACTTTGCTGTGATCTGGTCTCATACCATTACTCGAAAACATATGACCAAAAATGTCATCTACATTTTGTCTATTTTTCATTTTTCTAGGGATGTCATCAATCCTGCTGCCCTGACACGAATGCCCCATCATGTTCTTAGGTTTCTCCAAAGATAATAATGTCATCATTGTAATTCAATCTGGTTCTTACTGACTGATAACATTCCTGATTATTTCCACGGACATTTCTGCTGTTGATGACAGTCCAAAGTTGAGGATAGCATTCTGAAATAATCCCAAATGCATTCTAATTACTGTAATATATATATGGTCACTGTTCATCCAAGTCAAGCTAGTGGTATCTTTTGAATATGCCTGACTTTGATACGATAATAGTTCCATTCAAGCAGCTTATCATATCAGCTGATACTGGTCCAGGGAACCTTTCTTGTATGATGGCAATGTTCTAAATCATCATGTCAACACAGATGCATAATTTTTCAGCATCTTTCTTTGGAACTTCTACAACTACTGACACCCAGGGATTCGGCCCTAATACAGGTTCTAATATGACTTGATTCACAATGTTTGGATTTTCGTCCTCTGCTTTTTCTTGAAGATGGATTGGCACTCTCGGATGATTTCATGCCACAGGTTTGACTGCTTCATTTTTATGTAAAGTTGTGGAAGCTGAAAAAATAATAATAAGGAATAATACAAATAACACAAGTCTCTGTCAGCACATAAGATAGCAAGGTTTATTGGAGACCCACAAACAGCAAATTAACGTACAGCACAGAGACATCAGCAAAGCCACTGAATGTCCAAAGAGGTGACGGGTCTGACAGTTTATATAGGCCAAAACCACAAAAGGATGTAGCATCATAACATAACTAGCACAAATTAAGCATAGTTCATTTGACCAATTAAGAAGAGTTTGAGTATTCATATACCATGTAAGGTCAAAACTATACTGTTGCCAACCACGTGGCCCCAAGTGGGCAGCTTCTGGGACTTTCCACTGTAATGTAAGATATAAGTCTGGTGCTTTTCCAGTTAATAATTGCAACATAATAGAAAGGACCAGACATATTGTAAAATGTGCTATGCTGAAATGTCTGGGCCTACGAGAGCATCTTCCCTGTCACATATTATTCTTGATCAAAACCGTGTCTTACAAAGCTGTGTCTCCGAAGCAATTGGAAAAGTACAAGCATTTGTGCACTGCTTTTTATGTCAACTTAGCAGGCCCTAAAAGCTTACAGCATTTGGTATCATACAAGAAAGATGGCTTCAACAAAGTTATTTTAAATGGTTTGAATATTCTAAGCCCTTGAAATAGCTGTGGACATTGCTGCATGAAGTTATGTTCTTCCACAATTCGGTTAGTGATAACAACAAGTCACAACTCCTGGACCATTACATTGTTCAACAAGCTTGGTGCTGGTATTTCAGATTTCAAAACATGTGTCTCTTCACGAGAATTTACAATGTCATAAATGACTTTTTCGTAAATTTTCCCCAAATGTTCTACTGTATTATGGGCTGAAATATATTAATGGTAAATGGATTAAGCACAGGCTTACCCTTCATCTTGCCACCTGCATTTTACTGCCGGGTGCCTCACTGTCCTGTTTTAAAAGTTGAAGGGTTTTCTCCTATCTGAAATTGGTACTGAAGCTGTTTTTTCTTCATTTTATCTCTTGCAACAAAATGTATCACATTCTTTGTCTTTCATCATCACATCATCAGAGAGTCTGTAGGTTTAAATGTAAATACATTTCTTATGGGTCCTCAGTTTCTTCCATCTTTCAATTGTCTGTCATTTTGGGTACTCATCTTTACATCCTTTCAGTATATATAATTTTCCTTTGTTCTTGTATTTTTTTTTAATTGATGCAAAATGATTGTTATTTTTGCATTTGCAGCACATCTGACATTGTGCTGTACACGTTCTTGAGTGCAAAGTGGATAATCCATATTTGTAGCGCAATTTAGTGTTGAACCTGCTATCTTTTGTTGTTCATTGTGTTTCCTTTCATCTGTTTTTATTCGTAGCACCTGGTTAACTATTTAGGGGCATATTATCAAGGAATGGTGTTAAAATTATTGCCGCTTTAGCGGCAGGAAACTGCCGCTAAAACGGTGATAATGGGCTTGATAATATGCCCTAGAGAATTCCAATGGAAGCCCAAGTTAACAACAGAACATGGGCTTCTATATGAATTCTCAAGGGCATATTATCAAGCCCATTGTCTTCGCTTAGCGACAATTTCCTGCCGCTAAAGCGGCAATAATTTTAACACCGTTCCTTGATAATACGCCCCTTAGTTTCTCCCTGCTTCCATAGCCAATGCATGAGCTGCTCTCATTTCAGTTCTTGCCAGTTGCAAGATCTTTGTGAAAACCATAGATCTTTAGTAAATTGATCCTAAATTCAGTTGTATTTATTATTTCCATCCTTTATGTTATTTATTAACTCTTATTAACTCATTTACACACGCTTCTTCATATGTATTTACTTCTCCCTCAACTTCCTTTTCTTTCCCTATTTGCTTAGAAAAAAAAGACTGTTCTTTTCTTTTTGCCACCATTTCTTTATGTGCCTCATGCTGGCTTGTGCTTACTTTCACACCACGTTTTGTGCTGACATTATTTACTCCCTTCTTCCTTGCATGTACCTCTGACTTGCTGGAGCTCTTTACTGCTTCATGCTCCACTATTTTTAATATTTGTCACCAGGAGTGACTAGGTGCATGAGCTGATTGCTTGCTAGACAGCAGAGTTATCTCCCAGGTAATGTTTACAGGTAGTAACCCTACAACACTACACTACACAAACACTACAACCCTACCCTAAACCCTACAACAATACACTACACAAACACTACAACACTACCCTAAACCCTACAACACTACCCTTAACCCTAAAACACTACACAAACACTACAACACTACCCTAAAACACTACACTAAACAAACACTACAACACTACACTAAACCCTAAAACACAGACACTACCCTAAAACACTACACTACAAACACACCATTAAAACGTAACACACAACCCCATACAACACAAACATTAAGGCACTACTTTGACACTGACCTAAACCCTACAAAAGTAACCCCCATCCCAAGCGCAATCTACCTTACCTCTCTTTCCTTGTGGTTCCTCTCCAGCGTCCCGTCTCTGCTCCTAGTTCCTGCTTCCAGCGTGAGCTGAGGGGCGGTGTACGTCGTTGTGAGGAAACAGCCTCAGTTTCCTCACAACGATGTGTATAGCCATTACATCGCATGCATTATAAAAGTGCATGCGATGTAATGGTTTGCGTAGTTAACGCAATGCGTTGTTACATCACATGCGTTGTGACGCATGCAATGTAATGGCTATGCGTGGTAAAAACTGCGTAGTAATGGCTGTTTCCCATCTAAACGGTCTCTCACTGACGATCCCCAACAAGGCTTAAGCCAATCTGGGCTGCTAGTGTTCCCCTTCTGGGAGGGCATGGTCTGGTGATTTAGGTTCAACTGTTCTTATTGGAGCAGGGGTAAGACTGATTATCCTTGCCTGTGGGCAGAAGACAATGGACTAGAATGTAGCCCTGAGTGATTGTGAGCAACTAAGACTTTTGCAAGCAGCAAATTAGCATAGAGGATGCTTAAGAATGATCATTGCAGTGTTGAATTGTTGTGTTGGCATCCTTTTCCTTTGTGTATTGTGTTGTCTATCTTGTTTTTGATTAATTGTTTTAATGATGCACACTTATCTTTAGAGTGTTTAAATAGTGGGCAGCATAAGGGGTTCACACAGTCTTTAAAAGGCATTCTTGCTTCTGTTGGAAGTGTCACTGATTATGATTCTCTTGTGGTCAGCCTTGGTCCCAGTGATGCACTTTCTGCAGGCAGTAAATATGGTATTCAATAACAATAGGTAATCTAGCACTCAATTTGCTGTGAGTGAGCTTGTGTGTGTTCCCATGTATAAGGGTGTTTTCCTAACGGAGGTAGACCTGAATCAGCTATTGATGTTTGCTGTTATCTGTAAGATATGGTTCCAGTTGACAAGCAGCGTTTCAATGGTAGTGTTGTAGAGTTGTGGAGTTTACTAAAAGATTTTGAATGACATTTTCAGATAATTTAATGGATTTGCTTGTCCTCAATAGGTGGGTGCAGAATGGAGTTGAGCGCGTGGTTGGTCCAGTCTGTGGGCTTCAGAGGTGGCATGTGAGGTTGGACTCATAGGAGAAAATGAAAGACTTGGGGCACAATTCTCAAAGGTAAAGTTAGACCAAAAGTCTAACTTAGACCAAAAGTCTAACTTTACTACTTTTCAGTATTCATGGTTACCCTGCCTGCCTGGATAGCAAACCACTCTGCACTTACATTTGTAGTATGTATCTATGCCCCTTGCTCTGACAGTGTCACATGCCAGACCCAGTGACCGTTGCCTTCACTAGTGAGTCATGTCTGCTACTAGGTTTGGAAGCCCCTTTATTCAACTACAACTTCCAGGTGTTAATGTGTGTAATCTTAGTGTCACTCAGAATGAAGACAAAGTTTGTGACTTATCCCCTTGCCTTGATAGTGCCTTGTGGTTTGTGCTGTGCTGTTATAGATGTTTGTGAAACACTAGGGTTGCAAACATTAACAATTGCTTTTGATAAAAAAAGTTTCCCAGGTTTGAACATAGAGATTAGGATTCTCTGTTGTTCTACAGTATCCTCATTAGTGTTGATGAATAGTCAACTTTTTTAGACATTAGGTCATCAAACTAGAATACAATATGCCTTATGATAGTGCCATACTTCTGTGTTCTACATGTATACAGAGCTTTATGAGCACTAATTGTTTGCATTATGCTGCAGCATTTACCAAGAAATCTAGACGATTAGGCTTCTCAGTGTGAGTTTGTTGCTTCACTGCATCAAGTTAGTGGTATATTTTGATAATGTGTTTAATATTGTGTTTTGTTTGTTTCCATAACTTAACTTCTCTTATATACTGTAACTGTCTTTTTTATCTATGCGAGATTAGTAAATATGTTGTGCAACGTATAACCAATAGCAGGATGCACAATTAATTGATGCTGTTATAACTGTTTTATGCTGTACATGATCATGAAACATACACAGGGGCAGATTTATGTTGCCTGACCCATCTCTGCAAATCAGCAGAGATGTGCCAGGAAAGGTACGGCACGCAAGTTTATCCTTGCGCCACACATGATGCGCCGCATTTAGAATGCGGCGCACCACGGCGCAGGAATAAACAAATGTGTGTCGTATCTAGGGCAGTGCTGAAGTTGTGTTGCATGCAGTACGCAACTCTAACACTATTCCAACTTTGCCCTATCTGTAACGTGGTGCGTCAAGCCTTACGCCTGCTACAAGCAGGCGCAGGGTTTTGACGCACCAGCGTTGGTAAAGTGACTCAGTGAAATCTTGTAGATTTCACTGAGTCACTTTTCAGGGGCGTTTCTGCGATGGAACGCCCCCCCCCGCGTGGAAACGCCCACATGAAACCTGACGCAGGTTTCATGTGACGCAGGGCCTTACACCGTGACACATCTCCATAGATGCATCACGATGTAGGTAGGTCGCAACGTGGTGCAGGGTTTACGCCGCCGCTGCATCACAGAAGTGACGCAGCGGCGGGGCAAAAGTACCGCAAGTCCGACATAAATCTGCCCCACAGTCTCTTTGTTTTTTTCCTTGGCTGCTCAACCATAGCTACCTAAAGAGTCATGGAGGATTGTATGAGACATTTGCTGTACACTGACGGACCCTTAGGTTTCTCCATTTAAGAACTTGATGCCTCGTGTACTTATCCGTCTAGAGAAACCAACCTGACAGGTGGGATGTGTTGTTGCACTGCTTGAGATGGTGCAGATGTTTTAGATTGGTGTGGCGAAAATGGATGTGGTGTTGTTAGTAATAGAGACTTTATGGTGTGTAATACAGAAGTGCTAGGCCATAGCTCTTTCCTGGCAATAACAGTGTCCAACAAGAGATAAGCAATGTCTTCATCCATCCTTATCTGAGGGTGTCTGGTCGATGGGACTTGCTGACTATTCAGAGAAGTCATAGGGTGGCAGAAGAGGTGCTGAGTTTGGCTGCAAGTGAAACCTAGGTATCTGCTTTGATATGTGGGGCATGCACATCCTGCCTGGCCTTTGACCAAGGGAATCATGTGTCAGGCACTAGATCGTTTTATGAACAATGGTTGGCATAGCCTTAGTTGTGATGCTTGTGCAGCTGGTCAAATGATCGTATTTCAAGGATCAAATTGACATGAAAAATGTAGCCGCCTCTATCACACTAGACTGTTTTGTCTATTTGCATATTCAGCCATCATACAGAGAATAAAGGATTGGATTGAAAACTTGGATTGTACCAACCCCTCGCCACAAATACTTCCTGAGGAAAGCGGCTAGCGGCGCTTGGGAGTGTCGCAAACGGAGATTCCGACGTGGGAAGATGTGAGGCATTCATGGGCACTGTCTCTGCGGCCTGAGCGGTGCGGGAAATCACCGTTTTGCCTCTACGTCCGCCGTTGCTTAGAAGAAACGAGCGGCACACAAAATGGCGGCGCGGTGTCTGTGAGGATGAGCCCCTCTCGCAGCCGCCTTGCGACGAACAGACGAGGACAGCCCAGTGCGGATCATGACCACAGCTCAGGTAGCATTTAGCGTGGTGCGCTTACAGCAGCGATAACGCTGCTGCCTTGATGCTGCATCTTTCTGCCCTGCCTGACCCTAAGATGGCGGCCGCTTAAGCCCCGGTACCGGCGAAATGGAATATCCGTGCCTAATCTACGGGACCTACTGACACTGGTGGTCTCCCTCTCAGTAGGCCTCTCTGGAATACTGCTAGATGTGCTTGGCCCTGCTCACCTTGTACCATGCCTTAGAGGTGCTTGAAGAGTTCTCTGGGCACTCACCACCGCAAGTCAATACAGCACTAGTAAGTAGTAAATGACTGCCATTTTGGGCCCGACAGCATCTTGGCTGCCCGAACGGGTGGAGAGGCCCGCACTGTGAGTTGTGCCGAGTAGCACCGCTGGACTGAACCAGGAAAGGAAAGTGTAGCCAATTGCACGTTCCTGACTCATATGGAAGGCCCCTGGTGGGCTGATTGCAATCGGTGGTGGCTGGGGAATCTGAAGGAGAGCAGACCTGAGAGGAGGAGAACCACTGATCAATAGCGGTGCGCGAGGTGGCTGTAGGGCACTAGAGAGTGAGGCAGAAGATCCACATGGTGCTGCAAAGGGGGAGCTTTGATGTGTCCCTGCGTGTACACCAACTCATCTAGGCTGAAACATCCCATGATGGCGACTATAACAGCCCCAGGAAGAAAAGCTGAGACCTAGATACTTTTGTATGATGCCCGGTGGAGCTACCTCGCTAGCTATGTGGGAGATTGACTTTGGGCGTCCTCCTTTGACTATCACCTACCAGCCGAACTTCGGGTTAACGCTCTCGCGACTCTCCTGACCTTATCTTCCCCCTCTCCCTTCCCCCAACACTCCCCCCTCTCCGCTCCTACTCTTTCCAGCTTCTGTCCTCTGCCCTCACATGCCCTTGCCCTTTGTCCCCACCCTGTTTTTCTGTGAACGTCATCCCTTGCCACTTGAGACAGCACTATTTTGTCTGATGCCCGATGGAGCTACCTAGTTTAGCTATAGGGGAGATGGGCCATGGATTCCCTCCTTGGTCGTCACCTACCCAGTCGGTCTTTCGACAGAATTCCTTTCGTCTCTACGGTTGTCTCTTCCCTTATCCTCACTTTCTCTACCCCTCTACCCCCCACTACTTTCTCTCTCCTTTCTCTCCTCCCCTAGTGTATTGCTGATTGTTTGATATAATGTTTACTTGTTGATCTTTTTCTGGTATATTGTTGAACCACATTGCTGCACTTCCTTTCGTCTCTCCTGCCGTCTCTTCCTGCATCCTTCTGTCTATTTATGTCTCTCCTTTCCTCCACTCTCTATGTATTGAGACCGAACTATTTTGTCTGATGCACGATGGAGCTACCTGGTTTAGCTATGGGGGAGATGGGCGGTGGATTCCCACCTTGGTCGTCTCCTACCCAGTTGGTCTTTAGACAGACTTCCTTTCGTCTCTACGTTTGTCTCTTCCCTTATCTTTACATTCTCGGCTCCCCTACTGTGGTATATAAATAAATAATACCGGATCTAGGTTTGTCTGGACTTAGCAATAACAGATAGCTCAATAAAATAAGAGTCAAGATTCGAGGTAGTAGGAGTTTGCAGGTTTATTACAGCATAAAGGACAGGAACAGGACAACCTGCACAGGAATAGGATGGCAGCGCTGCCGGGGGCAGGGTCGGAATCGGCGTAACATTTAATAACAGTGCACGATCATATATACTAAAACAGTTGCATTACAATACATACGATAGGCGGAGCAGTGGGTGTGGTCAATAGCAGTCGCGAAAGATAAGGGTGAAAGTAGGTGTAACAGAGGCGTATACATAGACATGTGATGCAAACGTAACAGAATATGTCATAAATGGGGCGGAAACATGGAGGGGGCTACCTAAGGAGCCGGGACCTCTGACCTAATGGTGCGCGCAAACTGGCAATGACGTGTTACTAGAAGAAGCTGGGGGCTATGAACTCTGTGCTAGGAGCAGAGACTGAAGTCTGGAGAGTCAGGGCGACATGTACCTAAACAGTATCTAGTATCTGATGTTTTGAGAACATGTTGATATAAACTAAGAGTCAGGAGGGGAGAGGCTAACGGACTCTAAGACTGGAGCATGCATTATTCTACATGTAGTGCGTGATGAAGAATATTAAATGATCATTAAATGCAGTATTTCTCTTACATGGAGACGTAAAGGCTAGACAATGACGGAAACTATTGATGCGATTCAGTAGCTTTAGGAATGCAGAGAAGGAGGACTGAACTGATAACTGGAATCATAACATACTCTTGGCAGACTCAGAGGCAGAGCCAGGCTGAGCCGGGCACTGCGAGGCAGGAAGTAAGTGAAGGGTCAGGGATACAGGTGGGGGCTGTATCGCTCCTCAGCGAGGCTTCAGGAGACAGGAGCTGAATCTGGTGTCCAGGCCCTTTTGAGGCCTAGAAACGGGGACTTTACAATGGAATAACGTGTACACTGAGAAACGTGGCAACGTAACTTTTACATAGGCCTGATATTCGTAGTATTCACGAGAACTGGAAATTGGCATACTAGAGATGGACACAACTGTAATTGCGTCATTAATCGAACATAGGGAATACATATGCATATTAATCATGCACAGATAACATATGATGGAGGACGCGTAGGGACACAGAACATGGCAAAATTTACTTTTCCACATTCCCTCCTTGTCACTACGTTTCCGTCAGGAAACATCAATATTCATGATACCGTCTATCATTTCATACAGTATCATTTGCTCGTCTCGAATTATCCTGGAACGGGATTTAGAACGGGGCTTGGGACTAGGAATACAAGAGGTAGCACAAATGCCGCAAATCGCAGGGCCACATTGTATACAGAGGCAGCAGCTAAATATGATCGCTACTGCAATACCTAGAAAGGACAAGACTTTCCATCCCCAAGCGGAAATTATATTCCAGAACCAACCGGACCATGTCCAGGTGCCTGGATCTTGGTGTAACAGATGGGCAATTTTATGGAGTCTGGTTATAGCTGAATAAACAGACGGTGCGTTATTTGGAATGAAAATGCAGCAACTAGATCCGATGACTCTACAGGCCCCGCCCCTATCGGCCAATATGACGTCAAGGACGAGACGATTCTGTAAAACGACAAATCTCATAGCAGATTGCTCTTCGGTTAAGTTACCTAGAGCAGAGGCAGTCTCATTGACTACTGCTTCAAGGGTTCTGGTTAACCTACGAATTAGCTTACTATTCTGGATAGGTCCTATAAAGAAGAAGAAACCTCTATTGAAATCTGTATACTGTTCTAGAGCAGTTTCAGTATAATCGACAATGGGGGACTCCCTTCTATGTCTAAGGTGTACTAGATGTGTGTTTCTATGATAATCAGATGGGGCTAGGAAAACAGGTGGCAGTAGGAAGGCAATGTAACAGGTTCCCTCCCAATCGAGGGGCAGACGAACATATGCGGTCTGACCACAAATAAAATAAGAATGACGTGAAGCTTTGAAAATAGATTTCCCACTGTCACTATATTTGACAATAGTAGTACAATCGCTATGTCCTACATGTACGGAACCATTATTTCTAACACATAATTCGCCTTTGACTGGTAGTACTGAAATAGCAGGTAAGTCTGGAGTGGAATCAGACTGAACATTCAGGACCATGAAATTCGAAGAATAATTACCTAAATTGTAAACTTCGTTTTCTAGATCTAACCCTGTTCTGTGGGGAAGACCTTGCTTGTCTGGGAAACATGTACTGTTAAGAAAAGACATATCTGTTGAGGATGACGTTAACGTGGACCATGCTCCACACGAACCATTATGTGAAAATGGATAAGGAAAGAGTGGCAGAACTCCCTTTGGGGTCTGGAAAGGGGGGAGTCGACCACACACCCAACAATTAGTGGCATTGCTGGTCTGGTGTGAATAATGTAACATGCGGATAAAAGAATTGTTACGCATAGCGAGGCGGTAAGAGAGTTCATGAGGAGGCAGATCACTAAACGTGTGCTCTACTGTAACATTAGAAGACTTATTCACATGAGAAACTGGAAAATACAGATAAAATGCATAACTGGTGCAGGAAATCATAATACTGAGAAATAATATGAAACATAGAAAAACGATACATCGGATTGAGTTTTGACTAACTCTCTCACTATGGGGGTCTATTTTATACATGTCAGAAACCGGTCTAACCGTTTCACCTAGGGGAGGACTTAGACAATCAAACTGGCTGACTTACTTTACTAGACCTTAGCTTTTGCTTATACTCCTGTTGCGGAGTTGTCTCTAACAGGGAGGGTGTAGTATCAGTGTCTTTTGCGGGACAGTCCTTAAGAATAGTACTTTGGCAGTCCTTTGAGTCCTCGGAAATGTTCTTTGATACTGGTTTCAATCCATAAAATCTTTTGATATGCGAAAGATGCACCCAGCCTTTGCGTCCCTCCAACTTCACGGCTGTACGGGTGGCCAGGAGGACCTGTCGGGGCTCCTTCCAGCGAGGCTCCAGCGGACTTGAGCGATCGAAATTTCGCACTAGGACCATGGATCCGGGAACGATTTCATGCGGTGCCACCTCGTTATTGTCTGGAAATGCGGCAGCAACCTGTGAACGACAAGAGTTGAGGGCAGACATCAAGGAAGCTAGGTAATCTGTCAGCATATTACTGGAGACATCGGTAATACTTCGGGGTCTAGGAGTACCCCACATGTTAGGGGGGCGGCCGAATACGACCTCGTACGGGGACAGACCTGATCTGGAATGTGCGACCATGCGCATATAGAACAGGGCGACCGGCAGAGCTACTAGCCAGTCCACACCTTTCTCTTGACAAACTTTTGCAATTCGAATTTTCAGGGTCTGATTATGTCTCTCTACGAGACCGGCTGCTTCTGGATGGCGTACACAATGGAACTTCCACTGGTACCCTAACAAAAGGGACACATGTTTCATGAGTTCAGATGAGAATGGCTGGCCGTTGTCAGAATATACGACCCTAGGGAGTCCATAACGGGGGAAGAACTCACGAACCAACTGCTTGGCAGTGGTCGCGGCTGTGTAATCTGGGACTGGATATGCTTCTGTCCACCTGGACAAAGCGCATACAACTACAAGGACATACTTGAAACCTCGACATCGCTCCATCTGAATGTAATCCATCTGGAGGACTTCAAAAGGGTGGTCAGGGGGCTGGAAACCACCTTGTTCCACCGGGACACTTTTACCAGGATTAAACTGGCAACATATCATACAGGTACGGACTTTCTGCTTGGCTGCAGCTCGTAAATGCTTGTTGAACCAAATATTCTGGATACTGTCTAACATAGCTTTTTCTCCTAAATGTGCTGGACTATGTGCGGTATTGATAATGACTTGAACCATAGAGTCGGGGAGAAACCATGTGGCTCTACCCTTCGTTAACCATCCTTGATCTGTCTGGACCCCTCCTTGTTCGGACCATTTCTTGATTTCATCGGGAGTAGCATGTAACTGGATATCTATGACATCTTGAGTAGGATCCTTAACTGTCATACAGGTAGTTGGATCTGGAGTGTATGTCGGTGTCTTATTTACTGGAATGTCTGGTGTCTGAGCTGTAAGCTTGGCTGTGCGATCTGCTAGATCATTACCCTGGGAAATAATGTCAGTAACTTTCGTATGCGCTTTGCACTTCATGATAGCAATGGATGTCGGTAAGTGTATGGCATCTAACAGAGCTTGAATAAGGAGACCATGCTGAATCTTGGTTCCATGAGAAGTCGTGAAACCTCTCTCCTGCCAGAGCACTCCAAAGTTGTGTACGACTCCAAATGCGTAGCGTGAATCTGTGTAAACATTAACTTTCAGGTTCTTGGCGTGAATGCAGGCTTGTGTCAGAGCAACTAGCTCCGCTGCTTGAGCAGACAGGGTGTCAATGCGGTGTGTTTCAATAACTTCAGTGTCAGTAGTCACTGCATACGCGGCGACTAGTTCTCCTGTACTTGTTCTCATACATGAACCATCCACATAAAGTGTCAGGTCGGGATCTGGTAATGGAATATCTGTCAGATCTTGTCTTGGCTTTGTCATGATGTTAACTATTTCCACACAGTCGTGTGTGGCAGGATTCGAAATAACTGATGGTAACAATGTAGCAGGATTTAAAACGTTGCAGCGTCTGATTTCTATGTGTGGCTGGAACAGTGTCAATTCATAACCTGTTAAACGTGCAATTGTCAGGTGCTGAGTTTGTGTTCGGTTTAAAAGAACTTCCACGGAGTGTGGAACTTGTACTGTCAGGGAGTGTCCTAATACTATGGAATCACGTTGTCTGATAGCTAGTGCTGTGGCTGCAACTGACTTGAGGGACACAGGCAGAGCCTGGGCTACAGGATCTAATGTGCTCGAGAAATAAGCACAGGGCTTGTACTGTCCTGCTTGATCTTGTGTGAGAACTGATAATGCTGTACCTTCGCGTTCAGTGACGAAAAGTGTAAAAGACTTACTGTAGTTCGGTGTTGCTAGAACTGGGGCTTGACATAGGGCTTTCTTTAACTCATTGAAACTAAGTGTATGTTCAGATGTCCAAGGGAGAACAGTCGATACGGCTGCCTCCTGTGTCGTTAACTGTATCAGTGGCTTGGCTAGAAATGCATACTGAGGAATCCATTGTCTGCAATAAGAAGTAAGGCCAATAAAAGCACGTACCTCCTTCTGGGTCTTGGGCTGAGGAAGACTCGCTATTAACTGGATACGGTCTGGTGTCAACTGCCTACCCCTCTTGGACAGTAAGTGTCCTAAGTAGACCACTTGCTGGACACAGAATTGAAGCTTCGAAGTGGACACCTTGTGTCCCATCTCGGCTAGGAAATACAAGACTGTAAGTGATGCTCGCTCGCAAGCACATTCAGAACGGGCTGTGATCAGGAGATCATCGACATACTGGAGCAGGGCAGTGTCAGTTGGCATGTGAATGTTGTCTAGTTGTCTCTTAAGTGCTTGACTGTAAATACTAGGACTTTCTGTGAAACCTTGAGGAGCGCGTGTGAACATATAGCTCCTTCCATTTAAACAAAATCCGAAAAGAAACTGGCTGTCTGGATGAATGGGGACACTAAAAAACGCGTTCTTGAGGTCTATGACTGTAAAAAATGAGGCTTCGGAATCAATGGCTGTCAACAGGGAAGAGATATCTGGGACAACTGGATACTGGGGAATAATACATTTATTGAGTTCCCGAAGGTCAATCACTAAACGATATACTGGAGGTGCATTTGGATCAGTACGTTTCATAACAGGAATGATCGGAGAATTGCATACATTGGAGTCAGTTTCTACAACTACTCCTTGAGCCATGAGCTCGTCAATAATTTTGGATAAGGCTGCTACAGCCTCTGGTGGCAATCTGTACTGTCTTATTCGTGGTAGGCCTACACCTGGCTTGAGAGTCACACGATGGGGTGTGATTTGCATAAAGCCGACATCAGTTGGACCTTGCGCCCATAGATGCTGCGGAACATTAGACAATCTCGGATCAAAATCTCGTAATACATAGTGACCCTTGAAGTCACGTAGGAACAATCGTATTCCCTCTGGGGAACAGCATATAACTGCACCTAATTCTTTCAGTGTTTTAATACCTAATAGATTTTCTGGACATGACTTAGTAAGTAACAGATCAGTAGTGCGGGACAATGGACCTACTTCTAGAGTAACTGGCTTTGATATTTCATTTACAATAGGTTTTCCTGAAAATCCAAGGGAAACATTTCTTGAGCCTGAGAGCGGAGCCCCTGGAACTTCGGCGTGACTTATAGTGGTCCTACTTGCCCCTGTATCAATCAAAAACTTTCTGT
Organism: Lissotriton helveticus; assembly: GCF_964261635.1. NCBI lineage: Eukaryota > Metazoa > Chordata > Amphibia > Caudata > Salamandridae > Lissotriton > Lissotriton helveticus. The sequence continues at coordinate 1,564,217,220 of NC_136068.1, read as the reverse complement.
CTTTCCCTAATACTTGACTATGAACATAGGGACCTTCTTGATCTACAGGTATCTCGATGAGAGGCAAGCCTACCTCCCTCTCTAGGCTGTTTCATGAATACGGTTGATACTCTGGATACTCAGACTGTGCATACTGGTACATCTGCTGTGTAACATGCTGTGTTGCAGCGATAGGCTGCGGTGCTGTAACTGTCTGTGGTGCATTCTGTGACTGAGGAGTCTGTGTAACTTGTTCTTGTCTCGGCGGACGTGGTCTTTCTTTAGTCTTACCGGTAGCTATGTTGTGTTTCAGAACTGCACACTCGTTTATAAAATGACCTGGCTGTTTACAATAATTGCAGTTCCCTTTAACGGGAGCTGCAGGATGACTAGCTTGATTTGGACCCCTCTTCTGACTGTCTTGAGGAACAGATTGTGCAACTAGTACTTTCATTTTCGTGTCTTTCATACGTTTTCTCTCGTGATCTTGTTCTTCTCTGATTCTATTCTGGTGATATTGAAGCATCTGTAGCATCTGGGACGGGGTATTAGCTTGCCAGGTACTTTCGACTTTCAAAACTCGGTTTTTAATTTGTGGACTTGAATTCTCGACTAATTTAGTAACAAAAAGATGAGGGTATGACTCGCTACTTGTCTTGAGGCCACTGTTTATAATAAAACATTTTTCAAATCTAGAGTAAAAATCACTAGTGTCTTCGTCTTGTTTCTGTTTACATGCTGAGATTGCATCCCAGTCTTCCTTTTTAGTTGCTAATAGTCTGGGCAAAACTTGTATTAACAGTTCAGGTAATTCTTTACATTTATCTCCAAGACCGGTACCTGGTACTCGTGCCTTGTCTTCAGCTTCTAGAACTGCCCAATCGATCTTTTTCTCTCCCACCTCCCATTCTTTTTCTTTGAGTTTCTCATATACCCCTGCGGGCAACAAGACCTTTAACATTTTAATAATATCTGGATACGTGTATTCTCCCATACGGAGCATGTCTTTTAATTCTCGGTGGAACCCTGTTGGATCTTTATCATGACAGGGAATTAACTTTTTCATCTCTAAGAGTTCCATCTTTGTGATCGGGGTGTAAACAAACACTCGTTGCATTTCACCACCGTCTGTCTTAACTGGATGCACTTCTCGTAATGGATTCTGTCTATCTATGTAAAAGGGTTTACTTTCTGGGGGTGAGACATGAACAAAATGCGGGTTCAAAAACATACTATATTTGTGGCGCTGTTCTAGAATGACACTAATTAAATCGGTACCTAAACCTTTCCATCTATACTGGAGTAACTCGTTCAGGACATCGTGTAACGGACCTGGATCAGAATGTTGACCCTCATACAATGTAATGAGGTGCTGGATCATATACATACCCGCCAGTCGTTGCTCGGCTGGGGGCATTTTCAGAAACATTTGTGCCACTATTTCGTCTGGAAAAGTGGTAGAATCAGTAATCCATCGGACTGCTGATCGGACTAGTTCTTGTTCATGCATGGTACTTAACTCGCTATAACCGATTCGTGATTTCAGAATGTGATCGGTAGCTTGAAATACTTGTTCCAGAGAACCTTGTTCTGGTGCTGGATGATGAAAAATTGACTTGTGTTCTAGGCGCAAATGGCGATCTGGAAATCTAGATTTTCCTACATACGCTATTCTGTCGGGATTCTCGTCCTCTACCTCTTCTGTAGAAGAGTCATTTTCTTTCTCGCTTACTTGTGCTTCTTTACGTTGTTCATGTACCCTTATTATTTCTTTACGGATTTTCTTGTACATACTCTCTATACTACTGATAGTCCTGTGCTTACCCTCGGCTATATTATCACTCCACCTTGTCAGGGCTTTCATTTCGGTTTGATCTTTGGTCGGATAATCTTGTTCCCTTATTAGACAATTAATCAGAAACTTTAATATCATGAGCTGGACTTCAACTTTTCTTTGGCACATGACGTCACTAATACTTTCTGGATCATTCCCTGTACAGATGAAACGATATATTCTGTCTAGATCTTCTTTCATATCTGGTAGGGTGACTAGATACTCGGTCACCTTTCTCACGCGTAATGAATATAAAACCATATTATCCTCGCCTGGGACTGGATCATAGCCACATTCGGTAAGGGCTTTTCTTATTTCTGCAACAGACTGATATCTGGGCGTACGCTGTGACGCTTGTGCATGTAATTCGGCTAACGTTAAACGCTTGTGTGGCGGCGGGGTTCCTGGAGGACCTCCCCCTGCGGCCCCTAAACTAGAGTCGTCTACTGATGCTCTTCGTCCTGGCAGAGTGGGAAATGGAAATGTAGGCTGGACTTGTATGGCGGGCTGGACCGGGGGTACCGTAACAGGTACTCCGGTGTCTGGAGGAGCGGGAAGTGCCTGATTTACAGGGACTGGCGGAGTAGGAACAGGATTTGCATATTCTGGGACTGTGTCGTCCAAATAGGACGAAATGAAAATATCAGCTGCGGTCGGTTTGTGACGTAGCTTGGTCGGAACTAGTGGTGGCGGGAAATTACTGGATGCCTCTGGGGTCGCTTTTGGCAAGCCCTCGGCAAGAAGAGGATACATACCCTTGATGAGGGCATGCCTCTGTCTGTCTGACTGTTCTGTTTTAACTCGTTCACCAATCTCGATTAGTTCCCTTTCCTGGGCTCGTTCCAAGGATTCTCTACTTAATTCTGACTTTCTGATTTCTTTTTCAGTTCTTTTATGAGATTCTTTGCGCCATAACTCAATGGCATCTTTCTGTGACTGTCTGGCTTTCTTTTTCCATAATGCTTCTTCTACTCGCATGATGCACTCGGCATCCCATGTACCCGATACGGGCCATCTATACTTTTCTTCTAACTGTTTGGTATACTCTACCCATAAATCTAGATACAATATGGCGCTTATGCCATGCTTCTGATACATGAAATGACCTGGACTGTCCCTAGGCGGGACAGGAACTGCTTCTTCTAGCAGACCCTTTCTAGTTTTTAACTGACGTAATCTCGAAAAGAGGGACATTGCAAACTTGAATCTGAACACAATACAATACACGAGGAACAATAACAATTGAGAAAACAATTCAGGCATACCACGACATTGAAAATACATTGAATAACATTATGGAGCAACAGTTCGGACAGAATACTACCTGGAACACTGAGAACAGAAACACATGAATTTCTCGAGAACGGAACAGACTAGAATTACTGGATGCGCTGCTGAAACAGCACGGAACATACCGGTCCCATAAAGGGACGCATCAAGACCCGTATCCACCTAGGTGAACACTTCGTTTCAGATCTGCGTACCCAGACCCATCGGACCAGAGACAATTTAGATTGACCCTGTCTAGATACTACCCCAGCAACGGTACTCACCGGGCAGCAAGAACGGAAGGCCTCGAACTGGACTGGACTGCTTCGACGCCGGACGGACGAACTTCGGACTTCTGTTACGGGTGGGCCTCCGGATACCTCGGACCTTGGACTCTCGGCTTGGGCTCTGGTCGGGACTCGCCGCGTTCCTCCACCGTCTCGTCTGGATGCTGGACCGCCTCCTCCGTCTCCTCCGTGGGCCTGAGGGATACTTGAAGCAGAAATATCTGCCGGTGCGCAGAAGAGTTCCGTCACGACTGCAGAGGGTCAGGGGGTCGGCGTGGCTTCACCGACGCGTGGGGAAAGGGCAAGTCCCTATTCGGGCGCCATTATGTGGTATATAAATAAATAATACCGGATCTAGGTTTGTCTGGACTTAGCAATAACAGATAGCTCAATAAAATAAGAGTCAAGATTCGAGGTAGTAGGAGTTTGCAGGTTTATTACAGCATAAAGGACAGGAACAGGACAACCTGCACAGGAATAGGATGGCAGCGCTGCCGGGGGCAGGGTCGGAATCGGCGTAACATTTAATAACAGTGCACGATCATATATACTAAAACAGTTGCATTACAATACATACGATAGGCGGAGCAGTGGGTGTGGTCAATAGCAGTCGCGAAAGATAAGGGTGAAAGTAGGTGTAACAGAGGCGTATACATAGACATGTGATGCAAACGTAACAGAATATGTCATAAATGGGGCGGAAACATGGAGGGGGCTACCTAAGGAGCCGGGACCTCTGACCTAATGGTGCGCGCAAACTGGCAATGACGTGTTACTAGAAGAAGCTGGGGGCTATGAACTCTGTGCTAGGAGCAGAGACTGAAGTCTGGAGAGTCAGGGCGACATGTACCTAAACAGTATCTAGTATCTGATGTTTTGAGAACATGTTGATATAAACTAAGAGTCAGGAGGGGAGAGGCTAACGGACTCTAAGACTGGAGCATGCATTATTCTACATGTAGTGCGTGATGAAGAATATTAAATGATCATTAAATGCAGTATTTCTCTTACATGGAGACGTAAAGGCTAGACAATGACGGAAACTATTGATGCGATTCAGTAGCTTTAGGAATGCAGAGAAGGAGGACTGAACTGATAACTGGAATCATAACATACTCTTGGCAGACTCAGAGGCAGAGCCAGGCTGAGCCGGGCACTGCGAGGCAGGAAGTAAGTGAAGGGTCAGGGATACAGGTGGGGGCTGTATCGCTCCTCAGCGAGGCTTCAGGAGACAGGAGCTGAATCTGGTGTCCAGGCCCTTTTGAGGCCTAGAAACGGGGACTTTACAATGGAATAACGTGTACACTGAGAAACGTGGCAACGTAACTTTTACATAGGCCTGATATTCGTAGTATTCACGAGAACTGGAAATTGGCATACTAGAGATGGACACAACTGTAATTGCGTCATTAATCGAACATAGGGAATACATATGCATATTAATCATGCACAGATAACATATGATGGAGGACGCGTAGGGACACAGAACATGGCAAAATTTACTTTTCCACACTACCCTCCACTACTCTCTCTCTCCTTTCTCTCCTCCCCTAATGTATTGCTGATTGTTTGATATAATGTTTACTTATTTATTTTTTCTGGTATATTGTTGAACCACATTGTTGCACTTCCTTTCGTCACTCCTGTCGTCTCCTCCCCTTCCTCCCTCTATTTATGTCTCTCCTTCCCTCCTCTCTCTATGTATTGAGACCAAACTATTTTGTCTAATGCCCGATGGAGCTACATGGTTTAGCTATAGGGGAGATGGGCCATGGATTCCCTCCTTGGTCGTCACCTACCCAGTCGGTCTTTAGACAGACTTCCTTTTGTCTCCACAGTTGTCTCTTTCCTTATCCTCACTTTCTCTCTCCTTTCTCTCCTCCCCTAATGTATTGCTGATTGTTTGATATAATGTTTACTTGTTGATCCTTTTCTGGTATATTGTTGAACCACATTGTTGCACTTCCTTTCGTCTCTCCCGTCGTCTCCTCCCAATCCTCCCTCTATTTATGTCTCTCCTTCCCTCCTCTCTCAATGTATTGAGACTGAACTATTTTGCCTGATGCCCGATGGAGCTACTTGGTTTAGCTATAGGGGAGATGGGCCGTGGATTCCCTCCTTGGTCGTCACCTACCCAGTCTGTCTTTAGACAGACTTCTTTCCATCTCTCCTTTTGTCTCTTCCCATATCCTCCCTTTCTCACCTCCCCTGCCCCCACTTCTTTTCTCTCTTCTTTCTCTCCTCTCCTAATTGTATTGCCTATTTTTTTGATGTATTGTGTAATTGTTGAACTTTCTCTGTTACATTGTTGATTCTCATGTAAAGCGCTCTGATACCTTCGGGTCTAGCCAGCGCTATATAAAGGTCTTTAAATATATAAATAAATAAAAATAAATAAACCAGGGTATTACAGGCCAGGCATACATAAAATTGCAACAGACTGTCAGAAGCCTGGTGCAAATCAGCAGCCACGTCCATCCATGCATAAAAATACAGCAGAGGGGTAGCCATTCATTTTTTTTTGCAGAGTTTTATATAGCGTGAACTTGACCCGAATCGGGTATCAGAGCGCTTTTCATAGCACCAATTACATGAGAACACATTCATTTTTGTAAGGTAGGGGGAGATTAAGTGATTTGCCCTGAATCATAGGATGTTCAGTGTCATTGCTGAGATTCGAACCCAGCTCCCCAGATTCGAGGTCGGACGCCCTAGCCGTTAGGCCAACTCAGAAATGTTGTATAGCCAACTCAGAAATGTTGAATAGCGTGAGAGGGATACAAAATAATTTAAATAATACCAGTGCTAAATGTTAGGCCCAGGTAAACAACAGCTGGTAGTGGCATCTCACAGAAAAAGGCAATTAGAATATTCAGACACACAGGTGGGACTTGGCAATCAAACATAGGCAGACTGTCAAAGACTTGTAGGGAAACCTTGGCACTTAAAGCACAGAGTTACACTAAATCTGCTTAAATGCCAATTCATTTCTAAAAGGGGTTATTAGCACAATTAAAATTAGTAGCGTCTAAATCACAGATTCAGCTATCTGATAGAAAACTGACTTTGGCGCCTGCACGACAGGCAATGGCAAGGCGCAAATTCATTCTGGTATACAAAAAGGTCAACAATGACGAATACATAATGCATTCAAAGAAAGGAAGCAAACAGATGATGGAAGACTGAGACCATGAGAAAGGAAGAAGGCGATCCTCAAATTGTAGTAAGAATGTACATTTTTTTAGCTGTAAACCCCAAAAACACCATCTCATCTCGAGAGCCAAGATGGTAAAGAGAAGCTCAAAACATCAGCGACAGACTTCATTTCGGCATCTGTTAGTAGAATGAGCCAAAAATATCCCTGAAGCAGGTCACAATAGCTCTAATGAAAAAAAAATATTCTACATGATTCAACTCCTTTGGAAAGTATACATTCATTAGTATGAATGCATGCGTTATATGTGTGGGGGAAAAGTAAATTACTACCACGTGATCTTACCATGACACCATGACCAGCTTTAGCGCTTGTGGCGCCCGTTGTGACAGTCTTTTTTGGCGCCCAACCCCCATGACGTCCTCGATGATTCCCTCACTACCACCTGGCAAAAGTGCCCCTCATCTCTTAATAACCCCTCTCTCACATATATTTCATTTGTTTTCAAGCGCTGGAAAAGGCTGTCTTTACTATTCCTGCTGGAAATGGTCCTTTTTACAGGGTTTTCCCCAAACATTTTGCTTCTTCCTACTATTTTTTCCTGACCTGTGTTTGTTGGCTATAGGGCTCTCTGCACTTTACCACTGCCGATCAGTGCTAAAGTGCATATGCTCTCTGTGTAAATTGTTATTGTTATTGGTTCTCCCTGATTGGCATATTTGTTTTACTAGTAGGTCCCTAGTAAAGTGCACTGAGTGTGCCAGAGCTGGTAAATCAAATGCTACTAGTGGGCTTGCAGCACTGATTGTGCCAACCACATGAGTAGCCCTGAAAAGAGGTCTCAGGCCTGCCAGCTCAGTGCTTGTGCGCAGTTTCTTAACTGCCATGCCGACTTGGCAATTGCACCCACTTGCCAGGCCTTACCCTTCCCTTTTCTTACACATAGGACACCCCCTATAGTAGGCCCCAGGTACCCCCCTGGGCAGGGCGCAGTGTATGTGAAAGGTAGGACATGTACTGGTGTGTGTATTATGTCTTGATAGTGAAATACTGCCAATTTCGTTTTTCACTATTGAAAGAATATCTCCCCGTAGGACAGAATGGGGAATGCTTTGTAACATTTTACAAGTATATCTTCCCATAGGGATAAGATTAAAAAATGGAGTAGGGCAGAATGGGGAATGCTTTGTAACATTTTACAAGTATATCTTCCTGTAGGGATAATATGGAAAAATGTAGTTTAGTACCCCTTAACCCAGAAATCAATAACACATCTTTTAGTAAGGATGGTTTTTAACTTGTGTGTTTGAAAATGCCACTTTTAGAAAGTGGCTATGTTCTTGCTCAACCTTCCTGTGTGCCTCTGCCTATTTGTGGATTGACTGTCTGGCTTTGGTGTGACAGGGGCTGGGGAGGTGCTGTGGCTCCTGGAGCCTGGATGAGTCAGCACTGGGCTGAATAGGCCTGATCTGCATTTGGAGTGGTGGGAGGAGTAGCACCGATACCAGAATAGGGCTGTGCCTGCCTTCCACAATGCTGGCTCCGCCCCCTGTGGGGTGTCTGGAGCCAAGGCTCACACTGACAATGGATGTTGTTTTGCACTTGCAGAGTGCCCCCCAGAACTGGTGTGAACTCGGCTTAGAACCCCTTGCACAAAGAGAACAAATACATTTTGGGGTATAAGTATCAGACCCAAAACCCCAGATTTTAGACTGCTTCTGGAATCAAGAGGAACCTTTGCCAAGGAGAAGAGCTAGACAAACTGAGGAGAAGTACTGCCCTTGCTTTGTGTCTGGGGTTGGCCTGTAGTTGCTGTTTCTGTGAAGGAAAGAAAAAGGACTTTGCTGTATGCTGTGTCCCCTGCTTGAGGAAAGTCTCCAAGAGCTTGAGTAGAGCGTGTCTCCTGTTTCGAAGTCTCAGGAACACAAAGACTTCACCCCCAGCTCCCTTGAACATCCTTGCTGGGAGTTCTGACCTGCCAGGAGTGCCTGTGACTGTGTGGGGCCTCTGGAGGTAGTTTCTGCTGCTTGGAGCTGGAAAGCAACACAACAACAAGAAAATCGATGCATCGCTCTTCTTGCAACAGTTTTTCCAACGCAACGCCGTGGTGCAAGAAGAATCTCCTAGCACCACTGCGCCGCTGCTGAAATCGACGCAGCGCCTATTGAAGCAGCAAGAATCGACACACCAAGGTATCACGGCTGAAGATACAGAGGCAGTGCGGCTCAATGCCGCTGCATCCTGGATTTCCACACATCGTCCTTGTGCAGCAAGTTTTCCCCGCCACATCACCTGCAGATCGGAGTGATCTCAGAATCGACGCATCAATTCCCCCTACAGACCAGACCCGACGCACTGCTCCCCTGTGTCCAGCAGAACGCTTCCAATCGCTAGTGGCTGTTTGGCTTGTTGAATATTGGCGCAACAACAGGTACTTTGCAAGAAATCCCGCATCCATAGTTTTCTACGGACTCAGTGCTAAAACCTGTTGAAAGTCATTTTTCTTAATACTTAAATGCTGGATTTTTGTCTTTTTTGGTCTTCTTTAGTTTAGATGAAGATACTTTATTTTTCTAAACTGGTGTGGTGTCCATTTGTGGTGTTTTCACTGTGTTACTGTGAGTGTTGGTACAAATACTTTACACATTTCCTTTGGGATAAGTCTATCTGCTCGTGCTAAGCTACCAAGGGGATGAGCAGGGGTTATCTAAAGTGTGTATCCCCCTTACCCTGACTAGAAGCAAGGGCCCCTATTTGGACAAAGGTACCTACCTCGGCCAAGTAGAGATCCCCATTTCTAACAATTTCACTCAACTATTCACAAAAAATACAGATCTGTTCTTTGCAGCAGGCACATTAACCCTCTGTGCTACTTTATAGCGAGTTAAACTGCAACTAGACACAAATCTCATCTCTCTCTAGCAGGAATATTAATCACAAGAGTTACATTTTTTGCTGCCTGAAAGCTGGCAGCACAAGGAACTCTGCAGCAGGTGTTTTTAAATTGTAAGTTATTGCTAAACACAGTGCCCCCACCCACCGAGGTCAGTGCCCCCTCCAGGTCAGCACCCAGTGCGGTCGCACAGGTCGCACTGCTCTAAAGCCGGCCCTATTTAGACTTTACATACTCATGCTCTATAAAGCCTAAAATGGTCAACTAATAAGCTAACCTTCAATGGCCTATCATCTTCCAGCTGTAGAATCTCCCAGATTCAATGCCTACTCTCCATCCTTCCCTCCTCCAGCCCGCTCCCGCAGCAACTTGGTATCTTTAACCACCCATTATCCTTGCTTCTACACTCCACCTGCAACCATTGCTTCAGTCCTCTACTTCCACTTCTGTCCTACTTCCATGCAGAAGGACTACTCCTAAAAAAAATTGATTGACTACTCCTTTTACGACTAATTTGGAGAGGTAAGGAAGAAGGCTGTGTTTAAAAACATTTGCCAGGAATGCATGATGGTTCTAAAAAGAGCTGACGCAGTCAGACCAATCAGGTCTATTGGCGGAGTCAGACTACACTTTGACCAATCAGCCCCAGTGACCTTTCCTGGCTGCCAAGCCTCGTGTCCAAGAAAAGCTGCCTCTCCCCGCTCTGGCAATGTAGATAGAACGTCACAAATTATTGAAGAATGAGAGAGCACCTAGGGGAGAGGAATTCTGCCTTATTCCTCGTTTTTGGATGTGTTCTTTGTTAGGACAGCTCAACTGTTGAAGGCCCTTCAACATAGAAATAAGTCACCCCAGATCTGTCAGTAAAACCAACTCAGCCTTTCATCCTTGCCAGTAGACACAATGAATTTAGTTGAACTGGGAAATGATCTATCCTCATCTCTACCTTCCTTCTTTCCCATAATTCCCTCTTCTCTAACATGTGCAGCATTGAATTGGCCTAACTGCAGCATTGGTGGGAGGGAAGAAGAGGGGGATATTAGGTCCCACTCCTCTCCCCTCTACCCCAGTTTCTTACATTCTTCCCTTGAGCCTTGTCTTACTCCCCACTCCCTCCCTCCATTTGATGCTTTGAAGTTTCCTAACATCGGCATCAGCATTAATCAGTACACATGCACTTGTGCATTTTGCCTGGCTAGCTATAATTAAGGCTTGGCTACTGAAGGGTCAGCCTTTAACACACTAGACTTGGTAGGTGCTAGAACCAGGCCTACAGCACACACTGTAGAGAGCCCCTACCTGAATCCTAATGACCCTGCTTTCGGTAGGTACTTGAGATCTGGGATGATGAAAAACTCCCAAGATTTCCCTGCAGATACTCTGTCTGTGAGACGTTGACCTGGTATATGCTGTCCACTAGTTAAAGAGGGCACCCTGTACCAGTCCAAACAACCCTTATTGTGATTAGGTGAAAGATAACCTTTAATGAAAGCTATCCTAGTGGCAGCTATGGAGAGCAGCCTTCAGGCTAAGTCTTGAAGGAATGTAAAGCAGCTTGTTTTACCAGATCAGAACCTCCTGAAGAATCAAATGAGAACCACACAAGTGTTATATAAAATATATGTATTTATTACTAAACACTCTCTACTAATCTCTTTATGAGATTAGAGCACAGGCACACAATACTTAATCATTAGAACAACAGTAAATAGCACAATACACAGCGGGCTCCATGGGGGAACCGAACCATATACTAAAAAAATGGTATAACAACAACGACTTCATTAGACACAGTGCCTAGAGCATGTAGAATCACAGGGACCCCACAGAACGACCAAAAGAGTGACACAGGGAGCCCACAGAGGACAGGTGCAGTCTGAGAACATAGATGTGTGTTCCGTACAACTCTATGGGAAAGTCGCGGTTGGAAAATTACAGTTTAAGGGCACTTCAGAGAGGACTTAATTTAAAAAAATATATATCTTTAATAAGTTTATACCAACAATTTTCACCCCACCGCTCCCACCCCTACGCCTCCCGGTCAGACAAGTCTACATACAATTATATGATTCAAACCAAATCATGACTTTAGAAACACAGGTTTCAAGGTACATATATTTTCAAAAAACAAGAAACAAGAAACCGAGGAAAACCCACAACTAGAACCACATAGATCGTTGGTACTCCATTAGGTAGAGCCTTGACGTCGCTTCCTGCCCTTCCGTTTATAAATGGCAATCTCCATTTTAGAGATGGCTAGTAACCTGGCTAGCTATTGTTGGAATGACGGAGCTGTAGAGACCAGCCATGCTGAGGCTGTACACAGTCTTAACACAGCCATAGCAATAAAAATGAGTTCATGGACTACTCTAGCATTGCTGGGATCCGCAGCCCCTTATAAAATGACATCACTAGATAATACAATAGTGCTTTGAAGTACTGTGGTCAAAAATTTCCCTATCTCTTGCTTTATGGATGTTAGTCCTGCACAAGTAGAACAAGCATTTGCAATGCAATAGGTCTCGCATTAGGAAAGTTTGAGCTATTGGTATTGTAAATGACACATTTCTTATTTATGTGTTGGTTTTGAAAATAGCTAAATTAATTAGTTTTGTCATTTACAATGCCAATAGTTTTAACTTTCGCAAATGTGACACCTTTAGCATTTGTAATGCAATCTCTGTTGTATTTACGTGACTTAGATGTATTGATATTACAAATAACAATGGTTTTACATTTTTTTAAATAATTAATACTTAAATGAAAGTTATTGTAATTTATTATGGCAATAGCTTAAACTTTTGTAAATAACTTTTGTGAAGATTATGTTCAGTGTATTTCATTGTGACGAAAATCCAAGAACAGAAGTGAAATATTAACATTTTTTTGTGACATTTGTAATAAAGCTTGAAACATTGAGAGAACATATTTGAACCAGTTATTGTTGAATGGTTGCACAGGTTGATGCTGTGGTGGCGCTGAGTGATGATGTGGTGGCGACGAGTGATGCTGTGGCGTTCAGTGATGCTGTGGTAGCTTATAGTGATGTTGTAGTGCCCTTGAGTGATGCTGTGGTGGTGCGATAGATAGATAGAGTGAGAGTGATAGATAGACAGTGTGAGGGCGATAGACAAATAGATAGAGGGCGATAGATAGACAGATAGTGTGAGGGCGATAGACAGATAGATAGAGGGTGATAGACAGATAGAGGGCGATAGCTGGATAGATAGAGTGAGGGCGATAGTTAGATGGATTGATAGATAGAGTGAGGGCGAAAGATAGAGTGAGTGCAATAGATAGATAGTGTGAGGGCGATAGACAGATAGAGGGCGATAGCTAGATAGATAGAGTTCGGGCGATAGATAGATTTAGAGTGAGGGCGATAGATAGATGGATTGATAGATAGATAGACAGATAGAGTGAGGGCGATAGATAGAGTGAGGGCGATAGATAGAGTGAGGGAGATAGATAGAGTGAGGGCGACAGATAGATAGAGTGAGGGCGACAGATAGATAGAGTGAGGGTGACAGATAGATAGAGTGAGGGTGACAGATAGATAGAGTGAGGGCGACAGATAGATAGAGTGAGGGCGAAAGATAGAGTGTGGGCGACAGATAGAGTGTGGGCAACAGATAGAGTGAGGGCGACAGATAGATAGATAGAGTGAGGGCGACGGATAGATTGATAGAGTGAGGGCGATAGATAGAGTGTGGGCGACAGATAGAGTGAGGGCGACAGATAGATAGAGTGAGGGCGACGGATAGATTGATAGAGTGAGGGCGATAGATAGAGTAAGGGCGACAATAAGATTGATAGAGTGAGGGCGATAGATAGAGTGAGGGCGATAGGTAGATTGATAGAGTGAGGGTGATAGAGTGAGGGCGACAGATAGATAGAATGAGGGCGATAGATAGAGTGAGGGCGATAGATAGATTGATAGAGTGAGGGCGATGGATAAAGTGAGGGCGACAGATAGATAGAGTGAGGGCGATAGATAGATTGAGGGAGATAGATAGAGTGACAGCGATAGATAGAGTGAGGGCGATAGATAGAGTGCGGGCGACAGATAGATAAAGTGAGGGCGATAGATAGAGTGAGGGCGATAGATAGATTGATAGAGTGAGGACGATGGATAAAGTGAGGGCGACAGATAGATAGAGTGAGGGCGATAGATAGATTGATAGAGTGAGGGCGATAGATCGATTGATAGAGTGAAGGTGATAGAGTGAGGGCAACAGATAGATAGAGTGAGGGTGATAGATAGAGTGAGGTCGATAGATAGATTGATAGAGTGAGGGCGATAGATAGAGTGAGGGCGATTGATAGAGTGAGGGCAATAGATAGATTGATAGAGTGAGGGCGATAGGTAGATTGATAGAGTGAGGGCGATAGAGTGAGGGCGACAGATAGATAGAGTGAGGGCGATAGATAGAGTATCCTCTGTAGTTTTATGTCAATACTAGAGGTTTCCTCATTATCCAACTATTTCATAAATATTTAAATTACCTCAAATAAAGTAAAGCTGAGTTGGCCAGCAACAAGATTCGAACTTGTGACCACTAAGCTGGCCATGGATCACCACAGCAGGGCTTTTACCCACAGAGTTGCCTTGCAGGGTATTTTTTGTTTCTAAAATGTGTCAACTGGTGAAGATAGCTCAAAGGAGTTAGTCATCTTCTTTCTACACAGATCAATTGCAGATCCAACAACTCTCAGTAGAAGTATGGTAGCACAGGTGGTTAATGCACTTACTGCAAAGATCGGTGTACATAATAGGAGGTTATTGTCCTTGCTGCCCAGCATTGCCCACGACTTCCAGCTCGCGTGCAAGAATCCCAACAAAACAGCAGGGTGGGTTCGCAAGTGAGCTGATGGCTTAGGTATCAGAAGGGCCATTGGAATTGTCAGACTTTTGAGACATTTTCCGCAGAATCCTGGATCTGCCGCTTTTGTCAGATTATTTGCAGCTTAAAAAAATATTTCTAGCCCAGATGGATCAAAAGTTACTGAAAAACTGGTGACACCACAGCAACATGTGTCGCTACATTTTTTAGTAACTTTTGACCCATCGAAAGCATTTTGCAAAGGTTGACTGGTCTGCTTTCTAATTGCTATTTTTGGGTATTTTATCTTGGAAGGTGGAACTTTTGACCCGACAGTGTTAAGTATGAAAATGACAGATAATGAAGTAATACTATCACAACTTTAACAGCATAATTTGCCTTCTTTTCCTGATGCATAATTTAGTCAACCATGCTGCATAATTTGGTTTCTCTCTGCTGTGTAATTCTGTTAGACTAGCAGGGGTTTAGTCCCAGCACTTGACTAAACATTTAGTGATTTTATAAAGAAAGGAAAAAAAATCACTTCATTTATTTGTGCCTAAAATATTACTTGTGTGAACTGCACTGAAATTAAAATATGTAAAACTATGCTTGATGAACACATTAATGTGCCTTCTCTGCTCAGGCACATTACAGTTGCTACCCAGCTAGGCTGGTGCTATAGAAATACAGCTATACCGCCCTGCCTTAGAGGGCTGGTGGACAGAGATGGACCTGACTGCCTGTTAGAAGACTGAGGGACAGGCAGATGGGTGAGGACCCCTCTGTCTTGGGGCAGAGGGGGTCCACTGCATGGCCTGCCCTCGAATTAGCCTGTAATTAGCCGACAGGCCTGGGAGTATCGAGACCCCTCACAGCAGTGACTGGATCTTGCCATCCATTAAATTTAAGGTGGCTTCCAAAGTAATTAAATTGCTTGTAGGGTGGGGACCTCTACATCATGCTGGGCGCAGATCCCTGCCCCTTCCAGGCTACTATTAACAATTAGAAGCCCTGTCTGAACAGGTGGTTATTTGTGGTGTGAGCGAGGGTGTGCCTGTCCTCAAAATATGTGTATTGTGCACCAAAAGAAAGCAGCGTCCATCCCAATCTGTGAAAGGTTGACAGAAGGGGGTACTTTATTAAAAACATAAAAATGTTATTCAACACACATGTATGTTGCTAATAAGAAAGCAGGGCGGAAATTGAGGACTGCAGAGAAAAAAAGACATCGGCAAAGCAGATAGGTCCTAAAGTCAAGACTTTGGGCTGTGGCACCAGTAATACCATATCTGGAGCCAGAGGGGGAGGAGGTGGACATGGTGAAGGTGGAAGCAGCGCTGTGCATGGGATTGGTTGCAGGGTCATGTATCCGAGAGCTTGGTTTAAGTAGTGTGGTGACGGCACTGGGTCCGGCTGAGCGGCGCTGAAGGATGGGAATGGCAGAAACATCGGAAGCTGTGTTGTTGGAACTGCTGGACCTAAAGGGGTGCCGGATTGCGTCAAACCTTTGTGAAGATGAAGTACATGGCGTTTAGGAACGCTGCTGGATCGGATTCCGGAGTCGGCCATTTGTGGAAAGTCAGCACCGAAGCCAGAGCATCATGCAGGGAAAGTGCCAGCCGAGGTCTCTGGGAAGGACAGAGATCTGTCCGGAGCCAAGACCAAAGGATGAGCAGGGCGGTACAGAGGTGGCTGTGATAGTTAAGTCAACAAGCCCTGGTTCCGAGGACGAGATTCTGTGGGAGACAGAGAGCGAAGAGGGGACTTACCTCTGGAGTGTTTCTTCTTTCTGTGTTTCCTCTTCTGTGCCGGGCCTGGAGAAGACCAAGACCAGTGCCTGCCCATTTACGGCATGGATGGCCTTCCTTATTCCTAGCTGTGAAGAGCCTGGCCTCTCGCTCTTTAGTGGCCTTAAGGTGCATGCTGAAGCAAGACGTACAGGCCTTAAGAGTCATGATTGGAACTTAAGCACCACAGATTGCGTGAGTGTCCATAATGGGCATGTGTCCCTCACAATCACTGCAGGGTTTGAGCACTGTTTTTTTGAGATGAGACATGGCACTGCAGTTTTTGAAGAATTTGTGAGGAAACTCAGAGAGAAGGAAGCTCTGAATCCACGTCAAAGGAAGACAGAAGAAAGTCTATTATTATGTTTTGATTGTATTTCAATATTGGTGACTGGTTTATTACGGCTACTAGATACATTTGTCCTCTCAACTGAATGCCTCAAAACCTGTGTGTATTTATTTTAAAAATCTGAAGATCACTTTGGAAGTATTGATTTATGTTAGTATCATGCTATTTACCCTTTTATTAGCATAATATCGCTTGCAAGGCCGAATAACATTTCATCCATATACGGTTGATAAAAAAAATTATTTAAAGATATGATTAGCAACAACGGCATCATGTTGGGAATTTTGACTTTTATGTGCTTGTAGGAGCAGCTCACACTTTCTTAAATAAAATCCTCTAGTACTAAGGGCATTAACATATACCATCGCTGATAACCCTTAGGGTCTTCATTTCATTTATAGTGGTAATCAAGTTTTGGGCACAAATAGGAATGTATGTACTTGGATTGCAAAAATACCACTTATTGTCCCCGTACAATCTTTTTCCAGCTAAAAGTGTGGCAAAATTTGTGCCCTGAAATACTGTGATGATATATGACACTCTGCTGCATAGACTGGGAGAAACAGGTGATATTATGGTATTATTCCCCATTCTAAGGCATGGTACCAACCCCACCGTGGTGTGTGTCAGCCCGGGATGAGACAGCTTCCCGGGTACACACACAGCCGCACCCGAGAATTTCACAGGTCTTTAAAAGACCATTAACAAAGAGAAGGCTCCCTCTTGACCTATAATTGCTTGTACCATAGGAGTTACCTCTCAAACATAGGGCATACACCAACAATATCTACACAAAATGTAAAAAAAATTCTCATTTTATTTCATTTTTACAGTTAAAAAAGTATTTTTTTCTCCTTTTTTTATATCATATTTTTCAGATTCATCAAAAGTATATACATTCTGACAAAGGCTACAAAGAAAACATTTTACAACACAATAACGTTGTGAATATATGTCCTTAATTCTTCAAATTCATGTTGAACATAAAATCATTTAAATGTGCACAACCAGGTAAAGAGCCACACATACACCACATGCATACTCCTAAACATCCATCCCATCACAAAAATGGCTAAAGAAAGGGGTTTCCTATAGCGTTGAAACTGTAGTCCAATTAATGACCAGTGTCATTTAGATTTCAAAGGACGAAGAAGGGTCGACGCGTTTCGGTGGCAAAGCCGCATTAGGGACCACCTTCATCAGGACCAAACAGAGACAATACGGTATAGGATCTCTGAACCTGGGGTGCGGATCTGGAACAATATACACAAAAAGAAATAATTTACTAATATGCCCTATAATACATAGTCTGTTATAATTTACATTTGAGACAACAGTATGGACCACCACACACACTCAAAGTTCATCTAACTTGACACCAACAAGTGAAACCTTATAACCCATAAGACACAGTGTGTTCCCCAATAACAAGGAAGAAAAGTAAAAAAAAAAAATTATTTCTATATCGCACATGGTGCTAACATCATATAGCACGATAAAAAGACCTCTTCAATAAGTACCTTTCTAAAACACGTATAAGCTTATGAAGATACTCCTACTGAATTTCGTACACTTTAGCCCGATCTAATGTAAGGAGAGCATGGAAAATGCCTTAACCTTTCTGCATTTAATCCGAACCTCAACATTTTGCTGTTTATGGGGTAAACATGGTCACTAATGGTTACCTGGAGATTTGTAAAGGTCCACGAAGCCAATTTTATATTTCTTTCTTTATTAGTGGATAAGGTAGCTGTATGCTGAAACGTATAACAATGACAACAGTTGCTGTTCAGCCCTGATCACATTCTAGTACATCTAGAAACTATTAGCCTGCCAAAGAAAAACCTTTTACCTGAAAGGTATACACGAGAGATGAACGCAGCAGAGGACGACTTATTATTATCTCTAAGATTGGCTTATTCTTCATTAAAGGTGTGGAGGGGACACCACATCTAAAATAGAGTAATTAAACGTACATAACATATACATCCTTTCAAAATGAAAAATTCATTTCTCAAGATACATATAGGCCTACTTACTTTTGAATATTTTTTATAGTTGCCGTATAGATGTCACCTAATCCTCATAGAGCGGTGTATCTTAGTAATGTAGATGCCTACAACGAGAACATTCTCTTGTGGGATAACGGTATCAACATTAAGGAGAGTCCTTTAATCCCTAATGCAACACATTTCTGCTTGTCAGATATAATTATTTGTACAAATACATTGCATTTGTTGGAATAGACATGTTGCAGGAATCCTGGGATAAAAAGATAACACCCAGTGTTTCCTCGAGTGATGTTTAAATACTCCCTCTCCTTGACTATTTTTCACTAACCCATGTTGTAAAGCATTCAGGAGCAGCATATTAATTCTCTTTTGTAGTGAGAGAATGCAGGGCTTACATCCAAAACGCGTGCGCTTTACCAAACCCAAGGTTGAATGCACCCACGTTTAGATTAGAATATTCCTACCCTTTGTAAGACGATACAACGGTCAATGCCTCTCACACGGATCCGACATCTATTCTAACAATTGTTCGACCTAGATCCCAGCATTCACTTACGTTTTACATAGTACAAAGGTTCTAGTCCCCAACACAAGCCGCCTCCGCCGTCATCCGCCTTTCGCTCCGTGATCAAAGGTCAGTATCAAACCTCCCTCTTAAATATCCTGCGGAAGTTCAGTAACACGCTGCAGCTGCGAAGACTGCGTGTGATCCCTCACCCCGAGTCAAGACGTTAAAGAATAGAAAACGGACCATCCGGTGCCGCCATCTTAGAGTGTTGTCAGCGAACTAATGAGGCGCTAGAAATCTATTATTAAATCCTCCATTTACTAAAGCAATATTTAAATGCAACTATCCATTAGGTGAATAGATTGTCAAGAAATGAGCAAGTAGCTAGTATTCACAGTATCAACTTAAACTAAATGCGATGACATCTAATGAGCACTAATAATAAAAGACGGACCAACCTGGTCCCGCCATCTTGAGGTAGTATCGGCAAAGTAATAAAGTGCTGAAGTCTATTCTTTAGGTCTCTATGAGCCAGTACAATACTCAAATGCAGTTACCAAATGAGTAAGCGTAACTTGCCCAAGCCCACCGATTACTGAAAGTAGGCGAAACGGACATGTAGGGCCAGATGTAGGTGGCCAATTACCGGTCGGTAACGGCCGAATTCGGCCGTTACCGACCGGTAATTGGATTTTGAGATGTAGGGCATGCATTTACAGAATCGGTATTTTACCGATTCTGTATTTACCGATTCGGTAAAATTACCGAATCGGTAAATACAGACTCGGTAAAATACCGATTCTGTAAATGCAGATGTAGCTGGCACATGTCAGAGTGCAACAGGGCTTTAAGAATCGGTATTTTACCACCCAATCCAATTGGGTGGTAAAATACCGAATCCAGGTGTGCATGCACATGTGTGCATGCACACCTGTGCCATGTGACACACAGACATGCCCTTAGGGCATGTCTGTGTGCCACATGGCGCACATGCCTATTTATGGGGTGCCAGAGGGTGTCAAAGTGACACCCCCTGCACCCTTGCTAAAATCGGTATTTACCGATTCTGTAATTACAGAATCGGTATTGCCCATTGATTCCTATGGGCTGCCCATTGATTCCTATGGGTATTTACCGAATCTGAAATACCTACATCTCCCCCCCTCTATTTTACCACTTCTTAAATACCGATTCGGTATGATTCGGTATTTAAGAAGTGGTAAAATAAAATTACCTACATCTGGCCCATAGTTAGTATCTACAGTATCAATGTACAACTGGATACAATATTATATTGTCAGTCAGTTGGACAATTTACACTAGTGGTCCAGTATAATTGTTACCTAATAGCTTTCACAACTAAGGGGGATGGAAAGAGGAGCTTATATTTATTGGTTTTTCAAATAATTATTGCTAACGCATCCTAAAAATAAACAGTAAAGCCATAGGTATTCCACAAGAGAGTAATAGTTACATATCTGAATAGCAGTACGCCGCAGATATGGTCATAGCTTGTCTGCACACTACCCAAGTTTCTGCCAAATATTTACCCAAAAAATATTACATGGCCCTTGTAATTAAAGTTGTTAGTAATTACCAAGGATTAGTAATAATCCACTGAATTTCCTCATTCAGCCCCTGCTTTACAGAGTTGAGGAAAAAAATATAGAAGCACTCACGTCGTTTGCGTGAGATGTCCATGGGAGTGCCAACACTACCCTTTACCTTTTCCAGAATGCACCAACGGACCTCATTTTCCAAGTGACCTTTCTCGTGGAAGTGTCTAACAAGAGGTGCTTCCATGCGATTGTTTCGAATTGCAGATTTATGTTCGCTCAGGCGGACACGGAATTCACATCCTGTTTCTCCTATATATACCATATTGCAGGGGCAAGAAATGCAATAAATTATATTTTTGCTCCGACAATTGGTGAAATCCTTGAGTACAATCTGTTTATCTTTATGTACAAAACAATCAGTAACCTGGGCTGTATCACATGCGTGGCAGCCGCCACATCTGTGATTTCCCAAAACAGGTGGTAATCCTGTGATGGTACTTTGCCTCATCTTATTAGCACCTTTCACTCTTGTATGAACCAAAATATCACGTAGGTCGCGATTCCTGCGGAATGCTACCAGAGGGGGTTCTTAGTTGGACTCCTCATCCCCTATATTCAGTCTCTTTCAATTGCGCTGAATGATATTCTTTAGTTTGAAATTGAACGGAGAGTCATTCACCACACAGACCACTTGGTCTTTCTTAGCACGTTGATTACCTTCTAGTAGGGCATCTCTATTAGAATATTTAGCCCTCTTGTAGGCATGGCGGACTAGACGATTCGGATAACCTCTGATTAGCAGCCTAGATTTAAGGGCATCCCCATGTCTGTGAAATTCCGACATAGTACTACAGTTTCTTCGAATACAAAGAAATTCTCCAAAGGGAATTGAATCTTTTTGTATAGAAGGATGGTAGCTTTGATATTGGATAATTGTATTTTTAGCTGTAGGTTTACGGAACAAACTTACCTGCAGAACTGAATTAGTCCCAGATATACAGATATCCAAGAATTCCACACTATTGGCAGTGAAGGTTAAATGACTGTCGCTGGCATTAAGCCATAGCAGGTATTCTTTTAGGGAATCTTCATCGCCTCTCCAAATCAGAAAAATATAATCAATTAAGCGCCTCCATGTGACAACATTATCAAAAAATGGAGCCACTTCATTGAAGATATTTCTCCTCTCCCACTCCCCCATGTAGATATTCGCTACACTGGGGGCACATGATGCCCCCATGCTGGTACCCTTTATTTGTTGGAAGAGCGCCCCATTGAATTCGAAAAAGTTGTTAAATAAAACAACTTCCAGGCATTCAAGTATGAACCTATCAGGTCTATCACCCGGAGTCCTGGAGAGGAGGTCGGCTACTGACTGTAACGCTTGACACTGAGGGATGTTGGTGTATAGCGCCTCAATGTCAAGCGTCACAAGTATCTCAGTCTGAGGATCAAATGCCATACCTTCCAATTTCGAGATGATGTCACCAGTATCGCGGATAAAGGAGGTATAAGTCCGGGTTAGTGGACATAGGAAGGAATCAACACATTTTGAAAGTGGCTCGGTGCTAGAGCCAATGGTGGAAATGATTGGCCGCATAGGCGGGTCAGTTACACATTTATGAGTTTTTGGGAGTCCATAGAGGGCTGGGGTTACAGGACAGGATTTATTAAGGAAATTAAACTCCTGTTGACAGATATCACCTCTTTCCAGAGCATGGCTAGTTATATCCTCAATGGTTCGTTTGAGTTTCATCAGGTCCCTTGGATCTGCATTTCTGTAATGGTGGGTCACTGATAGCATGTTGTTAATCTTTTTTTCGTAGTCCACCTTGTCAAGAACAGCAATCCCTCCCCCTTTGTCGCATGGTTTCACAATCAATTCTTTATTAGATTTTAAACTTTGAAGTGCCTTGTTCTCTATTATCGTAAGATTATTACGAACAGATTGAGATGTTTTAGTTAACCTACCTACTTCTTTTAAAACAGTTTGCTCAAAGACATGAACCTCCGGGCCAACCATTTTCAATGCTGGAGTAAATGTGAAGGGGGTTTGCAGTTTGAGCGGTTGATCTCACTCATTCCTGCAGGGCGTTCTTGAAAAAAAAAAATTAAACGGACCTTCCTGAAAAAGGAAAATAGATCTTGGTATAGTTTAAAGATGTTAGGATGAGTGCTAGGAACAAACGAGAAGCCTCTACTCAAAACAGAACGTTCCTCATTGTTCAACTGTATGGATGACAAGTTAAAGATTGGTAGCTCATCATTCTTATTTAATGTGATCATGTCATCAGTATTCAACGCCAGTATTGGTTGTGTCTGGTTTTGACATATGGCTGTTGATGTAGAGGGGCTCCCTGCTGTGGTTCCCTCCTGTCTGGTTCCCAGCGTTTGTTCCTTCCACGAAACTGACCTCTCCCTAAAAAAGGTGATGACTGCCCTCGGTATGTCTGTTGTCCCATTGGTCTCCCTCGAAATGGTCGTCCCTCATAATGTTGTCCTTCATTGTCATGGCCTGTCTCATTGTCGGAATCAGTTGAAAATGTGTCTGAGAAATTAAGGCCTCGTCTACGATATCTATTTGTATTTCCTGATTGTCCTTGGTTATAATTGGGTTCTTGGTAAAAATTGGCCTGTAGATAAGGGTATGCCTTTTCCTGAGTATACCATCTGATATCCTTTTTTAATTTGTCCGTTTTTTTATTTGTAAGATATATTTCAAAATCCTTCATATCGGTATTGATCCTTTCCAATCTAGCCTTCGCCTCTTCAAGCGCTGTGGAGGTATTTAATTTTTCCTCCAAAGATATAATTTCTTTATTCAAGGCTTCCATCATGTCCCTAGCCGTCTCGATGATAAGCATCATCCAGTCCCTGGAGCAGCGGTTAGCGATAAGCGACCACCGCTCCAGGAACTTTCTGACTTCGATAAAAAAGGCCGGTACATTCCTGACTCGTAGGCCTGACGGAATAACTCCAGATCTTAGATATTGAAGCATATAGTGTGCATGAGATTCCATGTGCTTCAATCTCTTCCTCATATTGAGCAGGTTGTTCCATTCAGAGTTTTCACTCTGTTGTACTGGGATCACACTTTCACTTGTAAGGGCTCTACCTACCAATGCTGTGAAGTCTTCATCAGTAAACCCGAAGGTTTTGATTCCTTCCATTATGGACTATCTATAACTAGGAATAGGTAACTCACGAAGTAAAAGACAAACACATAATTAAAAAACGAAATCCGACACCACCAACAACAATTATCACACGTATCAATAGTCAACTTTGGTCCAAAAGTTGTATCAAATGCACATGCTAGTACTCGCACAAAGAATCCCACAGTTAAATAACCGCGATACCAAATAGTAAGGAAGGGGGACCCCCTCTGGAAATTACTTTCAGGTCAGGGAGTAGAGGGGAAAAAGGAATCGGAAACAACAAAGAGAAGGCTCCCTCTTGACCTATAATTGCTTATACCATAGGAGTTACCTCTCAAACATAGGGCATACACCAACAATATCTACACAAAATGTAAATTTTTCTCATTTTATTTCATTTTTACAGTTAAAAAAGTCTTTTTTTCTCCTTTTCTATATCATATTTTTCAGATTCATCAAAAATATATACATTCTGACAAAGGCTACAAAGAAAACATTTTACAGCACAATAAAGTTGTGAATATATGTCCTTAATTCTTCAAATTCATGTTGAACATAAAATCATTTAAATGTGCACAACCAGGTAAAGAGCCACACATACACCACATGCATACTCCTAAACATCCATCCCATCACAAAAATGGCAAAAGAAAGGGGTTTCCTATAGCGTTGAAACTGTAGTCCAATTAATGACCAGTGTCATTTAGATTTCAAAGGAAGAAGAAGGGTCGACGCATTTCGGTGGCAAAGCCGCATTAGGGACCACCTTCATCAGGACCAAACAGAGACAATACGGTATAGGATCTCTGAACCTGGGGTGCGGATCTGGAACAATATGCACAAAAAGAAATAATTTACTAATATGCCCTATAATACATAGTCTGTTATAATTTACATTTGAGACAACAGTATGGACCACCACACACACTCAAAGTTCATCTAACTTGACACCAACAAGTGAAACCTTATAACCCATAAGACACAGTGTGTTCCCCAATAACAAGGAAGAAAAGTAAAAAAAAAAAATTATTTCTATATCGCACATGGTGCTAACATCATATAGCACGATAAAAAGACCTCTTCAATAAATACCTTTCTAAAACACGTATAAGCTTATGAAGATACTCCTACTGAATTTCGTACACTTTAGCCCGATCTAATGTAAGGAGAGCATGGAAAATGCCTTAACCTTTCTGCATTTAATCCGAACCTCAACATTTTGCTGTTTATGGGGTAAACATGGTCACTAATGGTTACCTGGAGATTTGTAAAGGTCCACGAAGCCAATTTTATATTTCTTTCTTTATTAGTGGATAAGGTAGCTGTATGCTGAAACGTATAACAATGACAACAGTTGCTGTTCAGCCCTGATCACATTCTAGTACATCTAGAAACTATTAGCCTGCCAAAGAAAAACCTTTTACCTGAAAGGTATACACGAGAGATGAACGCAGCAGAGGACGACTTATTATTATCTCTAAGATTGGCTTATTCTTCATTAAAGGTGTGGAGGGGACACCACATCTAAAATAGAGTAATTAAACGTACATAACATATACATCCTTTCAAAATGAAAAAGTCATTTCTCAAGATACATATAGGCCTACTTACTTTTGAATATTTTTTATAGATGTCACCTAATCCTCATAGAGCGGTGTATCTTAGTAATGTAGATGCCTACAACGAGAACATTCTCTTGTGAGATAACGGTATCAACATTAAGGAGAGTCCTTTAATCCCTAATGCAACGCATTTCTGCTAGTCAGATAAAATTATTTTTACAAATACATTGCATTTGTTGGAATAGACATGTTGCAGGAATCCTGGGATAAAAAGATAACACCCAGTGTTTCCTCGAGTGATGTTTAAATACTCCCTCTCCTTGACTATTTTTTCACTAACCCATGTTGTAAAGCATTCAGGAGCAGCATATTAATTCTCTTTTGTAGTGAGAGAGTGCAGGGCTTACATCCAAAATGCGTGCGCTTTACCAAACCCAAGGTTGAATGTACCCACGTTTAGATTAGAATATTCCTACCCTTTGTAAGACGATACAACGGTCAATGCCTCCCACACGGATCCGACATCTATTCTAACAAATGTTCGACCTAGATCCCAGCATTCACTTACGTTTTACATAGTACAAAGGTTCTAGTCCCCAACACAAGCCGCCTCCGCCGTCATCCGCCTTTCGCTCCGTGATCAAAGGTCAGTATCAAACCTCCCTCTTAAATATCCCGCGGAAGTTCGGTAACACGCTGCAGCTGCGAAGACTGCGTGTGATCCCTCACCCCGAGTCAAGACGTTGAAGAATAGAAAACGGACCATCCAGTGCCGCCATCTTAGAGTGTTGTCAGCGAACTAATGAGGCGCTAGAAATCTATTATTAAGTCCTCCATTTACTAAAGCAATATTTAAATGCAACTATTTATTAGGTGAATAGATTGTCAAGAAATGAGCAAGTAGCTAGTATTCACAGTATCAACTTAAATTAAATGCGATGACATCTAATGAGCACTAATAATAAAAGACGGACCAACCTGGTACCGCCATCTTGAGGTAGTATCGGCAAAGTAATAAAGTGCTGAAGTCTATTCTTTAGGTCTCTATGAGCCAGTACAATACTCAAACGTAGTTACCAAATGAGTAAGCGTAACTTGCCCAAGCCCACCGATTACTGAAAGTAGGCGAAACGGACATATAGTTAGTATCTACAGTATCGATGTACAACTAGATACAATATTATATTGTCAGTCAGTTGGACAATTTACACTAGTGGTGCAGTATAATTTTTACCTAATAGCTTTCACAACTAAGGGGGATTAAAAGACCATTTGCATGTTAATGAGGGCTCGCTGTTGTTTCACCCCTTCTAAGAGCCCCTGCAGCTCCACTCTGCCTCTTCCTTAAAGATTCAGCCTCCCCCCCAAAAAATTTCTTATCCCCCTCCCCCCGAAATTTGGCTCTAGTTGCGCCTCTGATGAACGTGCACCCAAAGCATCACTTATCATATGTGCAGACCGTGTCAGTAGTTTTCTTGACACGAGCCAAGTGTTTAGGATAACTTAACTCCATTTCCTTGCATGTACTGCAACCTGCCTCAGCCTCAAAGGTATTTTGTGTTTGTATTGCCTTCGCTTTACCTATCCATTTGTAATTAATAGACCGTGGTGTGGCGTTCGATTATTAAGATCCCGCCTAGAACTGCAGGGAAAATGATGAAATGGGCCTGGGCGGCGGAGTGACTGGTAGGAATGCAAAAATAGTCCTATTTGATTTGCGTTCATTGTAAATCCGATGAATACAAACAGCTGCACGCTCCGATGTCCAAGCCACAGGCCACCTTCGCAGCCTTTGCGGCCGATACTGTACATCATTAGTATAAAGACAGAAGACATCATGCGACTACTTGAAAAAAAAGGTGTTAAAGCCAAGCTGAATATGCCAAATTCAAGGCTGTGTGCCCCCACACAGCAATAGATTAAAATTGCTTCGGTTAACCCTTTACATAACGATCCATAAAAGAAACAAATACTTTTAAAACAAACAAAAAAATAATTGTGACGTAATGTAAAATATACTAAACGTAAGCTTTAGACGTCATTACTACTATAATTGAAACATGTTTTATTCCATTACATTGCGTTTCTGGGTTTACAAATATACATATAGTTAAAAATAGTTTTTTGTTCCCAAAACAGTGTCTTTTGGAACCGTAATGCAATTTCTTGCACCTGCATGTTCATGTCGGGTACAATTCGTCTCCAGTAATGGGAGGGATTGGGAAATGTCACTGATCTTTTGCCCCCTCCCCTTACCCCTACCCCTACCCCACCCCTTTCCTTACCCAATTTGAGCAGGAGTCAGGGGTTCTTCTCCGTGAAATATTTCCCAGCATGAAAGGGATAGCCGCGTCCGGAAGCAAAGAGCACATTTAGCCTTTTCTTCCTGGAGACAGTGCTGGGTCTCGAGGAGCCGGACCGCCGCGGTGACGGGGCTGACCGGCCCCACGCTGCAAGCGCTGCTCCTGACAGACATACTGCCTGCCTCACATTAATTCACTTCACACCACTCATATCGATTGACGGCCGCTTCCTGGGTCTCTCTGCGCGCGCGACCTGTCTGGCTGCCTGCACCCGTATCAGCACATACACACAAAGGCCATGCAACGATAACCTTTCCCTCGCCTTGAAGGGACAGAGCTCATACTTCTATCAGTGTTACCATAAGGAAAATAGAACAACACGAGCGGAAACTCAGGAAGCTGTAAAAATGTATTAGGAGAAGAGGGCGTGGCCAACCAAGATTGCAGTGTAGACATGACTCCCTACTGGTGCTGAGTGGAGAATGAGCGGAGGAGGACTCCCTGTTGGCCAGCACCGAGACCAAAGGACACGAGGGGCGGGGTCTGTAGAGCCGCCGATGCGAATTCCGATGAGCGTGGCTTCGCTTCTGCCTAGAGTTGTAGCAGATGTGGGAGACTTACTGAGTGCAGAGTTGAAGCAGCAGACCCAGAGAGACTGAAGTGGTGGCACGGACAGAGGAGATCAGGCAGAAGATGACAGGAGTGGATGCGGCCCTTGACCCCGCTGCCACGCCTTGAGCTATTGGTGAGAGTGGGGCTAACGGCGGCCATCTAGCACGGAGGGATTGAAGGCCTACAGACCACAGCCGTGCCCGGTGAGTGGGATGGGGAGGGAGGTGTGTGTGTGTGTGAGTGTGTGTGTGCAGTGCATGCGTGCTTGTGTCTGTGTGTGTGTGTGCAGGGGGGCTGGCTGTGTGTGTGTGTGCGCGCGCGCGCCATTACGGCATGCAAGCCAGGCGTAAGCAAAGCGCGTCCACAGACCCAAATCGGCGCGTCTAGAGAGCGAGACCTAAAAAATGTGTATACAATCGGCATTATATAGGGTACATCTTGGCCTTTGCCTTTGCTGCTTCCCCATTTAGCTATTTTGTCGGACGTATAATATAAAAAAGCAGGTTTTAAGAAATTGTGCTTGCAGTTTTGTTGACAGGAGGATTGTTTGTGACATTATATAAGCATAGTTAAACTCATCACTCGACATACCAACTTTTTCCTGCCATTTCTGTGAGGTTTTCTCCATATTGTCCGGAAACAGCGCATTAATACGAGAATAAATTCCCCCAATAGTGCTTTTTTTAACATGAGTTAGTGTTTCTACTATATCAACTTTTCCAAACAAAACCCTGCCCCCCACCTTTCGTGACAAAAAGTCTCTAATGTGGAGGTACTTGAAGAAGTCCCGCCAATCCAGTTAAAAATTTCTTTTCAGTTCTTCAAAAGATTGAATCCCTGCAGGAGAGAGGAGGCAGCCTATCTGGACAATTCCTGCCTCATTCCATTTGTGAATACATCTGTCGCTGAAGATTTCCAGGAGAATTGGATTATCCTTTAGGGGAGTGTAGAAAGACCTATGCCAAGCACATTTCTAATAGCTTTCCATACCTTAAATCCGCTATATAATGTTTTAAATTTAATCTTCTTGTGATAACTGTTGTGCAAATGTCGCCAAAGATACCCTCTACTCTCACTGCCTAAAATTAATTGAAAGATGAATTCCCCGATGTTCTGTAATAACTCTTTGAAATAGCACGGATGCCCAGTAATAAGCCTTTAAGTTTGGGAGAGCTAATCCACCTCTATCCTTGGGGATAGTGAGGAATTTATAAGCCCGCCGGGGTTGTGAGTATGCCCAAATAAAACTTGAAAACATATGTTCGATTGATTTAAACCAAGAAGTCGAAAATTCTAGAGAAATTGCTATGAACAGATACAGAATTTTGGGAAAAAAGACAATTTTACCACATTAACTCTACCAATAATAGAGAGGTGTAAATTGTCCAGGGGCTGAAGGTCTTTCTGCATTGAGTCTGTCAATGGTTTAAGATTTAGCTTTACTAGATTGTCAAGATTCGATGAGATGCAAACTCCTAAATAAGTAGCTTTTTCTACAACTGAACAGTCCCTCATTTCGCTTTCCTTGTTGAATACAATCTGAGTTTTTTCTTTATTAAGTGCGTAGCCGGATACTAATCCGGATTGATTGGCCTCATTTTCAATAGCCAAGTCAAGTCAATAGCATTCAAGGCCATGATAGGATCAGGTGTTACTATAGCGATATCATCCGCATACGCCAAGGACTTGGTGGGATAATCCTGTGACCATATGGGTTTGATTTCTCTGTTCTCTTCTAATCTGTGAATGAAAGGGTATATGTAAATTGCGAAAAGCAATGGCGAGCAAGGGCAGCCCTGCCGTGTTCCACGCGATATTATCAGTTCTTTAGTTAAACTGCCATTTACCATGACTGCCGCCCTGGGATTAACATATAGTTTTTGGACTGCCTGTATATAACCTTCCTGCATGTTAACTCTGGACGTTGCGGCCCACAGGAAGTGCCAGGAGACCCTATTGAAAGTTTTTTCTGCATCAAGCAAAACCAGCGCCATAGGGTCCCCTGAAACATCTATCCCATGAAATAGGGTGATCACTCTCTGAATGTGGTTAATAGTGGATCTACCTGGGACAAAACCATGTTGGCTTTTAACAATCACATTATGAATAACGGGAGCAATTATATTGGCCAAAACTTTCGAATATATTTTGGAGTCAGTAATAAGGGTAATAGGACGGTATGAGCCTAACTGCTCCGGAGGTTTGTTCTTTTTAAAGGAAAAATGACTATTGTTGCCCTGGACCAAGATTTTAGGCGTTGACCACCTTGGAAAATATGTATAATAAGGTCTGTCAAGTAGTAATTAATTTGATCTAAAAAAGCTACATAGAACTCCGAGGGGATGCTAGCCAACCCGGTTATTTTCCCTTTTGGCAGATATTTGATTATGAGTAGAATTTCTTCTATATTGGGGATTTCTTCTAATATACCCATATCTTCATTGTCATATTTATCAGTGCCAATCTTATTTAGGTATTCTTCAATATTTGCGAGGTAACCCCCCACCCCCCCTGCCTCCGTATTCAAATCTAAATCGCTAGAAGGCTTCTCTTATGAGTTCCGGGTCAGATATTCGGCCTCCCTGAGGATCATTAATTTCATGAATCAAATTTGATGAGGCTTGTTGCCTCATACGTACCGCTAATTGATGACCGATTTGTTCGTTCACTTCATAAACCATTTCTTTTTGAGAAAACGCATTTTTAACCGCTTTGTCAGTAAAAGTGTTTGTGATCAGAGCCTTTGTGATTGCCACTTGACTTTGTACTTTTGCTAGTTCTTCTCACCCCTTATTTCTTATCGACACCCTTATCCGACTTTCCTTGGCCATCCTCAAGTTTTCTTGAAGCGCCTGCGTAACCGCCCTGGCCCGTTTGTTAGCTTTTAAGGAGAATTATAATGTCTCTCCTCTAATCCCTGCTTTAGGGCATCTCAAACTACTTCAATTGAATTGCTCCCCACATTGTCTGTTATAAAATTGGGGATACTCTCTCTCATGTGGATGCAATAATCATCGTCTAGAAGCAGCGATTTCTCCAAAGTCCAGGAACTAGATGTAACATTTCCAGTATTTATTTCTACTGTGCAGATTAACGGATTATGGTCCGATGGGATTCGAGGCAGTTTCTCAATTTGACAATTAGTTTTGCGTGAGTTAGATGCTAGTATATAGTCTAATCTTTGATGGGTGAGATGAGGACAGGAAAAATATGTGTACCCTGGATCATTTGGTTTTAAGGTCTGCTATCCATCCACTAGTCCATGCGTATAACACATCTGTCTCAGTGCTTTAAACACTATAGGTTTACAGCCAACATATTGCCACCCATCTTTTATGGACCAATTATTAGGAAGGTTAAGATTGAGATCTCTGCAAATCATTAAAGGTAGTGGCCAATGCGTGAGTTCATTTGAGATCTTGTCAAAAACCGATGGATCATCGCTGCTGCTTCCATAAATAGTGCAAAGTGTTATCTTTTGCCCGCTCCCGTATTGTCATTCTGTGATTGCCCAGCGTCCAAATTTATCTGCTTTAGAGTGACTAAAAACATACCCACTTCCCTTGGCTAAAATAGCAGCCCCCCGCACCCTAGCACCTTGTGTAGTGGCACAAATCAACCTATACCCTAATGCTTTTAAAATGTGTGTTTGTGAAACCTCTATGTGTGTTTCTTGTAGACAAACAATATTTGTGTCCCAAGCTTGTAATCCTACCGCTGCAGTTTGCTTTTTTTAATATCATTTAAGCAACAAATATTCATTGATAAAACTCTTAACAATCCCATCTTATTACATTGTATACTCCATATATATGTCCAAAGTTTTGAATGCACCATGTCCTAGTATTACCATTATACCATATTTGTCTGTTATATTTTTTGCTCTTTTGATCAACCTGTCTGACCCGCCTAACCCCCTCCCTCGCCCGACCCCCGCCCACCCTCCACCACCTTTGGAAGTTACCTGGCCGGGCCAGGAGTTTGACATCCGGCATGCAGAGCCGCGCGAACCCGCTGAGCCACCCCACCTTTAGAGATATAACCTTCTGTAGAGCTAACACCAAAAATGAACATGTACCATAATAATTATCAGAGCAAACAAAAGGATGAAGAAAAACCCACAGATGAAAGAGCCCCTAAATATTATTAACACATTGCATGAATATCAAGTTGCGACTGGGTGACCCGCTTTATTCATTTTGTACACTTTACTTATGTCCCGAAACTTCCTCTAGGTACTGTTTAGTGTGAATTTCTGAAACAAAGCTACGTGTGACCCCTTTATATACAATTGTCAGCCTGGCCGGGTTTTGTAAGTACACCTCGGCTCCTTGTTTCTGAAATGGTTCAAACAACTGTCTGAGTCTCCACCTGCGTTCCACTGTGGCGTGTGCGAAATCAGGTCTGGTGAAGAAGGTTATCCCTTCACAGGACCATTTATTTGTGGGTCTGGCCAAGTCGAAGAGAGTTTGGCGGAGTAGGAAATTACTAAAAAATAGAAGCATAGCACGAAGATGTTGCGGTGCCGTGGTGCGTTTACTGGGAAACAGAGGAAATCTATGGTCTCGCTGTATTTCTCTGTCCAAGACCCATGATTGTAGCTCTAGAAAAGCCCCTTTGAGCAGCGCGATCATGAATTTCCTGGGATCATCTTTCTCAGCCCCCTCCGGAATTCCTAGGAAGCGGAGATTGTTACGCCGCTGGCGGTTTTCCTGCTCCTCCATCTTCCACATAATATCTTTAACCACTCCCTCATGCTCATCATTCTGTACTTTCATTGTGGCGACGTCTTTTTTCAGTTGTTCAGTCCTTTCCTCCACCGAGGCCATTTGATCTGCAATTTCGGCACAGGTTTTGCCAACCTTCCTGACTGCCCCTTGCAATTTTTTGGCAGCCAGGCGAGACCTGCGGCTATCTGCCTTGACTTCCTCCTGGAAGCTTTTGATGGATAGCAGAATATCTGTCAAGGCAGGTTCACCTCTTGAGTCTCTGTGCTCTCCCCTTTTGTCGCTACCAGTGATTGTTTGGATGCTCCCAGAGGCTGCAATGGAGTTAGAGAATATCGTAAGAGGGGTGTCATTGTAGTCCCATTTCAGATCCTTTTCAACCTCTTAGTCGGAGATGTCGTAATTCTTTTGGCATCGATCTTTATTTTTTTTCTTAAGTAGCTTTTTAGTACCCTGTTTATTTTTCTGAGTGTCCGAGTTGGGACTGCTATACCATTTATTGCCTTCCTCCCCACTTGACAAGAAAATACTTATATCTGAAATCTCTGACTTATTTGTCAGAGAATAAAATTTGTCCTGATTATCGGGCGTTTTTGGTATGTAGTTGGGCGGCACATTGTTACAAGCTTGAGATGTTAAAGAGGGCTGCCAAAACTTGTAATGTCTTCACCGGTAGTTGTGTTACTGTTCAAGGAACTGCTGTTACTACAGCAGCTAGTAGTATTATTGCCCCTAAGCTGCCTTCTATCGCCAAAATCTCGGGTACTGGGGCGTTTGTTATATCAGCGGGAGAGAGAGTGAATGATGTCTTTAAAGTACCCAGCGCAGCAGGTGAAGTGTCTACAATCAAATTCGCCATCCCACTTGCCTCCCGAGGACTATCTGCTGGTAGATTGTCTTCCACCCCTCTTGCTGCACTGAACCTGCGCTGGTGATTAAGGGTTGAGATAAGCCAGTTTCCTTAAGCGATCGGGCGGTGCCCTTTTTAACAGTACCAGAAATAACCATGTCTTTCTCTTTCTCCGGTGAATTCT
Source organism: Lissotriton helveticus (assembly GCF_964261635.1). Classification (NCBI taxonomy): domain Eukaryota; kingdom Metazoa; phylum Chordata; class Amphibia; order Caudata; family Salamandridae; genus Lissotriton; species Lissotriton helveticus. Next base: position 1,564,183,367 of record NC_136068.1, on the reverse strand, counting down.
TATCAGGGTTTTCCCCTTTTTCTCCCCCGTTTTTGCCTTTTATACCCAAAGCATCCAGCATTTTTTGTCGGGTAATTGCCAGCGATGTGCTAGCTTGTGACCTTACGGGAGCGCACTTCAGCTTCCCTGCTCTCTCTTCTTTGCCGGTCATTCTTACTTGTATGTAGCAAATATAAAGTATCCCTGGAGTTGAGCTGCTCTTTATAAGGTCTCCTTCGCGACTGCAGCGCTGCTTAAGGTGAATACTTTTCCGTTCAGCAAGGTGTGCACGTTGGCTCCCGATTGCTTTCCTGCAGTCCTGTCGTGCCGGGAAGAGCTCACGCAGGTCAGGATAGATCAGTGAAGCTCGAGCCGCGTTGACGTCCTCATGGCAGGAGAGAGACGTGAGTACAAGTTGCTGTGAAAGAATTCGTTGCCATCTTTCGATAGAATTTTTATGCCACATTCTTTTTCCCATGAGTTTGATGCACATTCTTTGGCTTTAGTAGTTTGCTCGCATTTCCCATTCCAGAAGGTATCCAAGACACATAAAACGCTCCATTAGGTGGATGCTCAGTGGAGCATCTCCGTGAAGATGTCAGTCGTTCACCATCTTCCCTCCTTCGGAGAGGACTTCAAGCAAATCTTTGGAACATAGAAGGTTCTAAGGCCTGGACCCTTGTGAGTACCGAGGTACCTGTGTTACCTATTGTGAGAAAGTGGCTCTGTATGTACTGGACCAAAGTAAGGTACAGTGTGCACAGAGTCCACAGTCCCCAGAGGTTTGGCAGAGGCTAAAGTTAGATATAACCTTACTCTCTAAAGTGGTAGCTTAGTCGAGCAGTAAGGCAGTATCAGAGGACAGTGTAAAGCATTTGTTGTACACACTCAGTCAGCAAATGGTCTCACACACTCAAGAACTGAACTCTAGGCCAATGGTTTGTATCAAAATATATAGTTGTTTTATTTTAGAACAAACATAGGTATCAAAATATACTTTCTCAGAATGGTTTACTTTAGTTAAATATTTTTCAAATAGGCAAGTAGGCACAGTTGTTGCACACAATTTCACACACAATGCAACATTGAGCTCAATGGGGATTTCTGGTTAAATGCAATTAATTACTTTATGGATTACTTTTCTAAACACAGGACTGGATTCTAGATTCAGTCCTGGGACATCTCCTGTAAACAGTTGAGTAAAAGCGTTTTGGTTACAGTAGTGATTTTTAAGAAATATTATTGTATTTTAAAATTTGACAGAAACTTTTTCACATAGAATAACCAATGTTATGCTATGAGAAGAAATTCACTTAGCAGGTAAGTAGTGTTATCGTTACTTTTTCTTACTCAGTGTTGGATCCTGGATCCAGCACTAGTGCATCTCCTGTAAACAATTGAATGAATTTGTTTATGTCATACCGGTGATTTTTAACTAATATTTGTAAGTTTCAAAAATCGACACAGAACTTTTTCAGCAAAAAGCAGGCACTGTTATCCTATGGAAGGAAGTTCAAGTTACTGGTAAGTACGGTTAGAATTACTTTTCAGGGTCAATGTTGGGCACCAAGATCCAGCACTGGGATCTCTCCTGATAACAGGTGAGTAAATTGGAATTTGTTGTTCGGCTGATTTTAGACGAATATTTTAAAGTTTCAAAACTCCACACTTGAAAGAATTTCCAAGTGAAACCAGTCAATGTTACCCAATGGAAGAAAAGTGAGTTATCGACTTTTGGGTAAGTACTCGACTGGCAGAGTTAAGGTTCTGGGCATAGACTCGGGGGTTTCCCAGGATCAGGTAGGTACAGTTGGTACACCCTCAGCGGCACAGGGGCAGCCGGGTCTAGAGGTTAGCCTATGTGCAGCAGGGGTCCTTTGGTTGGTGGCTCAGAGCAAAGGGGGAAGTAGATTAGGACAAAGGTTGCACTCCCAGGGGCACTCGGGCGGCTGGGTCCAGGGTGGTTTTGAGCCTTCGGGTGCTCAATGTTATTCAATGGGAGACTTGAAAGTTGAAAAAAGGCTGCAGGCTCGGGGACGGAGATTCTTCAGGAGCCACCAACACTTCGAGAGGTAAGTTGGGATCTTGGAGGATAGGTAGGCACCCAGGAGTTGGGCACAGGGGGCCATGGGGTGGCGGGTGCAGGGGTGTCTTTTGACATCGGGGAATCTTACCCTCTGCTGGTCGCGGTTGGAGGGGTCCCTTGCTGTGAGGCTACAGGTGTCGTCTAGGTCACCGAGGAGGGTCCTTGGGCACTGGATTTCAGGTCATAATCACCGGGGGGATGTTCTCAGGGTCTTTGTTCACTCAGGCACAGGCCAGTCTCGGCGGGTGCAGAGCGTGCTGGATTCGGGTTCTTGGCTGGCACCAGGGGTTTTGCTGTTTGAGCAGAAGTACTGCTCATGGGAGTCCCACTCTTTTAGATAAGCAAGGCAGGCAGGTCCTCCGGGGTTTTCGAGGTTGCTGTCCGCAGGAGACGCCGGGGTTTAGCAGGAGCAGCTTCAAGGATCAACAGGCCGGTGGGGCTGGGGCCCAGTCAGTTGGTGTTGTCCTCTTTGTAGCAGCTGCACCGCAGCTCTTCTTCTTCTTGGTCTTCTTTCTTGTTTCGGAATCTGGATCTGAGCAAGGAATGTTCAGGGTGCCCCTAAATACTAAATTTAGGGGCGTTACAGGTAGGGTAAGGGCAGGGACCAATGGGTCCCTGTCCTGGGGTGAGTACACCCCTATTCTGCTCCTCTCCTGTGGTAGGGGGCAGGAGCCTATCTCTGATTGGGCAGGGCTTCCCATCCTCAAGATGGCCAGAGCCCAGAGTTGTTCTTCACCTCGCCTCTCCCACCTGAGGGGTGGGGTTGGCAGAGGCTGGCACACCCCCTTTCCTCACTTAGGGTTTCCCGTCTGTCTTCCCGCCAGAGTGGGGGTCAGAACCGCTGGAGGCCAGTGGCTGAGTACAGCAAGTGGCCCAGAGAAGCTCACAAAGGCAGCAGGCCTTTGAAGCTTCCCCTGCCCATCCTGGGGGAGGAGGCCTAGCACCTCGCCCAGGATGTGCATTGTTGCAGGCCCAGGAGAGCGAATCTCTAAGATGCCCTCTGTAGTGCATTTTATATTAAATCCCACATTGGCATCAGTGTGGGTTTAATGTGCTGAGAGGTTTGATATCAAACGTGTCAGTCTACAGTGTAGCCATTATGGTGCTGAGGAGTTCGTAATGACAACCTCCGAGCACGCGTGTTCGTGGAATTTCCACGTGTTCGCGAAATTTCTGCATGTTCACGGAGATTTTTTACCGTTTTGCGGAGATTTGCGTAACGCGATTACGCAAATTCCGCCCACCCCTACCCACAAGGGATATTTTTCTCAGGATTGCTGAGAGAAAAGATCAACCTCAGAGACACTCGGGAACCCACCTCCTGTGTTGCAGAAATCTTTGGAGTCCTCAGGAGCTCGGGAGATGCAAACCAGTCAGATGCGTAAAGGTGCCTGCTGCTTCAGGGGAGTAACTGCTTTACTCCAAGGGAGATTATTCTGTCATACAGCGAAGTGTAGACCATCAAGTTACTTGGTTTCTGCTTGCAGAGTTTAGTCCAGGTAAAATCTAACGTCCTGTAGTCAGGTTTCCTACTTTATACCCAGGTAAAGGGGTTGGACAAACTCTGGGGACCCTCCTAGAGGAGGGACAGGACAGATGGCTGGCTACACCAACTGGAGTCGCATGAGTCTGCGGCATTCCTCGACTCCCTCAAAATTGGTACAACTGAGCTAATGGGTCACGTATCCAACTCATCAAGGGGGTCTTAGTAGACCCCATCTGCTCAAATGTATCGATTCAGGTCAACAAACACTTGCCTGTATCTTGGAAAGACCATTTCCCGATCTTTTTTTCCTGGAAAACCTTGCGGCCAGCTCAGTCGGCTGCCTGTCATCACCCACCGGCTTACAGCAAATTTGACCCTGCCCAGTTTATTAGCTCATTGGCTGCCTCCAGGCCTCACCCCCAAGACAGTCTGGAGGGGTATGTGAATAGGTTTAAAAATTGGATCTCGGACTCAGTGTCCGCTCTTGCCACTCCCTGTCAGCCTAAGTTGGCAAGAGACTCGCCCTTCAAACCATGGTTTTCCCATGAGTTGAAAGACTTTAAACATGAATGTAAGGTTTTGGAGAGGGGGTGGCGTTCCACTGGCTATGGTCCCGTGTCCAAACTTGCACTTAGGGCCAAACAAAAAAGTTATTACGCTGCCATTGTAGCCGCCAAAAGCCACTACTATGCCTCACTTATTGCACTGGTTAATAATAATTTGAAGGAAATCTTCACCATTGTTCAAAATGTTATGTTCCCTAGCGCATTGGTGCGAGCAATGCCAATATCAGGCTACCGGTGCAACACTCTCTCCAAGTTTTTTGTGGATAAAATTTGCAGCATCCAAGCTACCTTCTCTGCCCCTGTTGGAGGGCTTAGAGCGTCCTTGTCTGGCCATCTGACGGCTGGTAGGTCTAATACGCTGTCATCCTGTGCGCCTGTAGATTTATTTGATACCCTAAAAATTCTTAAAGCTTTGAAGTCTGGCTCTCCCAACGACCCTTGTGCCGCCAGACTCCCGGCTGCTGCTGCTGACATTACTAATCCTGAAGTCAACCAAATCATGTCCCTCCAAGAGGCCACGGTCCCAATTTCTTGGAAGCAGGCACTGATTCTCCCCCTTCTTAAAAGCCGTCTCTCAATCCATCAATCCCCGTGAACTACAGGCCAATCTCGCTCCTGCCAAGTCTAGCTAAGGTTTGCGAGAAAGTAGTCACTAATTAGCTCACTAACTTTGTGGAGGTATCCGGCCTGCTGCATCCAGCTCAATCTGGCTTCCGAGCGGCCTACAGTACAGAATCAGCTCTGGTAGAGGTGGCAGAGGCAATTCGAGAGTGATTGGACGCCGGCGGGAGGGCAGCTTTGGTCATGCTAGACTTCTCTGCACCATTCGACACAGTGCCTCATTCCCTGCTCCTTAATCGCCTTTCAGAGATTGGTGTTGCTGGTTCTGTCTGGGGCTGGATTAGGTCCTTTCTCGAAGCTCAAACGCAGCAGGTTTGGCTCCTTCCATGTATCTCTGTGCCTCAGCAGATGGCTACAGGTGTCCCGCAGGGGTCATCACTTAGTCCCCTCATATTTACCATCTATGTTACACCGCTGGTTTATCTAGCAGAATCAGTAGGAGCTAAGGTGATGGCCTACGCTGACGACACCCAGCTCTTGTTCTCTCGGGGAAGAGGTGATGAATCAGCCCAGTCTGCGCAACACTGTCCGACCTCCGTCTTCCACTGGCTGGCCCAGACTCAGCTGAAGTGCAACGAAGGGAAGTCAGAGATTCTCTTGCATGGGACCTTTCTGGTCGATTTCAGAGCTAAGCTGTGGCCCCCTGACCTCCCCTTGCCCAGCGCAGAGAACAATACTGCAAAAAATCTAGGGATCTGGTTCTTTGAGAATTTGAATTTCTCCACACAAGTTAAGAAGCCAGCTGGGACGTGTTTCGGCACCTTGAAAGCACTGAGAAAGTTTCTTCCCTTTCTTCCAGGACCTGCTAAAGAAACTGTGGTCTGTACCTTGATTTTATCTCATCTCGATTACGCCAATGCCCTCTATATGGGCATTCCTGGCTACCTCTTAAGAAAATTGCAGGTAGTCCAAAACCCTGCTGCCAGACTTCTGCTAGGCTTGTCCAACAGGTGCAGTGTGCGCTTCCATTTGCACTCTCTGCACTGGCTTTCTGTTGAGGCTCGAATTCAATTCAAAATTCTATCCATTGCCCACAGGGCCCTCTATGGCAGGGGTCCCAGTTATCTTCAGAAGAGATTTGTCTTTTACAATCCAGTGAGACAGTTGGGCTCATCTTCGCAACTTCTACTGCCCCCCAGATTCTATCATCAAAGGCTGTGCGGATGTTCACTTGTTAGGAAAGCGAGCCTGGCCTAGAATGCTTTGCCCTTGGCGTTGCAGAGCATTCAGGATCATGTGATTTTCAAGAAAAAGCTTAAAACCTTCCTTTTTTAGTTGCCCCTCTGTTACACCTTTCCTTTACCTCTGCATGCGCCGGGACACTGCTGAGTAGCTGAGCGCGATATAAAAATGATATAACATAACATGTCCTTTGTCCAGTTTCATGCCATAGCAGGAGCAAATGGCTCCTACAACCGGTTTGGGCTGGCCTATGCACAGGAACACCAAATGTGCCCAAAGTGCAGACTATCTGGCACTCTCAGAGCGCACCCACCCAGCCCCAATACACTAAAGCCTGTCTGGGAGGTGGTCACACTTCCCTGTGACAGGAAACCTATTGTCAGGCCTTCACCTACTCGAGCTCAGCTCAGCAGCAGGAGGGAAGACTTGTGTCTGAGGCTGGCAGTATTCATTTTGTGCTGCCCAGGTTGAGAAAGCTGGTACCGGGTAGACCAGTGACCCACAGTAGTGGTTCTAGAAAGGTGGAATCATACCTCCCACACCAGTTACTGGTGAGGAGGTATGATTCCAAGCTGTTTGACACCAAATACGACATGTTTCTAAGCTGCCGTTTTAAAGTTAGCATTTACCGTGAGGTTATAATGCACTTAAGTATATATGGTTTGGCTGCATCACAGACAAAATTCAAACAGACAGGAGCTTAGAGGGTAAAGCTAGTCATAGGTCGCCCTCCACTCATAATGCAATCAATACAAATATAGACCTAGACTTTTTAGGCACATTATAAATGTATCCTTTTCTGGTACACCATTTATTGTATTATAATTACAAAGTTTACTCCCCTATTTTTAATTCTTGGGGTCGTTGGTATAGCCTGGACTTGTGCCTCTTTTAAACAATCGCCTGGTTCCCAAAGAGTAAAATTCAGTTGCGAGCTAACATACAACACACACTCAAGTGTCAAGCTGTGATAAGGAAAAACTGAAAAAAGTGTGTAAGAGCAAGATGGCACCTCACGGGCGCACCACCAACGGGAACCTGGCAGGTACTCAACAGGATTGCCCTGTTCTCATCATTGGCACCATCGAGCTCAATAAAGAAAAATGTCCAAGAAACAAAAGAATTAGTTTTGTGAAAATATACAGTGAAGAAAGACCACAAGGTAACCAAAAATGTGTCAAACAACATATAAAACCACACACCAACACAGATATGCAATTTTATTCTGTCTCTTGTGCTGGGTATGGAAGTTAAAAAAGGAAGTAGTTAAGGTTGCTAACTATCCAACCAGTACTACTTTACGTGCCGACATATTTCATTGCCCACTGAATTTCTGGCAATTTCTTCAGGGCGTCTTATCTATTTAAGGCCACTGCATATGGCCATGTTAGTCTTCACAACTGAAAGAATATAAAAAAAACACTTTTGTATCAACCTGTTCAAGGAGCGTGTGCCACCTCAGACCCTTCGCATATAACTCAATATTAATTACCCTCATTCGGCCAACAGTACTCATACCAGCCGAGAGGGTAGAGTTCTCATGGTACTGCAACCGCAAATGTCAGTTACTTTTCATCCCCTTCAATTTTCTGCATGGAATGAATTAAAATAAAATAGATCAGATGTACCTGATAAACGATGACTTTTAATCATGTAGTATGAGAATGAGAATGATTGCTCACACCATACCCTCTCTCATTCTTACACATAAAATTACACTCCAGGGACTCAATGCCTATCAATTACTCGATAGTGCATAAAGCCTGTGTTATTATTCTTAGACATGGGAATTATCTAACAAAAGCCTTATTCCAAAAGTTTCTAAAGTATAACAAGGGCAAATATCGGATGAAAAACAGGTGCAAACTATCTTCCTATGCTATCTCCATTGGCCTGTATACGATAGCTGTTATATCGATATTGCCACCTCATCCCGAGCGAGTCCACTCAAACTTGCTCGGCATCATCCATTTACTCTCGTAAAACGCCCGGCTCATATCCCAGCATGGTGAGAGAAACCCGGAACCCGCACTCCTTACCAGACCGGTGGATGAAGCCTGGCGTTTAATCATCCCGTGCTCGTTTCCATTGCGGCTAACGTTATGTCTATATCTTTTCTTTAGCCGACGTCTCATCGCGATGAGACGCGGCCGCCATTTTGGATTGGGCAATGATCTATTATAATCAATGTATATGCCCCAAGCAAGGTAGCATTCTCGCGAAACTTCGGTGTCTGCAACATATTTATAGAATTCAAACAACTTTATTAGTCATTACAGTCTGCACAGGATAATTATGATGGTGCATCTCTAATAATGACCACTAGGACTTTTCAAAAAAGAGATTGTCAGTGTACATCATATTTATAATGCTTACTTATTTAGTTGTTAATTCTTTGAGTAAACAGCATCATTTTCATGGGGATACATAATGATTTCCTTTGACTTTGATCATTAAGTCCCCTTTAAAGTGTATGGTATTCTATAGCGCTATGCTGCAAACACGTGGCCGCAACCACTTGTCCCTGTGTTTAATATCAATGTACATGCCCCAAGCGAGATATTATTCTCACTCATACAAATGCCAAAAGACCCCTCCTCCTCTGACAGGCAAGTTAATGAATTGTATTCCATTCCAGTAAGTCATTTAAACCGACTTTATCAGTTTTTTCTTGGAAAATCCAGTTTTCCAGATTTTATGGTGCTTAAATGCTCCTGAATGCGTGTTTTTATTTTTCGTGTGGTGAGCCCTATATAATGTAGTCCACATTCACAGTCCAGTCTGTATACCACGTTCGTGGTCTTACAGTTACTGAACTGTCTCAACTCCCATTCCTTGCCTGACTGCAAAGTAACGTTGGTGATCTTGGAGGTGAGCACCATAAAATCAGGAAAACTAACTACAAAATTGGTGCAACATTGCCACAGCAACAAACACTCCTTTAAGTGGTTGGTGTTGGAAAAAGTGACAGGTGATACTCGTATAGTTGAGCGGTTGTTAATTACGAGGGAAGCAAAATGGATTTTCCAAGAAAAAACTGATAAAGTCGGTTTAAATGACTTACTGGAATGGAATAAAATTCATTAACTTGCCTGTCAGAGGAGGAGGGGTCTTTTGGCATTTGTATGAGTTGTGACTAAAACCTAGACTGCACATTGGTACAGGGTGAACATTGAGTACGTGATGGGACAGTATGGAGATACTATCTTTGGCAGTGTCCCTATGTAAACACCGGGATGGCCGAGTACTATAAATACCATACATGTCAATGAGGACTTAATGAACAAAGTCAGAAGAAGTTATGATATTTCTCTATGAAAGTAATGTGTTGCTTACTGAAAGAATTAAAAAACCTATTAAGTAAGCATTACAAATATGATGTATACTGATAATCACTTCTTTGAAAAACCATGGATTTCATTGCCAAAGATGTACCATCATTATCACCCTGTGCACACTGTAATGACCAATAAAGTTGGTTAAACTCTATAAATATGTAGCAGCTATCGATCTTGTGAGAATACTATCTCGCTTGGGGCATGTACATTGATATTAAACACAGGGACATGTGGTTGCGGCCTCGTGTTTGCAGCATAGCGCTATAGAATACCATACACTTTAAAGGGGACTTAATGAACAAAGTCAAAGGAAATCATTATGTATCCCCATGAAAATGATGCTGTTTACTGAAAGAATTACAACTAAATAAGTAAGCATTATAAATATGATGTACACTGACAATCTCTTTTTTGAAAAGTCCTAGTGGTCATTATTAGAGATGCACCATCATTATTATCCTGTGCAGACTGTAATGACTAATAAAGTTGTTTGAATTCTATAAATATGTTGCAGACACCGAAGTTTCGCGAGAATGCTACCTCGCTTGGGGCATATACATTGATTATAATAGATCATTGCCCAATCCAAAATGGCGGCCGCGTCTCATCGCGATGAGACGTCGGATAAAGAAAAGATATAGACATAACGTTAGCCGCAATGGAAACAAGCACGGGCTGATTAAACGCCAGGCTTCATCCACCGGTCTGGTAAGGAGTGCGGGTTCCGGGTTTCTCTCACCATGCTGGGATATGAGCCGGACGTGTTACGAGAGTAAATGGATGATGCCGAGCAAGTTTGAGTGGACTCGCTCGGGATGAGGTGGCAATATCGATATAACAGCTATCGTATACAGGCCAATGGAGATAGCATAGGAAGATAGTTTGCACCTGTTTTTCATCCGTTATTTGCCTTTGTTATACTTTAGCAACTTTTGGAATAAGGCTTTCGTTAGATAATTCCCATGTCTAAGAATAATGACACAGGCTTTATGCACTATCGAGTAATGGATAGGCATTGAGTCCCTGGAGTGTAATTTTATGTGTAAGAATGGCAGAGGGTATGGTGTGAGCAATCATTCTCATTCTTATACTACACGATAAAAGTCATCGTGTATCAGGTACATCTGATCTATTTTATTTTAATTCATTCCATGCAGAAAATTGAAGGGGATGAAAAGTAACTGACATTTGCGGTTGCAGTACCATGAGAACTCTACCCTCTCGGCTGGTATGAGTACTGTTGGCCGAATGAGGGTAATTAATATTGAGTTATATGCGAAGGGTCTGAGGTGGCACACACTCCTTGAACAGGTTGATACAAAAGTGTTTTTTTTATATTCTTTCAGTTGTGAAGACTAACATGTCCATATGCAGTGGCCTTAAATAGATAAGACGCCCTGAAGAAATTGCCAGAAATTCCGTTGGCAATGAAACATGTCGGCAAGTAAAGTAGTACTGGTTGGATAGTTAGCAACCTTAACTACTTCCTTTTTTAACTTCCATACCCAGCACAAGAGACAGAATAAAATTGCATATCTGTTTTGGTGTGTGGTTTTATATGTTGTTTAACACATTTTTGGTTACCTTGTGGTCTTTCTTCACTGTATATTTTCACAAAACTATTTCTTTTGTTTCTTGGACATTTTTCTTTATTGAGCTCGATGGTGCCAATGATGAGAACAGGGAATCCTGGTGAGTACCTGCCAGGTTCCCGTTGGTGGTGCGCCCGTGAGGTGCCATCTTGCTCTTACACACTTTTTTCAGTTTTTCCTTATCACATTATAATACAATAAATAATGTACCAGAAAAGGATACATTTATAATGTGCCTAAAAAGTCTAGGTCTATATTTGTATTGATTGCATCACAGACAAACCCGGAGAAAAGGTTTCGAAAGCTGCGGAGGAGCTCTGCTCATGCAGGGGCACCCTCTCGCACAAACCCCAGCACCCTGCCTTCAGGATTGGTAAGGACTGCCGTAGAGGTGACTGATTGTTTTATATGTGCAGTAATTTAGAATAGATATAGGTAACCTATATCTAAGTAAGGGGTGCATGCACCACCTTACACAGGCTGCAGTAGCAGACCTGTGGTGCCATTTTGAATGGTCTATCAGGGGTGGCACAATACATGCTGCAGCCCCTGGGAAACCTCTGGGGTACCTATGCCCTCGGTACGTGGTGTACTATATACTAGGGACTGATAAGGGTACCCCAGTATCCAATCTGGAGTGTACCTAAAGTGCATGCAATCACTTTAAGGGAGAAAGCAGATAGACTAGGGTCCTGGATATCAGGATCCCAATCAGTCTAAGTCGAAAACTGTGATACATCAGCAAAAAGTAAGAGGCAGATCCTACTCTCCTACACTGTTCTCAATATTGGGCCTACGGGTAAAGGAATTCTGAAGAGAGGGTGTATAAGGGGTCTGCAGGTGGACACTGAGCTGTGTCAGATCATGACTTCTCAAGCTGTCACCCCTCATGCTGCCTGACCTCTTCCCCATCGCTTCCTTACAGCCCCCTTAAGACTCATTCTCTACGTTCTTCTTCCTCGCTACTCAGTGTTGTAGAAATGGTGCTACAAGCGTTATTGCCATCAAGGATACTGAGACCTCCACCCCACATTTTGGTCAAAGCAAGCGAAGTGGATCTCTCACAACCCTGGGCACTGGTGCCACTCTACTGGCTGCACTAATAATAGCCACACCCAGTATCTACTTGCCAGCCAGATGCCCTAAACCAGCTACTCTCAAAACCCTTCTCTTTCTAGTGAAATACTTGTGTTTTCGGGAAGATCCTTTCCACCACAAGATTCCTCCATTTCTCTCCCTTCTCTCTTGCATTTTTCATGTCCTCCTCCGTGCTTGCCGAACTTTGGATGTCACAAAGATCACAATGAACAGTCATTGTAACATTCTCTCCTCTGACCTTATGGTCTTTCTTTTCATTCTGCAGTAGTTTACCATTCTTACACAAGCAAGCTGTAAGGGAGGGGAATACCAAACAGGGATAATTGTCTTTTTAGTTCTCATTTCACCGTCAGCACTACTTCCGATGTTGTGCTGGTTACCAATCAGACATCGGAAAGGCTGTAATTATTTACCGCTGTTACACATAGAAACAGCTTTGGGGGTTTGCTTCTCTGTATGGTATTGTTCCTTTATTTAACAAGGAGTGGAATTTTAGGTGGACAATTTTTAACAGGGTCCAGTGTGTGTGTCCAATACACTAACAACAAGGAGGATACACACAGTTCCCCAGAAATATTAGTTAGAAAAGAGAGAGTGTGTGTGGTGTGGTGTAGAAGCAAAAGCCAAGAGGGAAAGGAAGGGGGTATTCCCTCTCGGGAACTAGAACCCTCACACACCCAGCAAGCTAGGTGTCATGCTTCATCATATGGGTCCTGCTCCTCGTCAGACTGGTGCTGCAATGTCCGACGGGCACCCGCGAAGGGGCTCTTTAGCTGAGATCTTTTGTTCCAGCCATATGGTGCATGCATGTGAGAGGGCAGGGGAATGTGTAGTCGTGGAAAGGTGATGATTAATTAAAAAAGGTGGGTTAGTCCACAGGGAAATTTATTAACGTGGATAACTCCCTTGATTAAAATGGTGGGAGGGGAGATAGACGTCACTATTGTATATGGCGAAAATATCTACTACCCTCAGTTTAGGTTGACATGTTTCATGCTTTTACTAGCAATTCCTCAGGACCTTGGTGCTCGTACTACACAGTGAAATTAAAAACAACATACAACCTTTGTGCTTAAGGTCTGTAGTGGGGCAGGCCGATTGGTCCTGCCTTGGGTAATGCAACCTAAAAAGAGGAAAGTACAACAGGAGGGGGATCAAGATAACACTCCTATGTAAATTATGTGCAAGCTTCCACATAAAACAGTATACACACTCTGTTAAACATTATTGGATGGACTCAAGTGGAGTCTAGTTTAAGAAGGACGGACAAGGAACGCTTACCCTAAGTAAGTCCCTAAGGTACTTCTCAGTCTGCTCTGTGGGACCTGCACAGAAGAGTCAGGGACCTGGGAGGAGAAGAATGGAGGGAAAGGACAATTTGTATCCTCAAACCAGTGCAGGTAACAAGTCGTGGTAAAGACCACTAACGACCGGGACAGGTTAACCCACAACACTACAGGCGTCGTCTGTACACATCGTAGGCCACCCGGGTTGGCAGCACCAGATCGAACCGACTCAAGGGGGCAAGTGCCACTGTTCACGCGAAGCCCGCCAGGGCAAAGCAAGGGGCACCATCACGCTCCCCGGGTCCCGCACCGCCCCTGTAGACGGTACACGCGAGAACCCGAGAAGAGACCACGCCCATGCCTGTCCACCAGCGAGCCACACACCAACGAGTAACAGCGAGAGGACTCCTGAAGCCGTGGCACCCCCAGTTAAGTGGTCACAGTAAATACAACTAACCCCAGCGAGTCAAGGCATCACTGGCCTCGACCGGTATCGTGATCCGGAACCCGTAGGGACACGGCGCAGATCTGATTTTACTCACCCAGGCGGTGTGCGGTCTCTGCCTGCAAACCTACCCCCCACGCGTCATCCGAAAGGGATCTGGAGCAGCTGGTGGGGAATCGCCTGTTGCGAGTGGTTCTTGTACTCTCCGCCGCCCAGATCCCGCGAATATTGCAGTGGGCGTGGCTGTACGGTCAGTGACCGCGCATGCGCATTGGATGGTTGACGGGGTTAGTATCGGTCGGTGTTGACAGACACTTTATGATGGATCTACCCGTCGGCCATGTTGGAGTGGGAAAAGAACAAACCAACCCAATTGTTCCAAACTCTCCATTGAGAATTCCCTCTAACATATGATGAGATAATCCCTATGCACATGAATGGACCTTGCCTTTAAAATCTCTCGTCCTCAACGGTTCACCATGATCAAAATGATTGAAATGATCGATAACAGAGAACTAAACATTCACCCCACCGAACTTAAACCAGCGATCACAATCGGGTTGGTTTGTTCTGTTCCCACTCCAACATGGCCGACGGGTAGATCCATCATAAAGTGTCTGTCAACACCGACCGATACTAACCCCATCAACCATCCAATGCGCATGCACGGTCACTGACCGTACAGCCACGCCCACTGCAATATTCGCGGGATCTGGGCGGCGGAGAGTACAAGAACCACTCGCAACAGGCGATTCCCCACCAGCTGCTCCAGATCCCTTTCGGATGACGCGTGGGGAGTAGGTTTTCAGGCAGAGACCGCACACCGCCTGAGTGAGTATAATCAGATCTGCGCCGTGTCTCTTCGGGTTCCGGATCACGATACCGGTCTCTACCATGACTTGTTACCGGCACTCGTTTGAGGATACAAATTGTCCTTTCCCTCCATTCTTCTCCTCCCAGGTCCCTGACTCTTCTGTGCAGGTCCCACAGAGCAGACTGAGAAGTACCTTAGGTACTTACTTAGGGTAAGCGTTCCTTGTCCGTCCTTCTTAAACCAGACTCCACTTGAGTCCATCCAATAATGTTTAACAGAGTGTGTATACTGTTTTATGTAGAAGCTTGCACCTAATTTACATAGGAGTGTTATCTTGATCCCCCTCCTGTTGTATTTACCTCTTTTTAGGTTGCAATACCCAAGGCAGGACCAATCGGCCTGCCCCACTACAGACCTTAAGCACAAAGGTTGTATGTTGTTTTTAATTTCACTGAGTAGTACGAGCACCAAGGTCCTGAGGAATTGCTAGTAAAAGCATGAAACATGTCGACCTAAACTGAGGGTAGTAGATATTTTCGCCATATACAATAGTGACGTCTATCTCCCTTCCCACCATTTTAATCAAGGGAGTTAGCCACGTTAATAAATTTCCCTGTGGACTAACCCACCTTTTTTAATTAATCACCACCTTTCCACGACTACACATTCCCCTGCCCTCTCACACGCATGCACCATATGGCTGGAACAAAAGATCTCCGCTAAAGAGCCCCTTCGCGGGTGCCCGTCGGACATTGCAGCGCTAGTCTGACGAGGAGCAGGACCCATATGATGAAGTATGACACCTAGATTGCTGGGTGTGTGAGGGTTCTAGTTCCCAAGAGGGAATCCCCCCTTCCTTTCCCTCTTGGCTTTTGCTTCTACACCACACCACACACACTCTCTCTTTTCTAACTAATATTTCTGGTATTGTTCCTTTCCCTGCTTGATGTACATTGTGGTTACTGTTCCTTATGCTGCAAAGTTGGTTCACATGAAACTGATAAAAGTTTCAAAAAAAGAAAAAGAAACACATTTGAGTGAGCTGTCCCGGGATACCTCATTTGGGTGATCATTGGACACGTTGCCAATCTTTAAAGTATTTCCAAGTATTGTCTGAGCTTTTAGAGTCTCATGCCATATCGAAGTGGCTCAGCTGGTTACCAGCTTGAATCCAATCAGCGACTAGCAAGGGATCTTTAAAAAGAAATTTTTTACAAATCGTGCTTCTCACTAACAAGACTTTAAAGAACATCACTCTGCACTAGGCTTTTTTCAATCATATGACTGTAGATGGCTCCACTCCCATTAAAATTAAAGTGTGACTAACCTTAATCTCCTGTTTTGTGATCAGGCGTGGTCGGCACAGGTAAGAGAAGTGGGGCGGGCAGGGGTGTCATGAGATGTCATCAATGATGCCGGTCGAGGGGGTCACCGGTGCCCAAATCAGCCCTGGATGGGTGTGCATGCCCCCTCCCACTTTTTTAAAAAGGCTGGACACCAGGAATGGATTTCCTGGGTCAAAATCGGCCTGGGGATGGGGCCAAGTTTGACCCCTCTCAAAAAATATAGATCCTTGTTCCCCCCCAAACCCGGCCCAACAGGGTGGCTTAAGAAAAAAACAAGCCTGTTAGGCCGCCCTTTTTTTTGCCACCGATCCGCCCCCAGGCCTAGGTGATCAGAGTATCCCTACCCTGCCCCTATGTCTTATTTTATGCTATTTTTTTAGGACTCAGGACCGAGTTCTGAGACCTAATATAGCTGCCACCACTTCCTGTTTGAGGTGGTGGCAGCCAATCAGATCTCATTTCGAGATATGTTAGATCCACAGAGAATTCACCTCTTTAGACATACATAAATCTTTTTTCCTTAATAACTCCAAAACTATTGAACACAGAATTAGATCTAGCTTCCTGCCAAATGTGATGTAATTCTATTCAGGTGTATGGGCTGTGGTCTAGTCTAAAATCCCTATGGGAAATTGCATATGAAAATGTGTTTTGGGACCCCCATTTGTCTGCTTAACGAATCACCCTGAAACTTTCCAGACAGCAGCCAAAGTGGTTAGCACACTAGTTATGAAAATTTGTGAAGATTCGTCAAACGGCATCCAAGTTATTAGTAATACAAAAAATGCTATTCCTATGAAACTAGGCTCTAACTATAACTATGCAAAACAAGAATTGATGGACGGAATGTTGCACAATGGCAAAACATTCACCCCAGTCACGGATATGGGTTTAATTCATCGTTATTTTGCTCACCACACCACCCCAGTTCAGACATGGCCATATGCAAATCAGTCTTGACCCTGTGCCTCATGGGAACAGTCCAGCCCGAACTGCCAAGCCATGTCTTCCCTGGACCGGATTAAAGCATCCTAGGACCGGTTTCTGGCTATCAGCCTTCATCAGCCAGGATAGCTTGATTCTAGTGGCATGGAGAGCATGGGACTCATGTCTGAGCATACCCGTCCCACTCGGGGTGACAAATGCAAAAACTACAGTTGATGGACAGAATGCAGAACAATGTCATACATTCACCCAAGTACAGAGATCTGGGCCTAAATCTATCATTTTTTTGCTCACCACCCCAGTTCAGGCATAGCCATATGCAAATCAGCCTTGATCCTGTGCCTCATGGGAACAGTTCAGCCCGAACTGCCAAGCCATGTCTTCCCTGGACCAGAGTCAAGCATCCTAGGACCGGTTTCTGGCTATCAGCTGTCTTCAGCCAGGATAGCTTGACTCCAGTGATGTGGAGAGCACAGGACTCACGTCTGAGCATACCCTCAGACTGGCCAGTCCCAGCATCTATACGAGTGAGACCCTGTCCCGTTGACTACTTGCAACGCCCATCGGGAGATTGACTACCCCGTACTACTGTTGTTCAGCAAAATCTTTAGGTGCCATTGAGTGCCCACCAGGATCATCCATTGATTGTCTCATCCTACCACAAGTGATCCGGACACAACCGCGTCCTGATGAAGACCCCACACTGAGGAACAATCCACCCTCTCTTCAACAGGGGTCGAAACGTAGACTACCATACACCCCCAAACCCATAGGAACTGAACAGGCTAATTAACATTTACCTATGTGTTATGGATATAGGGGAACTATGGACCAATACTAGGCTGTGAAGGTTTTATTGTATGTGATTGTAATTGTGCCAATGTCACTATACAATTACCCTGTCCCTCACTCATCTACTCACCCCATGACCTATAATACCTTCCTTCTCTCTATCACACTGTGAGCACTGTTAATATTTTATGCACTAGAATTACATCGAAGTTGATACATGGAGTAATACTGATGCTTTGAATCATAAGAGCATTCAAGAATGTATCACTTATGTAATTAAAAATCCTTTTCTTTGTTGAATGTAATCAGAATTGTTTTGTGGTGAATTGTTTGTCTTTACATGTTTAAACTTATAAGAACTACCACAACCACTCCATGAACGTACTGACATTTTGACCCAGGTCGGGTAGTTTTACGGGATAACCCCGTTAAAACTCAACACCATCCGGTTCAGCCACACCACCCAGCTCACCTGGATGGATCACCACTATGTCCATTTCACCTTCAACACCACCAGCGCAGCCAAACACGCCCGCGCCCTCCACGATGGAACTGGAGCAAAATCACAGAGGAACACCTCAACACCACCCTCCATCAAAGTCCCCCCAGTGCCACGACCGACACCAACTCCGCAGCGAGGGAATTTCACCGCTGGGTAACCTCCTGCTCAAACAAGCTGGCACCCCTCAGCCACCCCACCAAACAACGCTCCACAGATCTACAAGAAGCCAGACGCCTAGAGAAAACCTGGCAAAACCTTAAAACCGTGGAAGCACGGAACAACCACAAGAGCACCCTGAAGGAATACCACCAGCGCATAAGAGACACCAAACGGACCTTCATAAGAGACAACGTCCAGACAATGCGACCAACATCAAGGAACTGTTCAACATCATACAGCAGTTCATAAAACCCACCTGCGAAGCCATGGACGTCACACCTTCCCAGGAACTCTGCGACAAGCTCAGCTCCTACTTCCATCTGACGATCAACGCCCTATATGACAATTTCAGAGAACCAGCACCGGACACTACCCCCCTTCCCACCGCCGCTGACAAGCCTACCATCGCATCCTGGGATCTCACACCCGTCTAACTCATCACTGCGACCATGAAGAAAACTCACTCAGGAGCCCCCTACGGACCCCTGCCCACCACACATCTTCCAGAGGGCCATTGCTGTCATTGCACCCGAAATAGGATGGATGATCAACATCTCCCTCAGATCCGGCATCTGCCCAGACGACTGGTAACGGGCGGAGGTGAAACCCCTCTTCAAAATACCAACGGCCGACCCTACAGACCTGAAAAACTAACGGCCCATCTCTCTCCTCCCCTTTGTGGCCAAAGTCACAGAGAGAATTGTGAATGCCCAGCTGACCTCCTTCATCAAAAAGAACTCCATCCTAGATGCCACCCAGTCCGGATTACGCAGCAACCTATCCCGAAACCCGGGCCATGTCTCGGGTCTAGAGATCTTGGGGACAACGAGTACCTACTCGCATCAACTTTGGTGAACCACTTACAAAATTTGTTTCTACTCTTCAAACTACACGCACTTCAAATACCAGAGTGCTTAGGGGCGATCCGGAGGAGAGGCTAGCGGTGTGCGATCCATTGTGGTATTCTACTTATAGCGCTCCCATGAGCCCCGAGCTGACGAGCTCCTGGAGACGCACCTGCGCGCCGGAGAGGCATCAGGGCCTGTGACAGATACTTGGTGGCCTTCTCATCCACCCCAAATACTTCTCTACTGATAAGGGAAACTATCCCGAAACCCGGGCCATGTCTCGGGTCTAGAGATCTTGGGGACATTGAGTACCTACTCGTCCCAACTTTGGTGAACCACTTACAAACTTTGTTTCTACACTTCGAACTACACGCACTTCAAATACCAGAGTGCTTAGGGGCGATCCGGAGGAGAGGCTAGCGGTGTGCGATCCATTGTGGTATTCTACTTATAGCGCTCCCATGAGCCCCGAGCTGACGAGCTCCTGGAGACGCACCTGCGCGCCGGAGAGGCATCAGGGCCTGTGACGGATACTTGGCGGCCTTCTCATCCACCCCAAATACTTCTCTACTGATGAGGGAAACTATCCCGAAACCCGGGCCATGTCTCGGGTCTAGAGATCTTGGGGACAATGAGTACCTACTCACACCAACATTGGTGAACCACTTACAAACTTTGTTTCTACTCTTCGAACTACATGCACTTCAAATACCAGAGTGCTTAGGGGTGATCCGGAGGGGAGGCTAGCGGTGTGCGATCCATTGTGGTATTCTACTCAAGCCTACCATCCCATCCTGGGATCTCACACCCGTCTAACTCATCACTGCGACCATGAAGAAAACTCACTCAGGAGCCCCCTATGGACCCCTGCCCACCACACATCTTCCAGAGGGCCATTGCTGTCATTGCACCCGAACTAGGACGGATGATCAACATCTCCCTCAGATCCGGCATCTGCCCAGATGACTGGTAACGGGCGGAGGTGAAACCCCTCCTCATAAAACCAAAGGCCGACCTGAAAAACTACCGGCCCATCTCTCTCCTCCCCTTTGTGGCCAAAGTCACAGCGAGAATTGTGAATGCCCAGCTGACCTCCTTCATCAAAAAGAACTCCATCCTAGATGCCACCCAGTCCGGATTCCGCAACAACCACAGCACCGTAACCGCCCTCCTCGCTGCCACGGACGACATCCGCATGCTACTGGACCAGGGACACACTGCAGCCCTCATCCTTCTGGACCTCTCTGCAGCCTTCAACACTGTCTCACATTGCACGCTCACAGCTAGACTTCACGACGCGGGGATACAAGGAGCCGCCCTCGACTGGATCCAATGATTCCTCTCCGGCAGAACCCAGAGGATTCGACTCTCTCCCTTCCTCTTCGACCCCATGGAAAATAACTGCGGAGTACCTCAGGGATCATCCCTGAGCCCCACGTACTTCAACATCTACATGACCCCCCTCGTCGCCATCGTCAGACAGCATGGGCTCAGCATCGTATCATACGCCAACGACACACAGCTCATCCTCTCGCTCATGAAGAATCCCAAAGACACAAGACTCTGTTTCCAGGAAAGAATGAAGAACGTGGCAGCCTGAATGCAAGACAGCTGTTTGAAGCTCAACGCAGAGAAGACCGAGGACCTCATTCTTGGACCATGCACCTCTGCCTGGGACAACACCTGGTGGCCCTCCATCTTCAGGAACCCACCCACCCTGACAGACCACGCTGGGAACCGCTGCATTATCCTGGACTCCTCCCGCTCCATGAACCGCCCGATCAACGTTGCCGCATCCGCTAGTTTCAACTACCTGCGCGTTCTCCGTAAGATCTTCAAATGGATCCCCCCGCCCGACTGCAGAAAGACTGTCACCCACACACTCATAACCAGCAGACTGGACTACGGCAACACCCTCTATGCTGGAATCAACAGAACTCTTTCACGCAAACTACAAACCATCCAGAAAGCCGTGGCCAGACTCGTCCTCAGGACTACACGTCACAAGCATATGACTCAACACCTACGAGGCCTCCACTGGCTTTCCGTCGAGAAAAGGGTCACCTTCAAACTCCTCACCCACACCTACAAATCCCTAAACAACATCGGACCCAAATACCTGAATGAGAGAGTGTCCTTCCACGTACCCAAGTGGAACCTTCGCTCCGCAGACCTCGCCCTGGCCGAGGTCATCCGCATCCTCAGGAACAGAACCGGCGGGAGAGCTTTCTCCGACGTCGCTGCCAAGACCTGGAGTACGCTCCCTGTGAGCATCAGATGCGACCCTGCACACGTTCAGGAGGAACCTCAAGACCGGGCTCTTCGACTGATCTGGAGCCGCTCCACACCCCCCTGCCTTGAGACCCTCATGGGTGAATAGCACGCTTTACAAACCCCTGATTGATTGATTGACCTACCCTGGCAACATAATTGCAGTAATAGAGGGTAGGTACTCGAATATGAGTGTACATATGTCCCCTGCTGTATAACTGCACTGAACAAGACCCCTTAAAACAAGGCAGGGATTTCCAGGTCTTCGTTGCTCTTCGGGGAACCCAGCAGCAGTGGCATGAAGCGAACTTCCTCATTTTGGGGATTTCTGAGCATGTGGTCAGCACACTAGTAATAGCCACTGCTTCCTCTCTTGCACTTTACTGGTTTGAGCCAATGCTTTTATCAGACAGTCGCTGATGCTTGATTCAGAGGAGATTAACAACGGGAACTGATCAAGCTCCTGCCATTAAGCTTACTCGCGCATCCTTCCTCAGCTTAGCCTGTGAGTCCTATCTCCACCTGTGTCTGCATGAACTAGAGGGGGTGATAGTCTGTAGTGGCAGGTATTGTGACCTAAAGTGACCCAGGAAGGCCAAGAGAGTAGACCATAGTCAGTTACACACTCCTGGATGCAACTGACTCACAACCACTTAAGCAAGCATTTCCGAAATACCTGGGGGCTCATTTATGAGCCCTTGCGTCACTTTTACGCCGCTGGTGCGTCACTTTTTGTGACGCACCAGCGGAGTAAAAAATGTGCCTTGTTGCACCATATTTACAAAGTGACGCATCTAGTTAGATGCGTCACTTTGTAAACCCCTGCGCCACATTATACCTGCACCAGGTATAATGTATGCAGGGGGGGGGCGTTCTGACGCAAGAAAGGGTCATAGAAGTGACGCAGTGAAATCTATAAGAGTTCACTGCGCCACTTCTAGGACACAAATGCGTCAATTTCTTACGCCTGCCTCACAGCAGGCGTAAGACTGACGCAGGTCCTTTCACATGGGGCTTGCCCCATGTGAATGGCCACATTGCTGGAGTTGCGTCACTTTTGTAACACACTCCAGCAATGCGTCACTTTTGCGCCATACAGATACGTCAGAAATACTGACGTATCTGTAACTCCTTGCGCCATGATGCGTCATACTGTAAATATGACGCATCATTGGTGTAGCAAGGAGTGCGCAGTGAAAAGTGACACATCGCTGTTTTCACGCAGCGATGCATCACTTTTCATAAATGAGGCCCCTGCACGTCAAATAAGCTCCAATGCCCCCACCTCTGTCTGTTGTAGCTGTTGTGACAATCCGGCGTTATTGACTACCTGCTTGGACGTCTCATGTTTTCAAGTGTAAATAAGAGACTGTGAGAGACTGCTTCGAATGATGTCTTGAGAATATGGGGCAGATTTATGATAACTGGCGCATCCCCAGGGATGCGCCATTCATTTTGCGCCGCTGCTCCGCCACCCATGGTGCGCCGCATTTACAATGCGGCGCACCATGGGGCAAAAACAGCACAGATGTGTGACGCATCTGTGCCGTAAAGGTGGCGCATTGCTGGAGTTGCGTCGCAAGCGCGACGCAGCTCCAGCAAGGCTCGGGGGTGCCCCATCTATACAATGCTGCGTCAAGACCTACGCCTG
Organism: Lissotriton helveticus; assembly: GCF_964261635.1. NCBI lineage: Eukaryota > Metazoa > Chordata > Amphibia > Caudata > Salamandridae > Lissotriton > Lissotriton helveticus. The sequence goes on along the minus strand of NC_136068.1, from coordinate 1,564,160,360 downwards.
CTTCAAGCAGGCGCAGGGTTTCGACGCAGCATTGGCCTGAAAGTGACTGAGTGAAATCTTATAGATTTCACTCAGCCACTTTTGCGATGCGCACCTGCCCCGGAACGCCCACCCTGCGCCGGAATGCCCACAAGTGGCGAAGGGCTTTTCAACGTGACGCATCTGCCTAGATGCGTCACATTGTAAATGGGTCGTAGGGATGCGTCACGTTTACGCCGCAGTTGCGTGACGCAAACGTGGCGCATTCCCATCATAAATCTGCCCCTATGTTTGCAAGATTCAATGTGAGACTGCCAAGATTTCAATGCCTACAAAGAAATGAGTCCTTTGTGAATCTTTCAGAGGGAGGCCAAAATGTCTTCTCATCAGCACCTGACAGTATCCGTGTCTGACAGTGGTTTGGAAAGCTCGCTTCCTATTAAAAATTGAGCTTTAGCCAAAACACCGGGACACTTGTATTGTTATGCGATTTACCCCACTTATACATTGGGTGTCTTCGAAAATTATATTTTTGTTAATCGATCAATTAATTAATTAATTATTCAGATATAGAGTAGTTATAGCTAAAGTTGATGCTTCACTCCATAGGGAATACAAAATTTGTAGCGCCAATAATGTTGGCCCCTTTGACCAATTTGTGTCAATTTTGAAGAATACATGTATAGGTCCACCGCACCTATGAAAATGGCAAATTGGAGGAAGAAGTAGATCGGAAAAAGAGTTCAAAAGTTAGAATGTATGATGTGATCCCAAAATTGTTTGTCATTGAACATTATAATGGGATTGCCCCAAAATTATTTTGCTCCTTACTTAGGAGCTGCCTTCACTGCAGTGGCATAACACAAGTATAGAAGCTCCTCTCACTGCAGTGACATCCACCAGGAGCTAGCAGAAAGCAGTGACACCATACAGGGGGTGCCCTCACACAGCCGCATTGTATTGATAGATATCTCGAATGCTGTGACTTCTCACTCGGAGTTGTCTTAGCTTCATTGACGTTATAGAGAGAGATGTCTTCGGAGTAGAGAGATCACACTGGGCGCTGCCCTCAATGCAGTGACATCACACTGCGCGCTGCCATCAATGCAGTGACATCAAACAGCGTGCTGCCATCAGTGCAGTGAGACCACACTGGTAGCTGCCTTCAGTGCAGTGACAGCACACTGGGTGCTGCCATCAGTGCAAGGACATCACACTGCGCGCTGCCATCAATGCAGTGACATCACACTGCGTGCTGCCATCAATGCAGTGACATCCCACTGGTAGCTGCCTTCAGTGCAGTGACAGCACACTGGGCGCTGCCATCAGTGCACGGACATCACACTGCGCGCTGCCATCAATGCAGTGACATCACACTGCGTGCTGCCATCAATGCAGTGACATCCCACTGGTAGCTGCCTTCAGTGCAGTGACAGCACACTGGGCGATGCCATCAGTACAAGGACATCACACTCGGCGCTGCCATCAATGCAGTGACATCACAGCGTGCTGCCATCAATGCAGTGACATCACACTGCTCGCTGCCCTCAGTGCAGTGACATCACACTGGGCGCTGCCTTCAGATCAGTGACAGCACACTAGGCGCTGCTACAGTGCAAGGACATCACACTGGGCGCTGCCATCAATGCAGTGATGTCACAGCGCGCTGCCATCAATGCAGTGACATCACAGCACGCTGTCAAAAGTTCAGTGACATCACACTGCTCGCTGCCTTCAGTGCAGTGACATCACACTGGGCGCTGCCCTCCGTGCAGTGACATCACACTGCGCGCTGCCTTCAGTGCAGTGACATCACTCTACGTGCTCCCATCAGTGAAGTGACATCACACTGTGTGCTGCCCTCAATGCAGTGGCATCACACTGGTAGCTGCCCTCAGTGCAGTGGCATCACACGAGGCGCAGCCATCAAGGCAGTGACATCAAACTGCACGCTGCCATCAGTGCAGTGACATCACACTGGGTGCTGCCATCAATGCAGTGACATCACACTGCGCACCACCATCAGTGCAGTGACACCACACTGGTATCTGCCCTCAATGCAGTGACATCACACTGCACGCCACCATCAGTGCAGTGACATCACACTGGTATCTGCCCTCAATGCAGTGACATCACACTGCGCACCACCATCAGTGCAGTGACATCACACTGGTAGCTGCCCTCAATGCAGTCATATCACATTGAAAGTTGTCTCTAAAGCAGTTACGCCGCAGCTACGGCTGTCCCCACTGAGTGTATTCACGATGAAAGTTATCTCTAGTTACAGTGACGTCACACCGCAGTAGAATCCCTCTGACACCTACAGGCCTGCAGTAGCGGCCCTGAGTTCTAAGTGATACTGAATGGGAAAGTCAGACTAACAAAAATATTTTGCGAAAGTCTGAACACAAGAAAATTCCTTTGGTTTACTATGACGTGGTCACCTGCCCAGAATTCACCTCAGTGCCTGGAACCACAGCTTCACATGTGACACCCTGGGGCAGATTTACAAGCCCCTTACGTGACTTTTGTGATGCACCTGCGGCGTAAATGTTGCGGCCCATTTACAACATGACACATCTAGGGAGATGTGTCACATTGTAAAGCCCTGCGTCAGATATAATGTATGCAGGGTGGGCGTTTCCACGTAAAAAGCCATGTAAAACTGATGCAGTGAAAGCTACAAGATTTCACTGCATCACTCTACACCTTCACTGCGTCAAAATCCTTACGTCTGCTCAGACCAGGCGTAAGGAATGGCGCAGGGCTTTTTGGAATGGGGTTCACCCATCTATTTTGTCGCATTGCTGGAGTTCCGTCACTTTCATGAGCAACTCCAGCAATGCATCACTTTTGCGCCAACAGATGCATCAGAGATTCTAGCACATCTGTTAGTCCTTGCGCCATGGAGCACTGTATTGTAAGGACATTCAGCGCTGACGGAAGGAAACTGGCGCATCTATGCAGATGCGTCAGTTCCTTGTAAATCTGCCCCCCTCTGTCTCCTGCATCACTTGCTGTGGCTACATTATTCCACACCTTGGGGGATACACGTGGTGTTCCCAGAATGAGAAGGTCATTGGTGGCTACAACGGATGGTGTCATTGTTCTGTGGTGACCCGCAGCCGCCTTGTATCCTCGTAAACCACAGCGTGAACGTGCACAGCGCCCTGAGGCGGCCTTGGCGGTGCGGACCTCTCTGACCTCCACAGTGCAGACCGGAGCTTTCTGCAAAGATAGCCCAGAGTGCGACCTCCTTAACCCCTTCAAGGCTCGGACACACATCTGGAACTCGGAAAAACGTTAGCCATTAATAGTGATTGAAGTGTCCGAGCGGAATTGAAGCCAGGTGCCCGCGCTGACGGTGCGGCCCTTACTGGGCGGGTGTGAGTAAGCCAGTTTACTGGACGGCGGTGTGTCACCCCTCTCTGGACCGGCCATGCCGTCGGCTGTCAGGAAATGGAAGTCTCCTCCGGATTTCTCATGCCATTCTCTTTGTTAATTCCAAAATTCACAGCGCGGGTCACAGGAAGGCCCGTCACTGCCCACCCATCTCACTGCCCTGCTACCACAAAGGATGACACTCAAAGGCCACAACAGGAAGAGTGATTTCAGGGAGACACTGGCCACGAGTTTATCTTTTTAAAACAAATGTACATCATGGATTCAACTTGTGATAACATTCTCATCATGTCCATCAGTCTACAAGAAGGGCCGGCTAATTTCATATTTTTTTGTTTGCAAAAATGTAATACATTTCTGCGACCATTGCATTCAAAATCAGCACTAAACAGGTGGTTGAATAAAACTGTGCCAAAGTCAATAAGATTGAGTTGTTTTAAGTATGCGAGTTTTAGATGTGTAATATGCTTCAATTCACAGACACAAAACGCACATGATGTCATGGACCCAGGTGCATACAGACAACACCCAGCTGCAGAAACACTCACACAGACACCAAACACATGAACCCACATGCAGTCAACAGAGAAAGCAGACACACGTGGGTGATGTGTGGATGCATAAATAGATGTTTACATGGCTGTGGGTGGGTACATAATGTGTGCGGATGCATGGCTGGATGAATGCAAGCATGGACGGATACTTGGTTGCTAGTGGATTGATAGATGAAAGTGTGGGTGATGGTGGATAACAGATGCATCAGTATGGGTCAATTGATTTATAGGTGAGGGTAGATGTGTGTGAAGGGTGGATACATGTGGATATAAGAATAAATTAATGAGCTCATGGGTGGATAACTGGGAGCAGACGGTGCAGATGTATGGATGGCTGCCAAGGTCAGGGTTGAAAGACGCATGGATGATGTTGGACGGAATAAGTAACTTACTTCCACTGAAAATGATCTACTAGTGAGTAATCAGAATTTAATGGACAAGAAACCTAAACATCCTATGACCCTGGGTTTGACCACCACAAGTGTTGTGTTATCGCATGTGTTGGGCTGGCACAGGTAAAGTAAGTGGGTTCTAGAATGTGGTGCTTGGGGGTCCTCAAGGATTTCAAAATTTAGAATGTTTGTGGGAGGTGTGCTTATGAAGTACTGACTGCAAATTCATGTGTCTGCCTTCCTCATTGCAACATGCTTACCGGGTGACTGCGTGAGCCCTGCCTGGACAGCAATCTATATTCAACATAAGGTCTCTGTTACCAGATACCTGAGAGCCTAGCCGGTCACTATAAATCCATTCACAACTCTCGATGGGGTTGGTCTGGATGGTATAGTAGATAGAAAAGGAGAAATTGCTCTTTTTCTAGGTGTCCCCTCACTCACCAGGGTTGCCCCATGGTGACATGCTTCATCATTGGGGCCATCCCAGTCCTCTACGGGCTGGGGCGTGCTGCGACTTGCGAATTACGTAGGAGCACTTGTAATTGACTATGTGTGGTGCGGGTGTGAAAGTGGAGTGGACTAGGTGATGTGTTTAAAAATACCTGCCCAGTAGGTTTTCAATAGACTTTATTCCTGCCTCTAGGTGGTAGTATTAAAAATGGGGTGGAAAAATAGGGTCAACATCCGGACCGGAGGGACGCTAGTAGGTGTCTGCAAGAGGGAGGTATTCTGTGAGCAAATTTGCTGGGATACTGAACCCCTCCGAGTCCATGGGGCACAGTTAGGTCCCACTACATGAACCACGTGTTTGGAATAAATACGTAGGTATTCTTGCATGCACTAATTATAGATTGCAGCATTTTTTACTAAAAATAACTCATTACAGAGCTAAGGAGTGGCGAACACAGGGCTGGTCCCTGTGTAGTCCCGAAGAAGTGCTTGGGGTATGCACGAAACATGTTGACAGGAGTTGATAGGTACACCTTAACACATTACTTTTAGGGACCCTATTTGTCCACCCCATTTTTAATACTACCACCTAGAGGCAGGAATAAAGTCTATTGAAAACCTACTGGGCAGGTATTTTTAAACACATCACCTAGTCCACTCCACTATCACACCCGCACCACACATAGTCAATTACAAGTGCTCCTACGTAATTCGAAAGTCGCAGCACGCCCCAGCCCGTAGAGGACTGGGATGGCCCCAATGATGAAGCATGTCACCATGGGGCAACCCTGGTGAGTGAGGGGACACCTAGAAAAAGAGCAATTTCTTCTTTTCTATCTACTATACCATCCAGACCAACCCCATTGAGCGTTGTGAATGGATTTATAGTGACCGGCTAGGCTCTCAGGTATCTGGTAACAGAGACCTTATGTTGAATATAGTATTTGGAGGGTGAGCCTTAGCTTTTTCCTCCCTCTAACTCCCTTCTCTTTAGTATTGGACAGCAATCTAAACATTATTTTCTATAGACTGAACCCTTAAACTGTCATTCATGCCCTGTAAAACCATACCTCTCCCCCCCCAACTGCTTTCTGACTTTTATGAACACAAATCATATTAGATGCAAAAATCACACTCCAGTGCAAAATTACTTTTATGTTTTATTTGCACCTAAATGTATGTTTTCACCTAAATGTGACGTTTGCTCCTACAACTCTTTGTGCAGCAACACCAGGAATCTGGCGACACTCTTTGTGGGAAATAACTCTTTGAAGCAAAAATAACATTCAGGTGCAAAGTCAGCTGTTGTGGGTGTAGTGTTGCGGCCTTGAGACAGGAGTGCTCTCTAACAGGGTGACGTGCAATGGCGGGCAGCTTCTCCGGACTCCTTCATCACGCCTAGCTGTCCTCACTTTTTATTATTTAACCCCAAGTGACACAGGGGTCTATCGCAACTTGAACAAGCAGTGATGGGTGTCCGAGTGAAGACACTTCATGTGAACAGTGTTGTGATGTATTCCTATAGGTACTGTATCGATTCCCCTATTCCTGACCCTGGTTTGGTTAATAATGAACTAGCAGCCATCCAACGGTGCAAGAACCGTTATCTGATTAAGCCACACCACGGCACAGAAGCGCGTTATCTGATTAGGTCATAACGCATGCCATCTAATTAGACAAGCGATATTCCTCCAGCCCCTGATAAGGCATACGGAGTTCTCAAAACAAATCAAACCTACAGCGACCTGGGAAATTCCCATAACCATTGTTTTGATTTCACCGAGAACTTCAGCAAAAGAATGTGCGAACGAGCCCGTTCATATGACATCCTTATTGACGTATATATGTCCATCCTTACGTCAATCTCGGCACCTTTCAGGTATAAATATTACCGACATTGCCTTAAGCAAACACATGCGGTGGTGACGAGATCGGAGCAGCGAGACGTGCTGAGGAGCCCAGCAGAGAGCGAAGCCCACAGACGCTGCCCCGCCTTCCTGACGCGCTGAGAATGAGACGCTGTCTTTCTCCTGCCGAGAAATCCAGCTCCGGCGCTTCCATGCAGCCCTCACAGGCAGCTGGAATATCAAGACCTGGGATAAGAGATACCAGCCCTCCATCATTCTAGATCTCAGGTACAGAACTGAATAACCCCTTGCAGAGAATTCTCGAATCACTCCCTTGGCAAAACAAACTTAACTTAAACTGCTACTTATCTACTCCCGCCCACGTATTAGGCTTAGGTCAGGTACATTGGGGTAGGCGTGGTTAGAAGCACCAGTTGAGTACGATTAGTCAAATGTATATATGTATGTATCTATTTTATCCATTTTAAAGTATCATATGGCTCAGAAACCATATCAATGCTTTTACAGTATTATTTTATAATTCTGTCTCTACTGTATGCACTTTACTTAACTACAAGTATTGCAATAATAGCGATTCATTTCTCTTGTATGAGAAAAGAGACTGATCAATAAATAACATCTTTTATTGAACCACGCCCATCTCTTATTTCTCCACAAACTGGTGAAACTAAGAATGCACGTACTGACTGAGTAAAATAAGTTGTCTATTGTTTTCACACGACTCTAGAGATACACTCTTGATTAGGGGAGAGCAAAGTTGTCATGTTCTATGGTTGTCAGAAACTAAATCCCTTCTTGTCTATCCAGGGAGGTTAAAATCCTCCTTGTCTATTCGAGAAAGTTTCTAGTGAACTCTGAGCTAGCTGGCAAACACAAACCTTTAAGTCTAATATCGTCGGTAGAAGACCTAGTTAACCTCTGCCCTAGGTCTATACTATTGAAGATATTATTCCAATGCGCAGAGCCTATTGGGATAATAGGAACTACACTACATGGCGCCCAACCGTTTGGATAGGCGATAAAACTAACGCAAGACATTAGAGTAACTCAGTCGTGCTTTTTCACACAGAACCCCCTTTTTCCCATAATACTCCAAAGACGTCTGGAGTGGGTGAAAGGTCATATCCGCCAAACCTCGCAGGAGGAGACTCCTATGTATGGTTCATGGTTTACTCAACGTTGAAGGATACACTGTTCCCAAATATTGTGCATCTAATCTTTGTTTCCATAGACACCTGATCTGCAAACAAACAGAATAACCTTCTTGACAATAGTATGTCAGAAACTGAAGAAGAAAGGGAGACAGTTAGACTAGCAGCTGAACTCCTAGAAGCAGATAATACTCTGCAGCAAAATGGCCCGGATATAATACTCATCCCGGTCAACATAAGAAAATCTATAACCCGAAAGCTTATAGAAAATGGACTGACACCAAGAGGTGGTACAGTCATATTCGTAATTGAGGCACACGAATATCGGCAGACAGAGGTATTCTATTCATGGATAAACTTTCCAGCAGCAAACGCTGTAACAAAGGACTTCCACTATTACAAAATAGAGGAACCTCCTAATGAGTACACTCCTTTCGAGGAGGTGGAAATACCACTCAAATTCCAAGAGCACCTGCTCTTGTTTAATGGCGCCCTAAAACATAATAATCACATCACCAGGCTCGGTCCACTAGGTAGACCAGGAGCAACGTGGCCGGTCCTAGCCGGATACACACCACATCCAGACATTGAAGAAATGCCTGCACCAGAACTTTTAGCACAGCTAAAACAATTAATAAAAATACATAGACAATTAGTCCAATATGTAATGCGGACTTCAACTATCCAACCAGCAATTAAAATTCCACAGTTGACCAGTCATCAGGGGAACACAAATAAAATTACACCACAGAACATACAGTCCTGTCTAGGTAAGGTACCCGCAAAACGGGAACAAATTCCTTTCTGGCTAGCACAAAAAATAACTCAAATAGAGGCAGTGTTTCCAGATACCACCCCTGTTGAGAAACATAGGATTCTGACTATCTGTCTTCCAATGGGAATCGCACCACATGTGGAGGACTGTGACACTTGGGGAACAGTCTTTGCTTCCATTTACACAAAAACACATGGTGTACCATCCATGTCAGTAATACCAGATGTGCTAAAACAGATTCAAGATGAATACGGTCCAGAACCCGCTTTAACTCTCGGTACGAAATTACTGAAAGACTTCAAGCAGGTCTCTGCAATATTATTAGCCAACATAAAGGGAGAAGCAGCAAATGTGGCGATTCGCCAGAGGTTAAAAGAGACAAATATAGCAGACCAACCATCTGAAATTGCCAGAATCATAGAAAAATCCTATGAAGAACTAGGAAGAGATAGTTTGGGTGGAATACCAGTGAAACCCCAACTAGTTGAAAGTCCTGAAAAGGTATTTATAAAAAATAATTTAAACACTCAAAAAAAGAGCTGGGATGGAAATAAACAATCCAATCCTAAAGAAAAAAGATTCCAGTCCAGAGGAAGGTCTCCTCGGCGGAGAGAAAGATCTCCCGACCAAGGACGCAAGTCTCCCCAAAGGGAGCCCTCTGTGAAAAAATACAACCTTAGAAATAGGGATAATATAAAGAAACCTGATAGATATCAAGATATTGATACACGTCCCTCTCAATCTTTTCAGACTTCCTCGCAGAAATCGGAAAGAAGAGGACGATCAGAACAAAGGGAAGAGCACGTCAAGTCCAAATACAGAGAACCTGCTCATCTGAATAAAAAATTACAATTTCCCAAAAAGAAGGTAGCCAGTATTAAAGTAATCAACAATGCCGAGAATACTGAGGACACAGCTGAAAAACGGAGAATGGGCTCAGACAATGCTAGACAGCGCAGCAGAAGTGAGCATAGCTCGCAAAGTCCTTATGAATCATCTGGAGACAGTGGACACGAATGAATACATTCAGGTGGAAACTGCAGATACCAGAGTTAGCAAACCTCATAAAATATATGAAATAACATTGTGTATAGAAGGGGTTAAGACTAGAAAAATAAGGGGACTATTTTGGGATAATCTGTCCAAGGGCTATGACATCCTTCTAGCTGAACGAGACTGGCCTCCAGAGTTTGTCAGGGAGTGCCCACATGGCGAAGAAATAATTATGCCTGCCTTCTCAAACCATATTCCAATTCATAAAAAATATACACTTGCAAGAAAGTGGGCAGTAGCTCAAGCCCCTGCCTTATATAAAAATCATGTGGGATGGGATGAGGACTCTCCTCCTCACAAAATCCAGTTAAAATCACAACCTACTGCACAGAGGCAGTTCCCGATTAAGCAAGAAGCTAAAAAACAGGTAAAAGAGATCCTAGATCAACTTGAATACCAGGGGGTGATTGAAACTTGCACCTCACAAATGAATAATCCTTTGTTTCCTGTCTCCAAGCCAGACAATTCATATCGTCTTGTTTTGGACTACAGACACCTTAACTCATGTTGCAAAACATTTGCAGTACAAAACTCGCATAGTGCTGCACTAATGAATAACATAGTGCGCAAAAAATACAAAACCACATTAGACATTTCTAATGGATTCTTTTGTCAAAATATAGCACCAGAGAGCAGATATTTGACGGCGTTCTCAATAAATGGCACGCAAAAGAATTTCTGTTGTTTGCCCCAGGGGTTCAAGAACAGCCCAGGATTATTCTCAGCGAGAGTAACAGAATTACTACAAACATATGATGACGAGGCATTATCTTATGTCGACGACATCTATCTAACAGATGATGACTTGGATACTCACTTGAAGAGAGTGAACACCATAATACTTGGGTTCGCAGCAGAGGGTTACAAATTCAACTTTAAAAAGTCAAGAATTGCCCATCTAACAGTCCTGTTTTTAGGATATGAACTATCAAGTGAAGGCAAAAGCCTGGCTGACAATTTCCTAGAGAAATGTGCTGTAATCCAAGCACCTAGAACACTGAAAAACTTACAATCAATTCTAGGCTTCCTAAACTTCGGAAGAACTTACATTATAAATTATGCAGAGAGAATTAAACCTCTCTATGATCTAATAAAACCAGATTTTAAAAGAATCAATTGGACTCAAAAACACACAGAAATTTTGAGATCGTTACAAACAGATATGTTAGTTAAAACAAAACTACAAACACGTGACAACACACGCAACCTTGTGATTCGAGTCATCCCAGGAAGATGCGGATTCACATACCTGACCTCTAATGAGGGAGAGAAGGTACCAATAGCATACAAATCACATTTGTACACAGAAGCTGAAAAAAGGTTCAGCATTAAAGAAAATATTGTTCATGCGGTTCAAACAGCTGTAGTAGAAGCAAAATACCAAGCAGACGGTAGACAGGTTACAGTCAGAACAGCAGAATCAGCTTTTGAGGCATTAACAACACCATGTAATTTACCGACAACTGCACTGAATCCAGAATGGATACAATGGGTAAATTCTGTTGCTACAGACAAAGTAAAATACTATTTTGACCCAGAAATGGAAGAATTAAAATATCTAGAATATGAAAGAGAATACCCTCTGCCAATCGACATTCTACCTTTACGACAGTACGCCTGTGTAATATATACAGACGGGTATGCTCAACCCTCAGTTTGGGGAGAGCTGGCTTACAACGCCACATGCGAAATTGTAAAAGAAGTGTGGCGCGGAGGTAAATTAAGACCTCTACTTACAAAAACACACTCAGTGGAAAATAATTCAGAACAACAAACGGAAATAATTTCATTAAAAATTGCGCTAGATAATGCCGATCGCAAATTCCCGACACTTATTGTGTGCGATTCGTATTACTGCGTCAAAACATACAATAACGATTTGAAGAAATGGATTCAGAACGGTTACAAAGATGACACAGGTGCCACAATAAAGCAGAAAGCACTTTGGGAACAATTAGTTCTTTTAAAGAAAGAACTACCAAAAACTAACGTGATACATTCACTGAGTCATCAGCGTGATGGCGTTCACGTTGCAGGGAATTCATTGGCTGAGACAGCCACAGCGGGAGCAACTAAACCGGCTTCCGTAGCTACAAAAAAGCGTACAGTAAAACACATTGACGGTGAAACTGTGCTGGCGGTGAAAACGTCATCAAAAGGCGACTGCTCAGCATTACCGATCAACTATCCACTCAATTATACATACATAATCGATGCAAACTCAGTCCCTTTTGCTCGAATCCCTGGAGTGGGGGATAGAGTAATTCCAAACACGGACAGGAGAGGCTTGTCAATAGCAGACGCACATATGGGTGAGGGTCTCAGACACCTTAAGCAAAAAGATTCTCTGGAAGAATTACAATCAGTGTACTGGTGGCCAGGCATGAGCCTGCATCATCACATTTTTGTAAAAAACTGCCCAGACTGCAATAGAGATCGCAGTGGCGAGCGGGGAGGACTATTGCCATGGCATTTCACTCCAGATAAACAACAACAATAAGAAAGCACCCATCATGAAAAAAGCGCTATATTAACATAAAAAGACTAATTTTCACTTATAATGTAGACCCCAGCGCTCGGCTGACGTCTGGACTGTTATAAAAGGATTTGCAAGTCTATAATGGCATATACGCTAGGAGCATGCTACGTTTTGACTAATGTATTCCTTTTAGCCATCAAGCTTATGGGGAAGCATGGCCAAATGAGCATTGCATAGCGGGACTCTTCTCACTTCCTTCCTGAGGGATACAGGATCGTGTAAAGAAAAAACCAAGACATAAAGCAATCTATAACGGAAAAGGTATTAGGTTCGGGAGCTGGGTGGGTCAAACATTTAATAAGTGTCCAACGTAGTCTAAATAACCTGCCAAGGAATTCTCTGAAAGGGTTCAGTCCGTACGAACTATTGTTCGGGACTAGAATGATGATCCAAGATCTTGATAGTCAGACTTCAGTGGTTAAAGACAAAAGCTTTGATATCAAAGATCGTTTGGCTATTTTACAGGACTTAAATGAAACAAGAAAAGACCTGAGCAACATAAAGCTGAAACAACAGCCAACAACCACTGAAGAGAAACCACCTGTCCCAGCAAGGCCTGTCTGGATTCCAAAAGTCGGGGATCTAGTCAGAGAAAAGATCGCGGTAAAGAAGGAATTTGGGCCTTCTTACAGAAAAGCAGTTCCTGTCTTGTCTATCAACGGGACAAGATCAGTAGTACTACCGCCCCTTGCTGGTAAAAAGGAGAACCGAGTTGTATCCATCGACCTGGTTAAACCACAATCATGTGGCCGATAACAAACAGTAGGCCAAGTGGACTCCCAAGAAGTAGCAGAACACCAATGTTTGCTACGAATACAGAGGCTCAAACTGGAAGACTGATCACCTTTGGAAAATCTACAGTGAATCAACAAGGACTATGCAACAAAGCAATGGAACTTGAACCTCTTAAAACCCAAATTAAAACTTTTCATCAAGAAACAACAACCTATGATGATGTAACTGCAGACTTTGCTAATGAAACAAAGCAAAATCCAAAAGCAATTGGAACAATTGACAGAACAGCATCCGGCTACTTCATCAACTTCGATGATTCATCTGAAGACCTGAGTGAAGCAAAGAAACAGCCATCAGCAAAAACTTTTAAAAACAAAGCTAAAGAACTTTTTCAACAGCTGAAAGAAACCTATCTGATTTCTCCATGGATTGAATTTTGGGTGGCCTTCGGTGCATTTATCCTCATTCTTTGGCTCATCTTAGTACTATGCTTGGGACATTTCATTGAAGGAAAATATGCTAAAATGGACACAGCAAGCCAGAAAATCAACTTGGTCCTTAAACCACACACATCTTCACACATCGAAAAAAGAGAACTTTCTTCAGTGAACTTCACAGCCAATCCTATACCAGGCGGTGTAGCATGGGACAAAACTGATTATGAAATCTATGGTCTGGTTGAAATCCTGAAGTATCCACACCAATTCAAGATCTCATTGAGTGACTTTGTAAAACCGAGCTCATTTGCTGATGATTGGGACTTTGAAAGTAATAATGATATGATGTCTGATCTTGTGATGTCTGCTAAATTCACAGAACATGATTATTTGCAGGGTTCGTCTAATTATGATCAGATGTTCTGCTATAACCACTATGGTAACCATTATCTACATAAATCTGCACAACCTAGAAATGTTTTGAATTATAACCAATGGGAACATTGTGCTACTCCTCCAAAAGATAGCTCGAAAACATTTTATGATAAATATTCATACTTTTCAGGGTTTAACATAAGTAATGCAGAAACATTTTATTTCAAATTGTCAAATAAGACAGGTATGAAGACCATGCTTACAAACACAAAATTGATATATTCCGATTCATTCTTTGAACAAATGAATACATTTGGGTTTGATTTCTGGAACAATAATATTGAAGCAAAAACTGTTTGGGGTACAAGAGATTGGCAAGTACAAGGTATAGAATCATTGTTTAGAGCCTGCATGATCCCAGAACAAATTATATTTTTGAACGACACTATTCAACAAACTACCTGTCTTGGCTTAGCCAAATCAAAGATTTGAACAAACCGTCTATTCCAAAGCCAACAGTGAACAGTAATAGCTCTAAAGATGTTGAGATAGACGTAAACCATATTTTAAACCAAAACAGAACAGATCCTGAATGGAAAAAATGGTTGATCTGGCCCACAGATACAAATAACTGTCAAGACAGATTCCTGAACAAAATACAGGGGTGCACATTGACTAGGCCAGACCCTAGATATTCACAAAGACAACATCCAGGGATAGTAACCACCTACAGCGTGGGCAAGCTCTGCCTTCAATGGCTACAAACGTCCACACTGGCTGAAATTAAGCAACACCTAACTTTACTTACAGAAGGTGCTGACTTGCGTGATTTCATATTGGGACCACGCAAACAGCGTCAAAAACGTTTCATAGCGGCCTCTATATATGCAGCTTATAACGAAGTTTGGAAAGTAACTCAAATTGAGACAGCAGAAAAAATACGGGAAATTGACCGTATTAATTTGGAAAAATCACTTTCTGTGGTGGACAATGGGTTAATGACTCTGTCCTCCAGAATATATTCTCTGGACTAGGTATAACAAGAGGGGGGAGAGAGAGAGAAGTGGATTCAGTCTCCCTGGGCAATATGAATAAACAAAGTAGAATCCACTCAGAAGGGGTGGTATTTGTGATCCCTAAAATGATGGGGAACACACAGTGTTGTTTAAATGCCCCTCACACACCAACAGGCCCCTTGGTGTCATGCTTCATCATCGGGGCCTTCGCGTCCCTCTACGGGACGCGGCGTGCTGCGACAAACGAATACGTAGGAGCACTAAGTAGTGAACTATGTGATGGTATGTGTGTACTAAGGGAAGAGTGTGAGTGAGGTGAGGTGAAAAAAGGTGAATAAAAAATACCTGGCGCGTGGGAGAACAATTATTTATTATGTCCCCGGCTGGTATTAGTAAAAAGGTGCAGGATCTGGTTGATAGAATACGTATTAGGGTATATCAACCATCAGGGTGTCAACATGTTTCGGAGCGCGAGGCTCCTTCTTCAGGACGAGGATATGCACTTTGTCCTCACCTTACTCACATGACAGTGTGAAAGTGTTAAATAATCAATAAAAAAATTAATGTGTAATGTACCTCTCAATGTTATGAATAGGTATGTTCGTTGCGCCCAATAGGCGTTTGAAAAACTTATTTTCAAAACTCAGATGGCCTCATGAGCCTATGCATGGTATTGGGGGTACCTTCCTTCGTTGTCTGGTAAACAACCCCACTCACGGTTACTGCAAGATTCAATCGCCTGCCTTCCCCTCAACGCGGCTCCGATGAAGTGTTGACACCCTGATGGTTGATATACCCTAATACGTATTCTATCAACCAGATCCTGCACCTTTTTACTAATACCAGCCGGGGACATAATAAATAATTGTTCTCCCACGCGCCAGGTATTTTTTATTCACCTTTTTTCACCTCACCTCACTCACACTCTTCCCTTAGTACACACATACCCTCACATAGTTCACTACTTAGTGCTCCTACGTATTCGTTTGTCGCAGCACGCTGCATCCCGTAGAGGGACGCGAAGGCCCCGATGATGAAGCATGACACCAAGGGGCCTGTTGGTGTGTGAGGGGCATTTAAACAACACTGTGTGTTCCCCATCATTTTAGGGATCACAAATACCCCCGCTTCTGAGTGGATTCTACTTTGTTTATTTATATTCTCTGGACAGCATTGTGTCTTCAGCAATCGATATAATATCGCAAGACTTACTGATGTTACAACACGGTCAGTCCCAATTGCGTTCTATTGTACAGCTTGGCTGGACGTTACAAAATCTGCGTTCTGGTTATGTGCCCTGGCGTTTAATCAACACAACGTCATTATTTAATATCTTTAACCTCACTGATAAACAAATCAGTTTGGCACAGAAGGGTGCTGACTATACAATTCTGAGCATTGAAAAACTTGAGAGATTACCATTGACAATGTCAGAACGACCTGTCATTGAATGGATAATACATGGGATAATAAATATTCCGATAACTACTTTCCAGTTTCAATTCTGCCAAAAATATATACAGGCAGGCCAGTATGAAAGGTTGGGTAAAGGATACATTAAGTCAATATGGAACTTGCCCTATACACACGAATGTGTAAGTAATAAAGGCCAGAAAGTGTTTCTCAGTGGCGATAATTGTGCAAGATCACTAAGTGGTACACTTCTGTGTCAGGGTATTAGTTTGCACGGAGCCTGTGAAGGGACTTCAAATAACCTTTCATGTTACCAGCTAGGCACACCTGCAACACGAATAGAACCATTCTTTAGGAGACTCTCGAACGGGAGTTACATTCTAATAGTAGATCGCAGATGTTGTAGTTTGCTGCCCGGAAAACCTTATCTCATAACTGTGACTAGGAAGGTCATGTGCTGTGAACATGTATTGTTCCCCAGCGATTCTCCAGACAGGGAGGCAAGGTTATGGCCCGATTTGAAAATTGCTTCTATTCGAATAGATACTTTAAGCAGAATGAAGACTGTGCTCCTACAGACGCCGACAAGGCTCACGTCATCAAAAGAAACGTATGATCTCCAAGTTGCAAGGACAACAGAAGAGATTCATTCATTATTATCAACTAATTCCCCCATACATTTCGCAGAAATACTGAACGAAATCTTAAATATTTCTGATACCACTGGTATCTCCAGTGTATTTAAAGCAGTGTTTTCGGGTGCTTTAACTCCATTCAAAGCCATCCTGGGTATTTTTCCAGACTTTGTCCATTCCATTTTTGGCGGACTTCCTCTCCTTTTAGGACTAGTAGCGGGTATTCTATTTTTGATCCTGTTATTTCGCTATGGCAAACCATGTCACAGACAAAACACCCGCGACAAGGGAATAAATGATCCTAGCCATTGGCTACCGGGACCGGATAACTAAAATCCTTGGACTATCCCGGCTTAGATACCTGAACATGACCTGGTTTCTTTCATTTAGACCAATGTGGCAAAGTTGTGTTATGCCTGTATTAAGATGCTTGCTATGCGGCGAAGAATGCGTGTTGGACACCTGTCTGGCACTACAATCGGATGTGCCAATGGACGCAGATACCTTGTTGGGTCCGGTAATGGCTCATGCATTGTGCTGTCCCCAGCGGCTACCAATCCTGATGACGGCATTCGTGGAGTCTTCACCACTACGATTGAGGGGTAGTGAAGTACAAGATGAAAGCAGCATCAATCAGGTACGACCTTCAGTCAGCTATGCTGATCAAAACATCAATGGAGGCAATCATGCTCAGGCTCATGAATGCATGGTAACAACTTTTTCCGAATTAGTGGAACTTACGCAAGAAGCTGTTGACAGTTTTTTCAACAGTCTAAATGATATGATGTTTTCACCAGAGCAGCAGGAATAACTTTGAGCAAACTAGCACGCGGAGTTCCTCACATCCTGAATTTGGCCTTCAACTTTTTAAAGAAAAGCGATATGAAAAAATTTCTCATCATTTTTTTCAGACTGCGAGAACTTTTTCCCCAATTCCAAAATATTTACGATTTTTGGGACACTTATCTTCTGCTTAAAGTAGACATTATTCTTAGAGAACTAAATTTCTATTTTAGGTAGTCACGAGACATTCGCTATCCTCTAGCACTATTATACATAACTTTATGATTGTGATGAAATGGTCTCGCATTCTTTTTTCTGTATTAAGAGCCATTTCATGTGTGGTTTTCGCATTTATTCATGCTGAATTTAAAAATATGCATTATATGTTTAGCATTATTAGACTGCTTGTGCATATAGTACATGTGATTGTGTTTCATATATTTTATAATTCCAATTTTCTGAATACATATGATTGTATTTTGGGGTGGTACGGTATACACAAACACTACTGGTTTCACTATGCCTAGATTTGTAAATATGGACATAGTCTACGTGGAGTGGGTGTGATGTATTCCTATAGGTACTGTATCGATTCCCCTATTCCTGACCCTGGTTTGGTTAATAATTAACTAGCAGCCATCCAACGGTGCAAGAACCGTTATCTGATTAAGCCACACCACGGCACAGAAGCGCGTTATCTGATTAGGTCATAACGCATGCCATCTAATTAGACAAGCGATATTCCTCCAGCCCCTGATAAGGCATACGGAGTTCTCAAAACAAATCAAACCTACAGCGACCTGGGAAATTCCCATAACCATTGTTTTGATTTCACCGAGAACTTCAGCAAAAGAATGTGCGAACGAGCCCGTTCATATGACATCCTTATTGACGTATATATGTCCATCCTTACGTCAATCTCGGCACCTTTCAGGTATAAATATTACCGACATTGCCTTAAGCAAACACATGCGGTGGTGACGAGATCGGAGCAGCGAGACGTGCTGAGGAGCCCAGCAGAGAGCGAAGCCCACAGACGCTGCGCCGCCTTCCTGACGCGCTGAGAACGAGACGCTGTCTTTTTCCTGCCGAGAAATCCAGCTCCGGCGCTTCCATGCAGCCCTCGCAGGCAGCTGGAATATCAAGACCTGGGATAAGAGATACCAGCCCTCCATCATTCTAGATCTCAGGTACAGAACTGAATAACCCCTTGCAGAGAATTCTCGAATCAGTCCCTTGGCAAAACAAACTTAACTTAAACTGCTACTTATCTACTCCCGCCCACGTATTAGGCTTAGGTCAGGTACATTGGGGTAGGCGTGGTTAGAAGCACCAGTTGAGTACGATTAGTCAAATGTATATATGTATGTATCTATTTTATCCATTTTAAAGTATCATATGGCTCAGAAACCATATCAATGCTTTTACAGTATTATTTTATAATTCTGTCTCTACTGTATGCACTTTACTTAACTACAAGTATTGCAATAATAGCGATTCATTTCTCTTGTATGAGAAAAGAGACTGATCAATAAATAACATCTTTTATTGAACCACGCCCATCTCTTATTTCTCTACAAACTGGTGAAACTAAGAATGCACGTACTGACTGAGTAAAATAAGTTGTCTATTGTTTTCACACGACTCTAGAGATACACTCTTGATTAGGGGAGAGCAAAGTTGTCATGTTCTATGGTTGTCAGAAACTAAATCCCTTCTTGTCTATCCAGGGAGGTTAAAATCCTCCTTGTCTATTCGAGAAAGTTTCTAGTGAACTCTGAGCTAGCTGGCAAACACAAACCTTTAAGTCTAATATCGTCGGTAGAAGACCTAGTTAACCTCTGCCCTAGGTCTATACTATTGAAGATATTATTCCAATGCGCAAAGCCTATTGGGATAATAGGAACTACACTACAGTGTGTGGTTCGACGCTCCAGTTTCTCCACTGAAGCAACACCACAGTGGGGTCTGATATTTAGTGCCAAAATTACTCAGTACAGAAATTATGCTACACGTTACATTAAATGTAAATTTTGTGATCACAATGGGTTCACATTTGGATCATAACACAATTTCTACAACAGCAACATGAGTCTTGGAAAATGCATAGCAACACAAATCAATTTATGTACATAATCATATTTAGAGGCAAATTCACTTTTAGGTGCAACCTGCCCCTTGGTGTAACGTAAGCAGGACTGTGGTATCACATTGGTTGTATTGCAGAATATCAATAGCAAAGATTCGAGCTGCCATAAGTATGGTGTCCAACATATTACTACATTGGTTGTGAATAGTCTATTGTTACCTATAATGGGGTGATATTTTTGTAAACAATGTTTAGGAGACTATATTTTTGTCAGACTATATTAAGGCCACAATATTCTGGTACCATACCAACACATTTAGGAGCAAAACTGGAGAAAGCTCGGAGCAGCATGGGACGGGCCGCCATTATGGCGGTCGCCCTGGTCCCCGGAGATCACAGCCAGGGGGAGGGTCCGCATCAGCAATGACGCGGACCCTACCCCAGAGCGGCAGCCAATAGGCGACCGCTTTCCCTGGGGTGACCCAGAAGCACTTAAGTGCTTCCGGGTCACACGTCACTTCCGTCTGTCCAGAGGAACCCCGAGGCTTAACCCTTAAAAGGGGGAGCCGGTGGGCTGAGCAATGTCTTGCTCCAGGTATCATCGCAGAGTAACGTCTACGGGCGACGCTAGGCCCTTTAACCAAAGTTTTTCTTTTGTTTTTCTACAGGTGTGGCGGCTCGTCGATCGTGCTGAGATCTGGATCAAGGTCGTGGTTCCTGAGGCTTCGGCGGGGGAGCAGCGCGACTTTCCTGAGGCTCGAACCTGTGTTTTGTCTCCCTTGTGCAGGTCACAGCGGGCGCGTCCTGTACGGACGGTGGTGGTTCCTGAGACCTCGGCGGGGGAACAGCGGGACTTTTGCGAGGCAGTGGGTCCTCCATTATTTGCACGCAACCTGTTTTTTATCCCCTTTTCCAGGTCTCAGCGTGCGCGACCCGATCGGTCAAGGAGGGAGGCTGCGAGACGGCTGAGGCATCCGGGGAGCTGCTGAGGATCGGAGCGACGCAGCGTGAACGGGAACTACCGGCTGCCAGTCACAGGTTTTTTCCGGCGCTTGGGAGATAATAGCGGTAATTTCCCTGTGGCCCCCAGCGCTTTTGTGACTCATACGCCTGCATCCAAAGGGGGGAGCTAACTGGGCACGTGCAACTCTCCCGTAAACACCTGCGGGCCACGGTGTTTTTTTTGGGGCCCCGCCCTACGCATTTGGGGGGTTCTCGAATTGCATATAAAGCGTGCACATAGCATGGAGCCCTCAGAGCAAAAGGGATTCAAAGCGGGAGGCCCTTGTGTGTTATCACGAATCGGGGCAATCAGCGTGCAAAGAGGGGATCAGCACTGGGCATGTGAGTGGTGCGATAGTGGGCATCTGGCAACGACCAAAGAGGTGTCGGGGGCTGGTGTGTATTTCCTTGGTTTGGCTGTGTCCATTTGGTGTGTGCCGCAAAGGGACGAGTGAGGAGCTGGTCGGGAAAGCAGAGCCAGTGCCTTTAAGAACTTAAGCAGGGGGAACGTCTGTAGGGGGACGGTGTGAACGCCATATACTTGGGGCCATTGGCAGAGTGGTGTAAGGCGGCGCTGCAAAATTGTTGTTTCTCATTTTACTTTCAGTGACAAGTCACGGCCGGGGTGGACATCACTCTTCTTCCCTGCGCGGTGTTGGCGATCACTGGAGGATCCGCAGTCAGTCTTGGTTAGCCAGCAGTCCATCGCTTCTGGGAGCCATAGAGGGTTTGAGCGGGCAGCTCACCTGACCCTACTGGGTTAGCCAGTGGGTCTTGGCTCTGGTTGCGTGACTGCAGAGGTTAACTGAGGCACGTTACAACGTAAAGGTAACCTTGGTATACGTCTCCCGAGGGAGTAGGCATGCGTGGTTAGGATGCGCACGGGTAGGCGCCCCTTTTTTACGATGTCAGTTCGTGCCATGGCCCCTAAGACACGGCGGCCCAGCAAACGTTCTCACACTGAGGTGATGCTGGAGACCTTAGTGCAACAGGTGCAGGTCATGGGACAGACCCTGAGCAGGTTACAGGACAAGGTGGAAGGGCCGGAAGCAACAGTAGGTAGGCACAGAAGGCCTGTGGTTCCGCCAAGGAATTATTCTCCCCCTCCACCGAAACAGAGCAAGCGTAAACCCAGTAGTAAGGGGAGAGGGGGGAATACAAACACAGCGGTGTCTCCGGTCCACGTACTCTCCTCAGACCCGGGTGAGGGACAGGGAGGGATGGGAGCGCTCCCACAGAGGGAGGAACAAGCTGGCATTCCAGGGGGCCAAGGGGCGGATGGGGCCACACCTCCTGTTGCCACGCAGCCACATTTTACCGCTAGCCTGGCAGCAGTATTGCCATGTCTGGAGACCGTAGGCAATTGGACTCATGCTGCAGGGGCTTCTGCAAGGGGGGGTGATGTGGTTGACAGGGCAAGAAAATTGCTGGCAGAGCTAGGGCCCGGGAAACCGAAGGAGGTGCCGGCATTTCCAGTTGGGAATGCGGCACAGGTCCCCACGACACCTCTCGCTAACAGCGTTGTTCAGGGGGCAGCAATTCAGGACGCAGTTGTCAGGGACTGTCCGGGACTATGTGGGGAACACAGTCAGGGACTTGGACAAGGACTGGGAACTGGGTAGAATACGTACACAGAAAGGAGGAGTACAGTGCTGCCCAGGATCATACAGGGAGTCAGAGGAGAAAGAGGGATCCAAAGGAGAAGCCTGTACAAGTGAACAAGATGGGTAAGACTCAGAAAGGAAGGGCACTCACAAGGCAATTTAGCATTCAGACTAACTACACCCAGGACGGACGTGCAAGACATATATATATTACAACATTAACAATATAGGGGGGTGTGGGGTAAAGCACTCGGGAGCTCCACATGGTAAGTCTGAAGCTCAGTAAGTTTCTTACCCGCAATTGCTGTTACAGATACTGACTGCAAATACCCACATGTAGGATATGCATGCAAAGGCAGGGTCTGTGGAGCTTATACCTATAGTGATGTTATAAATGTAACTCAAAGACAAAACTCAGTGAACAAGAAACACCACCTAGGTAGTCAGCTGAGCCCACAGATCCTGGCGATTAAACAGGAACGGGCAAGGCAGTAACAGCAAAGGGGTAGAACTAAACACAAGCACAATAGACAAGGAGCTAGCAAGGAGGAGTGCTTAACAAGAAAGGAAGGAAATGACAGGGCACACTTGGCAGAAAGCAGGTAACAAACATACAAGGTAACAGAAGTAAGACAGCAGAATAGAAAGGCAGCAGACTAGAACTGGAACCAAGGAAATGGGAAGCAAGGCAGGGACTGGAAACGGATATACAGAAGGGGAGGCTACAAGGGTATACTAGAATAGAGCAGGTTAAGGAATCAAGAAAACAAAGTAGCAGAGAAGGCAGTGCTGGGGCAGGAACAAGAAGTGAGCTAAGGCTCAGGAGTCAAGGCAGCACTGCAGACAGTGCTGGTTCAGGAACAGGGAACTACCAGAGCTTCAGGAGTCAAGGTAGCACTGCAGGCAGTGCTAGTTCTGGAACAGGGAAATTACTAGAGCTTAGGAGTCAAGGTAGCACTGCAGGCAATACTGGTGAAGGAAACAGGACATAGCTGCAGCTCAGGAAACAAGGAGTCAAGAGAGCACTGCAAGCAGTGCAAATCAGGAACAAGAAATAGCTAAGCCCAGGAAAAAAAGAATAACTATAGCTCAGGAACTCAGGAAACAAGGTAGCACTGCAGGCAGTGCTAATTCAGGTACAGGGAATAGCTATAGCTCAGGAACTCAGGAAACAAGGTAGCACTGCAAGCAGTGCTAATTCAGGAGAAGGGAAACTGCTGCAGTTCAGGAACAAGGAATAATTAAAGCTCAGGAAACACTGGAAACAAGAATAGCAAACGCTCAGGGAACTCTGGAACCAAGGATCGGTCTCACGGTAAACAGCTTCAATGACCAACCTTTGCCTGAAGGGAGCTGGGGCTTAAAAGAGCTCACAGTAATCACATGCAGCTGGTGTGAGCAGGCTAGCAGCAGCCAGCCACAGGTGAGCTGAATTCCTCCTCCCATCCTTGGCCTGCAGGGGTGGAGACAAAGCAGTGAGCAGGGAATTCTGGGTAATGGAGTTTCAGGCATGAGTAGGCGGGCTTTAAGTCTAAGCAGGCTGGCTTTCACAAAACCCGGCATGGATTGGGAATGGATGTCAATTCCCAAATGTTATGTTATGTTATGTTATGTTATCGGTATTTGTTGTGCGCGCAGCTGCTCCAGCGAAGGAGCGTCCTGGCGCAATTGCGAGGTAGGACATAGCATAACAGGGAACAAAACAGAGCAAACAGCTAAAAAGAATAACTAAAACAAGAATGTTTTAATAGCTTTCCGAAAGAGCATAAGATCCTCCAGCAGGCGAATTTCAACCGGGAGGGAATTCCAGAGGGTTGCCGCTTTAACACCGAAAGAACGTCCACCAGCACGACATAGCCTGAATCTAGGAACCACGGCGAGAGCCTGGCCCTGGGAACGCAGAGCGCGTGTGGGAACATAAAAAGACAGGAAGTTAGACATGATCTGGGGACCTATTCCCTTCAACATTTTAAAGGTCAGACAAAGGACCGTAAAATGGATTCGCTTCCTCACTGGAAGCCAATGCAAGGAGCGAAGAACATTTGAAACAGGGCAGAATCTAGGCAGGCCGACTATCGCTCTAGCCGCAGCATTTTGTACCCGTTGTAGGCGGGTAATTTCGCCCGATTGGCCCCCACCAGGAGGGAGCTGGCGTAATCCAGGCGAGAGATGACAGTGGCCTGAATCACCAGCTGCCTGGTTGGGGCATCGAAGAATTTAAGGACAGGTCTTAAACCCCGAAGGAGGCCAAAACAGCAAGCTGCTGTTTTTTTGGTATGACCGACAAAAGTAAGTGTCCAAATGGCTGGAAGTCAAGATATGCATGCAGGGGAGTGTCAGGAAGCATATTAGAACACTGGAGAGTCCCACAGTTCAGCCCCCTGGTGGTGGACACGAGAACATAGGGAGCGAATCGTGACAGTACTCCCCCTCCAAAGACCGTCTCCCGGAGTCTGGAACTGGATCTAAAGCCTTTGCTCCTAAGAATTAAGTAAATTCCTATCATAGATTCAGTGCATGCTATCAGAGGACTGAAGGTAAATTGTGTTGTTCTGGAGAGTTGGATAATACTCTGTAAATTAACAGCAGTATTGAAGGTACAACTTGAAGAGTCCAAATCCAGTGACAAGGGCTTAGAAGCCTGCATTAAATGTGTTTGAAGTCCTGATGATGACAGGCTAGAGTAGCACTCCGAAAACAAAGGCTGATTGACTGTAGGGTCAAAAGCAGATAACGGATTGGCAGGAGGCACAGAGGTCAAAGACAAACTGGCTGAAAATGAAGGAAGTGATAGGAAGCAGACCTGAAGTTCTGGCCCCGGAAGAAAACATACTAAAGATACACATGCAGGAGACATAGGAAGCAGGTATGCAAGAGACCCAGGCCCTGGAGGCTTACATGTTGAGAGTTTTGTCTCTGGTGCTGGAGGTTCAGTCTCTGAATGTATATGTATTGAGAACTCTGAAAGCTGGGAAACTGGAAGCACTGGGTCAAAACGTTGGCACAGTAGAGGCTCAAGTCCAGAAGGCAGGGAGCCTGGAAGCTCTGCTGCAGAAGGCAGGGAGCCTGGAAACTCTGCTGCAGAAGGCAGGGAGCCTGGAAGCTCTGCTGCAGAAGGCAGGGAGCCTGGAAGCTCTGGTGCAGGAGGCAGGGATCCTGGAAGCTCTGGTGCAAGAGGCAGGGAGCCTGGAAGCTCTGGTGCAGGAGGCAGGGAGCCTGGAAGCTCTGGTGCAGAAGGTAGGGAGCCTGGAAACTCTGGTGCAGGAGGCAGGGAGCCTGGAAGCTCTGGTGCTGGAGGCAGGCGGCCTGCAGGTTCTGGTGCTGGAGGCAGGCGGCCTGCAGGTACTGGTGCTGGAGGCAGGTGGCCTGCAGGTACTGGTGCTGGAGGCAGGCGGCCTGCAGGTACTGGTGCTGGAGGCAGGAGGCCTGCAGGTACTGGTGCTGTAGACATGCTCTTTGGAAGCTCTGGCTCCATAAACAGGCTTTTAGGAGGCATCGACTCTATAAGCAAATTGGTTGGGGCTCAGTAGGCAGGCAGACTGCAAGCTGAAGTTCTGTAGGTAGGCCGGCTGAGGACTCAGGCTCCGAAGGAAGGTAGTCTGAAGGCCCTGGTACTGATGGCAGGAAAACTGCAGGCTTGGGCTCAGATGGCAGGAAGGCTACAGGCTTAAGTTCAGGAGGCAGCAGGCCAGCTGAGGACTCTGAAGATGCTGAAAGCAGACAAGCTGATGGCAGAGAGGCACAAGGATGACAGTCTTTAAATTCTGAAAATGGCGATTGCCCTTGAACATCCCTATTGTCAATAGTGAAATCTTCACAGTTCCTTGGCCCATTAAAACATGGCTAAGAATACTGCTTATTTTAGAGTCTTGTTGATCAGACTTCCTTCACTTTTTAGCACGTCACATCTCTTAGTCAGAGGAAGTAGGTCGGAGACTTCATGGTCATGAGAGATTTGTTCAATTCCTTCTGCATTATAAGGTGGTACAGATGCATCAGAGCATAGAGTAATATTTCCTGAATTTTCAATGTGTGGCAAGCTTGAAGGTGGAAGAGCAAACAAGGGGTCAGGATTTTGTTCCTTCTCAGTGAGGTTGTCTTCAGTTGCAGTAGTTAAATCTAGAGCATGGTCTGAGTCACAGGACATTGTCACAGCAGGGATTATGTGGATCACCTGTTCAGGTTTTGTCTTTATGTCAATGACCTGTCCCTGGCTTATCTCTGAGAGAGAACTGACCTCATTACCAGGAAAAGAAAGCAAAGAGATGTGTTTTGTCTTGCCTGGCATTTGGGGTTCCTGAAAAGTGGAGGGACACATCTCAGATGTAGCGCCTGGATGTAATTTAGTACTAGAAGACAAACCAGAGGAGTTAGACATTTCAGGATTCAAACAAATACTTTCCTTAGCTGGACTGTGAGACAAGGTACTATGGTTGTTCTGAATGGTATCTGAGTGATCAGCCGCAAGGCTTCATTCTCCATTTCTAAGGAGGCTAACATAGAGGTGGAAAAGTTGTTTTCTACAGGGGTTTTAAATTCCCACTTGAACTCTGGGTTATAATTTTTTTAACAGAGTCTGAAACATTTTATTCTCTTGTTGTAATTCAAGAATCTTAGATGAAAGCATATCCTGCGAGGACTGCAGATCTTTCTCTATAAGGACAGTGGCAGACTTGGCAACTTCACAAGCAACAGAGCTATACCTTGGATTTTGTTCAAAGTGGCTGTTAGCCTCCTGTGTTCTAGTAGGTCTTTTCTCTCTTTTGTTGAACTGATAATTGTTTACTTTGAATCTGGTATTTAACAAGGTCCCTTTAGCATCCGGGACTGTGATTTTTACTGGACTACAAGACTGGGTAACATTATGTGAATGGAAAACAGAGGTTATGAAATGGATCTGCCCTTTATTTGGTTGTGTGGTTGAACATTGTATTTTCCAACCACAGTCAGCAGACATGCGAGAATCAGAATTCTTGTTCAGCAAACTGAGTAAGACTCAGAAAGGAAGGGCACTCACAAGGCAATTTAGCATTCAGACTAACTACACCCAGGATGGACGTGCAAGACATATATAAATTACAACATTAACAATAAAGGGGGGTGTGGGGTAAAGCACTCAGGAGCTCCACATGGTAAGTCTGAAGCTCAGTAAGTTTCTTACCCGCAATTGCTGTTACAGATACTGACTGCAAATACCCACATGTAGGATATGCATGCAAAGGCAGGGTCTGTGGAGCGTATACCTATAGTGATGTTATAAATGTAACTCAAAGAGAAAACTCAGTGAACAAGAAACACCACCTAGGTAGTCAGCTGAGCCCACGGATCCTGGCGATCAAACAGGAAGGCGCAAGGCAGTAACAGCAAAGGGGTAGAACTAAACACAAGCACAATAGACAAGGAGCTAGCAAGGAGGAGTGCTTAACAGGAAAGGAAGGAAATGACAGGGCACACTTGGCAGAAAGCAGCTAGCAAACATACAAGGTAACAGAAGTAAGACAGCAGAATAGAAAGGCAGCACACTAGAACTGGAACCAAAGAAATGGGAAGCAAGGCAGGGACTGGAAACGGATATACAGAAGGGGAGGCTACAAGGGTATACTAGAATAGTGCAGGTTAAGGAATCAAGAAAACAAAGTAGCAGAGAAGGCAGTGCTGGGGCAGGAACAAGAAGTGAGCTAAGGCTCAGGAGTCAAGGCAGCACTGCATACAGTGCTGGTTGAGGAACAGGGAACTACCAAAGCTTCAGGAGTCAAGGTAGCACTGCAGGCAGTGCTAATTCAGGAACAGGGAAATTACTAGAGCTTAGGAGTCAAGGTAGCACTGCAGGCAATACTGGTTCAAGGAAACAGGACATAGCTACAGCTCAGGAAACAAGGAGTCAAGAGAGCACTGCAAGCAGTGCAAATCAGGAACAAGAAATAGCTAAGCCCAGGAACAAAGAATAACTATAGCTCAGGAACTCTGGAAACAAGGTAGCACTGCAGGCAGTGTTAATTCAGGCACAGGGAATAGCTATAGCTCAGGAACTCAGGAAACAAGGTAGCACTGCAAGCAGTGCTAATTCAGGAGAAGGGAAACTGCTGCAGTTCAGGAACAAGGAATAATTAAAGCTCAGGAAACACTGGAAACAAGAATAGTAAAGCTCAAGGGAACTCTGGAACCAAGGATCGGTCTCACTGGTAAACAGCTACAATGACCAACCTTTGCTTGAAGGGAGCTGGGGCTTAAAAGAGCTCACAGTAATCACATGCAGCTGGTGTGAGCAGGCTAGCAGCAGCCAGCCACAGGGGAGCTGAATTCCTTCTCCCATCCTTGGCCTGCAGGGGTGGAGACAAAGCAGTGAGCAGGTAATTCTGGGTAATGGAGTTTCAGGCATGAGTAGGCTGGCTTTAAGTCTAAGCAGGCTGACTTTCACAAAACCCGGCATAGATTGGGAATGGATGTCAATTCCCAAATAGTTTCCAAATGGCTGGAAGTCAAGATATGCATGCAGGGGAGTGTCAGGAAGCATATTAGAACACTGGAGAGTCCCACAGTTCAGCCCTCTGGTGGTGGACACGAGAACTTAGGGAGCGAATCGTGACAGCAGTATCGGCCACCGGGGGAGAAGGCATTCCAGGCTCAAGCAACAGCACGAAGGAGCTGGAAGCACACAAGAAAGCTAATGCAACAGCACCGTCAGGTACAAATCAGCAATTGACTCCTCTCGGGGTGAGGGAAATGCGCTCAGGGAGGGATCAATTAGGGCGGCATCTCTCTAAAGAAATGAAGGAAAAAATATGGAAAGGGGAATACGTTAATATGTTTTTTCTCCTAATTGATGAGGCTGAAAGGGAAGAGGCAAGAAAAAATAAAGAGTGGACACACCCTAGGGAATGGTCCACCATCCTACTAAAATACAGGGTTGAGGAGAACCTGGCAAACTGGATTCAGGGGTTCTCCACATACATGTCCGTCATGCTTGAACGTTTCCCAGAAGTAGAGCCACAGATGGCAATTTACCAAAATAGGATTACCCTCGCCCATGCTGCCAAACGCGGCGATGGGTGGAAGGACTATGATAAAGATTTCAGGAGGGCCAAAGCTCAGGATGCATCTTTGAGGTGGGATTAGACAGACATGTTCCTACATCTGAAACACCTGGTGGTGGTAATGCCAGAGGGCGTGAGGGGACCGGTCACAGACACTCCGCGGTTTCAGCCCTTTAAGGCAGGCCCCGCTGGGAGCGGGGGGGGGTTCACCCAGAACTGGAGCAGGCGGGAAAAAAGGGGTCTGCTTTGACTATAACAAACGGTCCTGCTCCAGGGCACCCGGCACATGTAAATTTAAGCACTCTTGCGGGTATTGCGGCAATGCCTCTCATCCCGAGTCCAAATGCAACAAAAAAGCAAGGGACAAAGGGGGGAGAAAGCAGGATCAGTGAGGGACGGTTAGGCACAGCTACATCTCCTGTGAACATCGGGGCTATGATACCTTGGCTGGAACGGTACAACTGTGCTGAATCAGCCAGGGTCATCATATCAGGTTCTGTTGAAGGTTTCAGGATACCAGCACAAGGGCACAGCGGGGTTACACACTGTAGGAATGAGATGTCTGTTAGATCCAATATGGACATAGCAAGGGCGAAAATTCCAAAGGAATTGAACATAGGCAGGGTGGCTGGACCGTTTGAGGATGTCCCGATGCCGAATTTTGTGTGCTCACCTTTAGGGGTGGTACCAAAAAAGGTACCCGGGGAGTTAAGATTGATCCACAACCTCTCTGCACCTAGGGGCAGTTCAGTGAACGACGCCATCGCAGACAATCTGTGTAGCATAAAATACGCCTCTTTTGATCAGGCTGTGGCCATGCTGAGAATGTTAGGGCACGAGGCTTTGCTGGCAAAATCGGACATCGAATCGGCGTTCTGCTTACTTCCAGTGCACCCAGAAGATTACCACCTCCTAGGCTTCCAGTTTGAGGGCAAGTACTATGTTGACATGTGTATGCCTATAGGCTGCTCTGTGTCATGCGCCTACTTTGAAAAATTTAGTTCCTTTTCAGAATGGGCTTTCAGGAAGAAGTCAGGGCACCAGTGGGTCCTCCATTATTTGGATGACTTCCTCATCTTGGGGACACCAGGTGCTGAGGAATGCAGGACAGCTCTACAGGAATTTTATGCACTCATGCAGATGTTTGGGGTACCGTTGGCTCCCGATAAGATGGTGGGTCCAGCTACCACCATTGAATTCTTGGGAATTTAATTAGATTCTATTCTAGGGGTGTCCAGGCTACCAAGTGACAAGGTCAGGGAATGTGGGCTCGCCCTGGAGTGCTGCCTTAACAGATAGAAAATGACACTGCACCAGTTGCAGCAAGTGGTGGGCCAGTTGAACTTTGCGTTACGGGTCATTCCAATGGCAAGCCCCTTTTCCCGGACTATTGTTCACGCCATGTCCGGCCTCAAAGAAAAGCATCATCACACCAGATTGTCCAGAGAGGTCAGGCAGGATATGCAGATATGGAGGGCTTTACTGCGGGACTTTAATGGTAGAGTAGTTTGGCCCAGTCCACCCGTGTCAAATTCAGAGCTGGGTTTAATGACTGACGCGGCAGGCAGCGAAGGTTTCGGTGCCATACTGGGAAACGATTGGGTGGCATTGTCTCGTTTCAAAATGCAGGCATTCAGGGAACATGTCCTAGAGGCAGCACTCCACCTGACTCCTTTCCCAGAACGACTTTGGCAACTTGGTGCCCCAGAGTATCGCACCTCGTGGCTGCAAGCTTAGCACCTAGAACAAGGAGTGCTTACGAAGGGGCGTTTGGTTCTTTTTGTCTTTTTTCTGGGGGATAAGTGGGTTGACAAATGGCTGGATCATGAGTCATTAGAGGGGTACCTCGCCTTCATGTGGGAACAGGGTCGCACAGTGGCGGCAGCAAGGAGACACGTGACAGCAATCTCTTGTTTTGCCAAATAATATGGGAAGGGCGACCCCACCAAGCATTTTGTTATCCGCCAGGTCTTGAAAGGGTGGCAACGTTTACAAGGGAGCCAGACGGATTTCAGGAGGCCTGTGGGATTAGAAACACTGGGGAAGATTGTGGGGGTCCTACCACAGGTCTGTTCATCACCAAGTGAGGCAGTCCTTTTTCAGGCTGCTTTCTGCTTAGCATTCTACGGTGCCTTCAGGGTGGGCGAGTTAGTCGCAAAGAATAAGCAAGACTGGCGGGGGGGGACTCCAGGCAGGGCATGTGAAGCTGGGTGAGGGTTCAGTGAGAATCTCCATAGCCAAATCAAAAACCGACCAAGAAGGCAGGGGGGATTGCGTAGTCTTGCACAGGGCAGGGAACGCGGCATGTTGCCCGGTCACTAGGTTAGAGACTTTCATGACCCAGAGGGCACAGAGCGTAGGTGGGCCATTCTTTACACATGAGGACGGAACACCATTGACAGTATTTCAGTTCAAGAGAGTCATGCTCAAGGCACTAGAAGCGGCGGGGTTAGAATCCAGTGATTTCGGGACTCCCTCCTTCAGAATAGGTGCAGCCACTGAAGCCGTGGCGAGGGGTCACGGGAGGGAACGTGTCAAGAAGATCGGCAGGTGGTCTTCCGATTGCTACAAAAGGTATGTGCGGCTGCACATGCTTTAGAATCAAGGTCCTAGGGCATTTTAGATTCTGTAGGGACCCTTACTCTTGTGACTCAAGAGTGGGGGGAGCATTGTTTGTCAAAAGTATGTCATAACTGACCTTGTTGTAGTTGGTACAGGAATTGCCGCATGGCGATGGACTGACCCTGCCTTTCTTTTCAATTATCGACAGCTTCTTCACCCTGGGACTCAGGGGAGAGGCGTGCGTACATTCAAGAGGTAGCTGTTCACAGCGAAGATAACACCACGGTGGCGCAAGTGTACTCTTCGCACCAGAAGAAACAGGAAATTTGGATAATAGGACACTCATATGTTCGCCGTCTGAAGACTTTCTTTGCAGGATCCATTGAAGATAGGGTCACAGCGTTAGGAGCCAAAATGTCCTTTGTGAGTCGGGGTGGGTTGTGCGTGGGGCAATTCAGGGAGCTGGTGAACCATGCTTTATGCACAAGCTCGGGGCCACCAGCAATCTGGATCCTGCACTTAGGAGGCAACGATCTGGCCAAGTTAGGGAGGAGAGTTTTAGTTGAGGAGTTGCTTACAGAAGTGGGGTGGCTGGCGAAGCAGTGTCCCCAGTCTATCATAGCTTGGTCGCACATGATACCCAGGTTCCAGTGGAGGGGGGTTAATCAGTCTGGGCGTTAAATCACGCGGTAAAGCGCCTTAACAACAAATTTGATCAATTATTCAGGACTCCTAGGTTGAGGACCATAACGCACAGGTACATCAGGGGTGAGCGGTTTTTTCTGCATGACGGGGTGCATCTCTTAAATAAAGGGAACAGTGCCTTTCTGGAGGACATCATAGCCTGGCTAGAGGGTTTGAAGCATAGTACAGGACTTCCTAGTGTGGGAGGGGGGCCAGATAGTCGGTCAACTATGCTGGCCTGTGGCGGTAAGGTCAACAGTGGTAAGCCTAGTCTGCGGTCTTAGCGGTCAGCATCATGTAACTCCGGGGGTAGTGACAGCTGGTAAGTAGGCGGGGGCCGGGGGAGTATCCTTCCCAGTAGGCCCTGGGCCACCCCTGCACGCTCATGCACTGCAAGTCTGCAGCCCCCTAAAGGAGTCAAGGCTAGGGCGTAGGGGGGGCCCAGGGGACACATCTCCGTCCGATAAGCTGTACCCCCTGCGCAAACCTACTCCGGGAGTAGTAGCTGTAGACCCTGGGACAAAAAGGGGGGGAGAAGCTGCCAGACGTTTACTTTGCCGTAGGCTCTAGAAGGGACCCGCAGAAAGTAATATCATGCATTGTTAGATTTATGGTAGGAGTGCCTTCTGTATTAGATTGTGTTAAGGATAGCTCTTACAACATGTGTATAACAATGTATCTGTACTTTCTGCGTAATTTTGTATCAAATGAAGTTTTGAATATTGTTTTATTTGTTAATAAATACGGCCGGGGGGTCACTCCCCCATTCCAAAATCTTACAGCAACTGGTGTGGTCTCCCCAATCCTGTGCGCCTGGGGGGTGGAGGGCTGTCATCCTAGAACCAGGGGCAGAGGGTAGGGGTGAGAGGGGACCTAGGTAAGTACCAAACCATATGGAGAAGGCTCGGAGCAGCATGGGACGGGCCGCCATTATGGCGGTCGCCCTGATCCCCGGAGATCACAGCCAGGGGGAGGGTCCGCATCAGCAATGATGCGGACCCTACCCCAGAGCGGCAGCCAATAGGCGGCCGCTTTCCCTGGGGTGACCCGGAAGCATTTTAAGTGCTTCCGGGTCACACGTCACTTCCGCCTGTCCCGAGGAACCACGAGGCTTAACCCTTAAAAGGGGGAGCTGGCGGGCTGAGCAATCTCTTGCTCCAGGTATCACCGCAGAGTAACGTCTACAGGCGACGCTAGGCCCGTTAACCAAAGTTTTTCCCACCCACCATCCCCCAAAGCAGGAATTCTATGGGAATTTATTGAATGTCTTCTGAATATTGAGTAGCGTGTAATGGTTTTATTTACAGGTTGATATTGTATGTGATGTAATACATAGATGTGAATTTGATTATTGATCATCATTTTGCTCACTAAATGTTTTTCATAGTGTGTAGTCTTGAACCATAATTATGTAAATTAAGCTAAGGAGTATGTTTTGCTGTCGTATTTAGGTGTTTCTGGTCAGGCGGTAAGGTCAACAGTGGTAAGCCTAGTCTGCGGTCTTAGCGGTCAGCATCATGTAACTCCGGGGGTAGTGACAGCTGGTAAGTAGGCTGTCGGGGTGCAGGGGCCGGGGAGTATCCTTCCCAGTAGGCCTGGGGCCACCCCTGCACGCGCATGCGCAGCAAGTCTGCAGCCCCCTAAAAGAGTCAAGGCCAGGGTGAAGGGGGGGCCCGGGGGACACATCTCCGTCCGATAAGCTGTACCCTCTGCGCAAACTTACTCCGGGAGTAGTAGCTGTAGACCCTGGGGCAAAAAGGGGGGGAGAAGCTGCCAGACGTTGACTTTGCCGTAGGCTCTAGAAGGGACATGCAGAAAGTAATATCATGCATTGTTAGATTTATGGTAGGAGTGCCTTCTGTATTAGATTGTGTTAAGGATAGCTCTTACAACATGTGTATAACAATGTATCTGTACTTCTGCGTAATTTTGTATCAAATGAAAGTTTTGAATATTGTTTTATTTGTTAATAAATACGGCCGGGGGGGTCACTCCCCCCTATTCCAAAATCTTACAACAACTGGTGTTGTCTCCCCAATCCTGTGCGCCTGGGGGTGGAGGGCTGTCGTCCTAGAACCAGGGGCAGAGGGTAGGGGTGAGAGGGGACCTAGGTAAGTACCAGACCATATACATTAAGGTGTTAAAACAACTCACCTTTAATTCAACATTGCCTTTAATTCAACATCATGGGAGTGGAATGTGGAAACTATTTTAGGAGCATATATTAGATTTTGTGGCAAAAACACAATTAGGTGTACAATCATATATGGTACAACATTAACAGGGCTGTGAAAATACTTGTTGAAACTACAGCCACAGTTAGATGCACATGCATATATATCTGCATAGTCAGATTTGGGTCCAAAAACACCCCTTGTGCAAAGTGACCATGATTGGGTTATCATACTTACGAGCTGTCAGAAATTAGGTTATTGGGAAGAGAGCCCTTATCAATTTATTAAGCACAATCTGGTTACGCCGAAATACAGTTCTTAAGAACTGCCTTGATAACCATGGCACAAACAGCAGGCAACCCTTACAGAAGTTCATATTAGGTTCAAGCAGGACCAACAAATTTAAAGCCAAGAAGAAAACACAATAAAATGTCCACTGTTATTTGGAAAAATGGAGAAAAAAATACAATGAGCAAAAATATTCAAATTTGGATAAGGAAAACTGGAGATATGGAAATTTAAAGTGTTTGGGGGGAAAGTGGCTAGAAATAGAAGAATGTATTTGAAAAATAAGATTTTGTGTTATGGGGTGATAACTGGCGTAATTTTCTTTAGTGTGATCACCTCAAAATTACTCACAATTATGCGTAATTATATGAGAAGCGTAATCCAGCATTTAGCACTATTTTCTTAGTGCAAAATGGGCCAGAGGATCAATTTTGCACTAAGGATATAGGGCTAAAAGCTACAGGACATGATAAGCAGTAGTCAGCAACTGCTCACTCTCGCGAAGGGGCATATTAGCAAGAACCTAGTTATTATTATTATTATTATTATTACAAGTTTTAATATAGCGCCTGGTTACCATAAGGCATCCCCGCGCTTATCCAGAGAATAGCAGCGTCAAATCAGCACCAGAAATCAGGCGGGGAACAAAAAAGTTTTCAGACGTTTACGAAAACGTAAAAAACTTGCTTCCGAACGCAGGTACAGAGGGAGGGAATTCCACAGGGTGGCCACCTTTATGGAGAATCTTCGTCCACCAGATCTTTCTTTCCTCACCCTCAGAACATGCAGCAGGTGTTGATGGTCGGAGCGGAGAGAGCGGGGGGCCTTATAGGATTGGACCATATCCTCAAGGATAGGTGGCCCTTTCCCCTGTAAAAGTTTGTGGGCTATACACAGTGACTTAAATTTAACCCTCTCCCTAACGGGAAGCCAATGTAGCGCCTTCAGTGCAGGGCGAGCAGACTGACGCCTCGGGACGTCCAACAGAAGCCTAGCGGCCGCATTCTGCACCTGCTGCAGTTTATTTAGTGTACCTTCCGGGGCACCCAGAAACAAGGCATTACTAAAGTCCAACCGCGAGATGATAAGCCCCTGAATAAGTAACCTCCTAGAGGCTGCTGGCAGTAGAGGCAAGATCTTCCGGGCTGAGCGGAGCAGGCCAAAACACACGCCTGAGGTCTTTTTCGCGTGAGTTTTAAAGGAGAGGTCCTGCTCAAGCCACACCCCGAGGCTCTTGATCTCCTGCTTAGGGGTGGGCGCGGGTCCCAAACAACTGTGCCAGCTGCTGGGAGATAAAGAAGGTGATGAGTTCCCCAGCAGCATCAGTTCCGTCTTCGAGCCGTTAAGCTTGAGGGCTGAGCTACACATCCAAGTAAAGATCTTCTCCAGGCATGTGTGCAACCGGTCGGGATGGAGGGTCGATTGAGGGAGACCTACTACCAGCTGGGTATCATCAGCATAGCTGATGATCTTAATACCCAGAGGCAGTACCACCCTCTCCAGGGGGGCCATGTAGATGTTGAATAAAGTAGGGCTCAACGAAGAGCCCTGTGGCACACCGCACTGGAGAGGTACTGAGGATGATTTCTCAGGTCCTTCCCATACCTCAAATGACCGGCCTTCCAAAAAGGAGACGAACCACCTGAGGGCCATCCCGGAGACCCCCACCCCTGACAGCCGTCGGAGAAGCACCTGATGGCCTACGGTGTCAAAGGCAGCACTGAGGTCCAGGAGGATCACTGCCACTGATCCCCCTGAATCCAAAATGCTCCTTGCACTCTCCACGACTGCCAGCAAGGCGGTGTCGGTCCCCTGACCGGGACGGAACCCAGTTTGAGAATTGCCCAGAAGGACGTTAGACTCCAAAAAGCGTGAGAGGCGACTATTCACCAGCTTCTCGGCCACCTTACTGATGCCGGGAAGCAGGGATATAGGCCTAAAATTGGCAAGGTCGGCTGGGTCCAAGTTCGGCTTCTTTAAAAGGGCCTTCACGACCGCACCTTTCCAACTAGGGGGTACTACTCCTTGGGCAAAAGACAGATTTATGAGGTCCGTCACCGGCCTGCCGATGGTATGAGCCACCTGCTTCAGGTATTTCATGGGAGCAGGATCTTTAGGAGAGCCACTTTTCATAGATGTTAAAACTGTGAGAACTTCTTCCACA
Source organism: Lissotriton helveticus (assembly GCF_964261635.1). Classification (NCBI taxonomy): domain Eukaryota; kingdom Metazoa; phylum Chordata; class Amphibia; order Caudata; family Salamandridae; genus Lissotriton; species Lissotriton helveticus. Next base: position 1,564,123,199 of record NC_136068.1, on the reverse strand, counting down.
GTAACCGGACCAAGAGAATCCAGTTCCACCGGACGCACCCTGGATTGAAGCCCTGGACTGTCCCACGAGGAAACGTCCTCGGTTAGCGGAGGAAGGGAGGCAAGGATGTTATCTATTTTGGTTTTAAAGAAGGTGGCCAGCTCTGAGCATTTCTCACGTGGGTCCTCGTGAGTGACCTGAGGTTCGGGAGCTTTCAACAGTTCTTTGATGACCCTAAACGATTCCTTCGAGGAGTTGGCCGCAGAGCCAATTCTCTCCGTGAAGAATCCAGTTTTAGCTACCCGAATAGCAGACTTGTAGGTACTAAGAGCCGCCCGATATTCTCTACGGCTCGTTTCGCTCCAGTCTTTCCTCCAGGACCGCTCCAGCCTCTTGCAACCCTTCCTTAACGTTCTCAGTTCTGGTGTGTACCAGGGTGCCGATCCTACTCTCTTACCCTTAACAAGTTGTTTTTTTTTGGGGAGGAGAGCATCCAAAGAGTTGGTGAACCAGATGTTAAGGTTCTCGTCCGCAGCAATTGAATTGAGCCCCGGGGGAGGTTGTGACGCCTCCAAATATGCCGCCCAGGTGTTCACTGGGAGCCTAGACCAGGCTCTGTTCAAGATGGAGGCCCTAGGGGCCAGCGCAGCTGAAATGTCGAACTGCCACTGGGCAGATACCATAAAGTGGTCTGTCCAGGGTAGAGCCATCGACGGAAATGCACTGAGGCCCACTAAATTAGAGAGTAAAGGGTCCAGCAGGTGGCCCTTAACATGAGTAGCACCCGAATTGGCAAGGTAAATCCCAAATGCTTTGAGATCACCTAGCAAATCTACTCCCAGGGGATTGAGAGGGTCGTCCAGGTGAATGTTGAAATCGCCTAACATAACGAAATTACCCGTGGACGAGGCAAGGAGAGCAGTAGTTTCCAAGAGGGAATTGAGAAAGTTACCCAGAGCGCCCGGAGGTCGATAGATAAGCAAACCCGCCAGAGATGCGGTAGGGGATAGGCGAAGAGAGAACTGAAGGCTCTCGCAGTCGCTCACCCCTCCCTCCTGGACCTTACAGACTAATGAGTCCCTGTAGAGGATAGCAACTCCTCCTCCCCTCCCTACAGGCCTATCCTGATGTAAAATAAGATAGCCAGGGGGGAGTGCTCTAACTATATCGGGACCCGAGCTGGAGGAGATCCAGGTCTCGGTTAAGAATAACACATCCAGCTCGTGGTCCAATATAAGGGAATTAATCTCAATAGCGTGGCTAGGCAGCGACCGACAGTTCAGCAGCGCGATGGAAAGCGCTGATTTAACGGAGATCGTTTCCAGACCCACACTACATGCTCTGCTCGTCAGAAATGGTGGTGACCCTTCCTGGGCATATTTACAAGAGGTCGGGTGGCGAGTCCGGCGTGACATGAGGTCTTCCCTGCCATACCTGATACGCGAGCGTTGTGGCTCCAATGGATCTTGCATAGGGACCAGCCCTGAGCCCGTCTGGGCCCGGACGGGCACAGACGGGCTGAACTCTGGCGTAACTCCGGCGTCAGTACGGCGTCCCCGCAGCGCGTACCCGCTGCGCGTCAGCATGGCTACCTAAATACTTTCCTCCAGAGATCGAGGAAGGACTTCCACACGCGCTGCCCCACTCACCCAAGATGGCCGCCACAAGTTAGGGCAAAGGACCCGCAAAGCGCGGTGCTTCCACAATTAGAGTGCGAGTGAGGGGACAGAGGAGGGGGTGTAAGAGGCCAGGCGATTTAAAACCAGGGGGTAAGTGAAAAAATAATATTTAACCCAAATAGGCAAAACAGGTAGGTTAAAAACAGAGGAGCTGCCACAAACAAGCGCTGCGTGAAACGCGCTCTCGCCAGAATAGAACGAGCAGCCAAGAACTGCCTACCTAAATACTTTCCTCCAGAGATCGAGGAAGGACTTCCACACGCGCTGCCCCACTCACCCAAGATGGCCGCCACAAGTTAGGGCAAAGGACCCGCAAAGCGCGGTGCTTCCACAATTAGAGTGCGAGTGAGGGGACAGAGGAGGGGGTGTAAGAGGCCAGGCGATTTAAAACCAGGGGGTAAGTGAAAAAATAATATTTAACCCAAATAGGCAAAACAGGTAGGTTAAAAACAGAGGAGCTGCCACAAACAAGCGCTGCGTGAAACGCGCTCTCGCCAGAATAGAACGAGCAGCCAAGAACTGCCTACCTAAATACTTTCCTCCAGAGATCGAGGAAGGACTTCCACACGCGCTGCCCCACTCACCCAAGATGGCCGCCACAAGTTAGGGCAAAGGACCCGCAAAGCGCCGTGCTTCCACAATTAGAGTGCGAGTGAGGGGACAGAGGAGGGGGTGTAAGAGGCCAGGCGATTTAAAACCAGGGGGTAAGTGAAAAAATATTATTTAACCCAAATAGGCAAAACAGGTAGGTTAAAAACAGAGGAGCTGCCACAAACAAGCGCTGCGTGAAACGCGCTCTCGCCAGAATAGTTAAAATTATCGCTGTTTTAGCGGCAGTAATCTGTTGCTAAAACTGCGATAATGGGCTTGTTAATATGCGTTATAGAATTCCAATAGAAGCCCAGGTTAGATGTGTAGGACATCTAACCTGGGCTTCTATTGGAATTCTATAATGCATATTAGCAAGTCCATTATCGCTATTTTAGCGGCAGTTTCCTGCCGCTACAACAGCAATAATTTTAAAAAGGTTCTTGCTAATATGCCCCTTAGTTTGTTGTTCCTGTGTTACTGTGGTAGTATTTTTGCTTCAAATTACTCTTATTTACCCAAGCGAGCATAATAGCTTCATTTCAGTCATTTTGCATCACAAGCATAATTACTGAAAGCATTCTGAGTATGGCGGTGTAATTAAAAGTTTGCCCAGGCTTAATTTGTGGTTGAACGCTACCTTGATCTCGATCTAGGTATGATTTCAAAACAACTGAAATGGAGTAGAAGTCTAATACACCGAGCAGATTGCCTCGGTCAAATTTGTTTATCTTTGGACTTAAGACCAGATTTGTAAAGATTTTGGGTCGGGTTTGCATTACTTTTTGACTGCAGACCTAATGCAAAATCTAGATTGGTATTTACAAACTAACGCAATGGTGATTTGTGTTGGTTTGTAACTAAAAGTAATGTCACACAGTGCAATACACTTCTCTCTGTTACTTTGCACCAGCTCACATAGAAAGACCACACAACAACAAGAAATGGCAAAAGATTGACAGTCGGCACCAGGCCTATTGGTTTTGCCGATGCTTGTTTAATTTATAGTTAATATGCTGATAGTGCATATTTCAAACAGCATGTCATCCCAGATCCATAAGGGCACACATTCACACCTCATTTGCACACAAATATTCATATCTCATCTGAGAACAGTTTTTGGTATCACACCACATCAACACGCATTTCCTAATAACAGACAGACAAACACGTAGTCCGTGTTATCACACCTCAGGGAATATTTAAAATAAAGTGGCGAGCGTTAAGCCAAGAAGTCTAACGGCATGCTTCTTCACTTTAGAAATGCAGGGCTGCACCATTTTTACAAAAATATGGTGCAGCCCAGCATGTTCCCCAGCGCTGGCGCTAACTTTAGCTGCCCAGCGCCAACGCAGGCACCTTTGCACCATAGTGCAAGGGAGCCTGTGTTGTGGGGAAGATTGTTTTATGTGCAGAAACGTCCCCCTTCCTGCACATAGACAATCTTTAAATGCCGTTTTGCAACTTCTATATGTGCTGGTTATTGCAGCACACATACAAGTTGCAAAACAGCATTTAAAAAAAAATTATTGTGTGCAGGAAGGGGGACCTTCCTGCACATAAACAATCATATGTAATTTGCTGTTTCTATGTTTGCTGCAGAAGGCAATATGCATGGAAACAGCAAAAACAGGGAGAAATAAAGCATTTCTCTTCATTTAGCGTGTTTAAGACCAAGTTTTCTCTGGTCTTAATTTTGGTGCTGCCTCCGATTTATGCTGCACTTGTAAATAGGGGGCAGTGTCACAATCGATGGGTGTTGCGGTGGAATACCCAAGGAACATCCATTACTCTCCCCTTTCACGCTAAATACAACACAACATGAAAGGGTGCCTTATTTACAAGGCAGCGTTAAGCCCCATTCAGTGGTTTAACACTGCCTTGTAAATAAGGTGAGGTCCCTATCGCCATCACATCACTGAAAGAGCAGTTGTGGTGGTGACAGGGGCTTGAAAATATACCCCCTCATCTGCACACAGTGCATGGTGTCAAACCTCACGCAGTGGATCTAGCGCTGCCGCGGCCCCCAGAGCAAACAATCTCTTCCTGCCGCCATCTCGGCGAGGCCGCAGGCCACGCTCCCTTTAGAGGCCATGCCCCCCGCCGCCCTACAAATAGATGCTGAAAACTAGCGCCGCTCATTAAGACTGCATTGGGCTCTTGAGGCGGAAGCCGAGAGCGTTTTTACCTGTTTTTAAAAACTAACTATTGAAATCTGATTGTCACTTTAACTTGTTGCACTCGTCACTTACTGAGCTCCGGTTGTGCTCGCGCAGTGGATCTAGCGCTGCCGCGGCCCCCAGAGCAAACAATCTCTTCCTGCCGCCATCTCGGCGAGGCCGCAGGCCACGCTCCCTTTAGAGGCCATGCCCCCCGCCGCCCTACAAATAGATGCTGAAAACTAGCGCCGCTCATTAAGACTGCATTGGGCTCTTGAGGCGGAAGCCGAGAGCGTTTTTACCTGTTTTTAAAAACTAACTATTGAAATCTGATTGTCACTTTAACTTGTTGCACTCGTCACTTACTGAGCTCCGGTTGTGCTCGCGCAGTGGATCTAGCGCTGCCGCGGCCCCCAGAGCAAACAATCTCTTCCTGCCGCCATCTCGGCGAGGCCGCAGGCCACGCCCTCTCCCCCTCCCTCCAGACCTATAAACCATGTGCATCCCCCGGACGCGCAGCGGACGAGCGCAGCGGGCGTGCCGTCAGCGGGCGTGCCGTCAGCGCGCCAAAGGTAAGCCCGTCTGCGCCCGTCCGCGCCAGGTCGGGCCCTAGGGCACGCCATGCCGCCCATCCCATCTCATACTCTTGACAATCTCTCAGAGAGCTACAGCACCTTGCCCCCCCACTGTCTCCCAATTCCTATTGTCTTGTGCCCTGCTCTACACTCTCCATGCGGCCACACACCATCAGTTGAACCGATCAAGAGCGCTACTTCCATCAGGGTGTCATATCTGAACACCCGTTCTCTAGTAAAGCACTGTGAAGACATTTTCATTCTGTTGTCTAATAACAACCCTGACATACTCCTGCTAACGGAAACATGGTTAACGTCAGAGTCCCTCCCAGATATTTTGGCGGCCCTCCCCCCTGACTACTACATTCTTCATGCCGATCGCCCTGGTGACCGGCCCGGGGGTGGGGTGGCAGCCATCATATCGAAGTGCCTGAACTCGACTTCTTCTTATTCCCTCCCTCTTCCTGAGGGGGATAACTTGCTTTTTAGTCTGGAAACTGATACCGGAGCCTTCACGTTCCTCCTTTTATACCGGCTTCCACACCCTATGCCTTTCTTCCCTACCATTATGAGTGAACAGCTGTCCAATCTATTAACGCAGCACTCTAGGTTCGCCCTTTTTGGCGACCTGAACTACTGGTTCAATGACACCAACGCCAGCCCCCATGCTATTGAGCTCTTTGAGACTCTCAACAGCCTGAACCTCACCCAACAGGTCACCCGATCCACTCATATCAAGGGCCATATCCTGGACCTGTTCTGGACCAGTTCTGGACCTGTAATCTGGCTCTGTCCCAGCCAGCTATATCCCCTTGCGTCTGGTCAGACCATCACTTAGTTGACACTTCCATCACTGTCGGCGGCCGGATCCTTGCTCCTCTGATGGCTGGTGGCTCCTCACGAAATGGAGCACATATGACTCACAGGGCTTTCTCATGACTATGGCCGACACCCGCCCAGTCTTTAATTCCACTGATAATATCAACGTCATAGAAAATGACATTGGTTCCTGGCTGAGGTTGGCCAGCGATCAGTTCGCCCCCCTTACCAAATTTCCCCGCACTAGGCCTCACAATTCCCACAGGTGGTTCTCTGATGACCTCAAGCAACTTAAGTTAAAAACGCGCCAGTTGGAACGAATCTGGAGACGCGACTATTCTAACTCAGCCAGGCTGCCTTACACGGCTGCACGCAGAGTATACAAAACTGCCATCACCCTAGCAAAATCGGAACATTTTTCCAATAGGATCTCGTCTGCGGTTAATAAATCAAAGGAGGTGTTCAAAGTCATGAATGAACTTACCACAGATGACAGAACCCTCCCAGCCCAGACTCCTACTCAAGAGACATGCGACACTCTCAACCTCTTCTTTGTGGAAAAAATCATAAAAATCAAAAACTCTATCCCCTCCCCACCCCAGCCACATCTATCGGACACCGCCTCTAATAACCCCCTGACTCTTACTACCTTCCCTGCCCTGAACCCCACCTCATTAGCGGAACTCGTTACCCATGTCAAATCTGGCTCCCCTAATGATTGTTGCCCGCCATCTGTCTTACGGAATATCTGCCCTAATCTACCTGATTGTATTTTACCCCTGCTGAATGGTTCACTCAGCAGCGGCATCGTTCCTAGTTCTCTTAAGGAGGCCATCCTAGTGCCCCTCCTCAAAAAACCTGGTGCCGATCCCGTGGAACCATCCAATTACCGTCCCATCTCCCTCCTTCCCTACTTTTCCAAATTAATGGAGGCCCACGTCACCCGATGCCTGTCAAATTTTATTGAATCCTCTTGCTACTTTGAGCCCAACCAAGCTGGCTTCAGACCTGCCCACTCTACTGAAGCTGTCATTCTGGCAGTCCCGGACACGCTTAGGAGTAACGCGGATGCAGGGATCCCCCAAGCCCTTGTACTCCTGGACCTGTCGGCCGCGTTCGACATGGTGGACCACAACATCCTTCTCCACCGTGTTGGACAGGCAGGCATCCAGGGTACCGCTCTTAAGTGGGTCGAGTCCTTCCTGATCGGAAGAACACAGGCCGTCCGCCTGGGCCCCTATACCGCAACAAAAACCCCCACGATCTGTGTAGTCCCTCAGGGCTCCTCCCTTTCACCGCTTCTGTTGAACTTATACCTCCGGCCCTTGATCCACTCACTTCACAAATGGGACATTATTGTTTACAACTATGCCGACGATTTACAGATTGTCCTCCCTCTCAATTCCCCCCATGCCATCAATACGTTTCACAATGTCATGATCCACTTCCAACACTGGATGAACCTGAATCAACTGAAGCTAAACCCCGGGAAAACCGAGCTCCTCCTCCCTGGACTCAGTCATGCTCACTGGGGTCCGCAGTTCTGGCCCTCTGAGCTAGGCCCCCCCCCCCAGTCCCGGTCAAATCAGTGAAGAGCCTGGGTGTGATTATCGACACCGAACTGTCCCTCAAAGCTCAAGTGGGTGCGGTCATATCATCTTGTATGTACCAGCTCCAGAAGATCCGCAAAGTTCGCCACTTACTTCCACCCGCAGCACTTACCCAAGTTGTCATCTCGCTGGTACTTTCCCGTCTGGACTTCTCCAACTCCCTCTACCACGGTCTCCCACAATCTCTGCTGCACCGCCTTCAGGTTGTCCAGAACCAAGCGGCCCGCCTCATTCATAAAACCCCCAGATGGCAATCGGCAAAACCTCTACTTCACAGACTGCACTGGCTACCAATAGGCCAAAGGGCAGCTTTCAAAGTGGCCTGCCTCACATTCAAAGCCCTTCACTGCACTGGTCCCGTGTTTCTCAAATCCCTAATCATCCCTTATCGACCTACGCGCAACCTTCGCTCAGCCCACCTCCATCGGCTAGTCACCCCCAAAGCTAAAACCAAGAAATTCGGTGGCCGTCGCTTCTCCCACCTAGTCCCCGGACTTTGAAATCTCCTCCCTCTTTCCATCAAATCCAGCCCTTCCCTCCTGAACTTCAGAAAATTGCTTAAAACTCACCTCTTCCCACCCCCTGGTTAATATTCCGTCACTCACGCTTCACCCTCACTCATTCTGTCTTAAAGCGCCATGAAGCCTATGGTGTTAGCACGCTATATAAGTTGCACTTAACATAACATAACATAACATGTTTGCAAATCAGCTGCGCACAGCCAATAATAGTAGCATACCTGTGCATCAAAAGATTAAAAATGCTCAGTGCCAGATATGTGGTTACCCCATGGCAGAAGTGGGGCTGACCCACCTCTTCTTGTGCTTCATAAGTAGAAGGGTGTGGCATGAGTTGCTTGGGACAAGTTTATATTGGCCTGAGAAGCCCTCGCTGTCTAGAGTGGCCTGTGTGTGGCTCGATTATTATTTTCACTGGGCATAGGAGATCAATTTTTAAGAATGCTTCTTTGGTGGCGCTTTTTAGAGGTGTTGGTAGTCAGTGAACCATGGAAGAGCATTGTAAACAGTCTTTCTATATTTAGAACTCTTCTGAATAAAAACTTCTGGGAACAGCAGCTCTGTTCAGGTTTTTGGCCGTAAGAGGAACTTTAGGTCAATGTGTGCTTCCTTCGAAGGGCAGGCACTTCCTACCAGTGTGTGCTTAATTTGAAGTGCTGTAACCCCCTGCAGTATTAGTTCACTTTGACTGCATACAGTTGCTGCCACTGTCTTCTTCATCTGAAGTCCAGGCGTCTTGTGCCAATGCTTGATTTAAAGTGCAGAAACTCCTGTTCGTGCTGTTTGCCTTGATATGCTAGTACTTGCTGCCAGTGAGTGCTCCCATCAAAGTGCGGTTTTTCCAGTGCATGCTTCAGTTCAAGTGAGATACTTCATAGAGGTGTGTGCTCCACTGTATAAGAGTAAACACTTGCCGTCAGCTAGGGCTTTTGTTAAAGTCAAGGTACCCCATGCCAGTGTGCACATTTTTAGTTATGTCATGGCAGGTCCATTGAAATGATCCAACTCACGCTGAGATGAGAGGTGTACCAGCTCTGGCATGAATGTGTATGCACTGAGATCTGGGGAGTGTTGTCAACAGTCCAGCCAAACAGGTGCAGAGTGGTCACTGAACATCTATTGGTAAAAGAGTCCCATTCAGCCGTTTCTTACCAATTGCCTGGGGTGGCCAGGCTTTGTAGTAATTGGAAATTGATTTCCACCATACATTTTTTATCGTTCTGGACTTCCACTACTTTTTACAATAATTTTCAGTCCTGCTACTTTTACGGTTTAAACATGCTTCTGTGTTAGCAATTGTACTTGTCTAGCTGTGGAAGGAATATTTCACTTATGTACATAATCCCCCTACCTCCAGGTCATCGCCCCACAAGTTTTTTTACACGTTCAACTCCTATGATGACTAAGGGCCTTATAATGAGTTTGCCCTTGCGGGAGCGGGAAAGCCCTGCTCCTGCTGTGCCAAATCCATGTTTGAACTGCCCACAAGATCAGGATTTTTTTCCTGTCTGTTGGGATATTTTTAGGCATTCCCACAGTGGTGCCTATGAAATAGGCACTACAATGGGAATTTCAAAAATCAGTACCTGCACGACATGGACTGCTGCAGTCTGGGGTGCATGCACACAAGGGGGCACATGTTGTGACCCCCTGTCTACCTCCACATGGCATGAGGTACCAGGGGGCCATGTAGGGCACCCTTTGTTTCCTCACAGCCACACTTTTCATGGAGGTTGCACCGCTATGACAATAAACAAACTCTTAATGTGCATTTTGCGGCCTCATGACCACTGCGTAACTGCCAGGGAACAATAGTTCCCTGGTGGTTGCGGCGGTTGCGGTGGTCTCAACGTGACTCGACCACCCTAGTGATAATAAGGTGGTCGGGTTTAGGTGTACAATCATATATGGTACAACATTAACAGGACTGTGAAAATACTTCTTGAAATTAAAGCCACAGTTAGATGCACATGCATATATATCTGCACAGTCAGATTTGGGTCCAAAATCACCCCTTGTGCAAAGTGACCATGATTGGGTTATCCTACTTACGAGCTGTCAGAAATTAGGTTATTGGGAAGAGGGGCCCTTATCAATTTATTAAGCACAATCTGGTTAGGGTGAAATACAGTTATTAAGAACTACCTTGATAACCATGGCACAAACAGCAGGCAACCCTTACAGAAGTTCATATTAGGTTCAAGCAGGACCAACAAATTTAAAGCCAAGAAGACAACACAATAAAATGTCCACTGTTATTTGGAAAAATAAAGAAAAAAATACAATGAGCAAAAATATTCAAATTTGGATAAGGAAGGAAAACTGGAGATATGGAAATTTAAAGTGTTTGGGGAAAAGTGGCTAGAAATAGAAGAATGTCATTGAACAATAAGATTTTGTGTTATGGGGTCGTAACTGGCGTAATTTTCTTTAGTGTGATCACCTCAAAATTACTCACAATTATGCGTAATTATGTGAGAATCGTAATCCAGCATTTAGCAATATTTTTTCTTAGTGTAAAATGGGCCAGAGGATCAATTTTGCACTAAGAATATAGTGCTAAAAGCTACAGGACATGATAAGCAGTAGTCAGCAACTGCTCACTCTCTTGTAGGGGCATATTAGCAAGAACCTCGTTAAAATTATCGCCGTTTTAGCAGCAGGAAACTGTTGCTAAAACGGCGATAATGGGGGGGGCGTGGTCTGCAGCCGGGAGAGATGGCCGCGTTTTGAAGCGGCTCCTTGACCCTCGCCCGCATTTTCTGCTCCATCTATGAACCAGTGCCTCTGATACCCCATGCATTGAGGGGCATACATAGTGGGCTCACCTGGACGCGGCCGCTTGCTCCCTAGCGGTCTCTCCGCTCCTGCAGCCGCCAACCGGTCTCCTGGTCCCGACTGCTCCCTCGGCCTAAGATGGCGGCTGAGACCGCCGACTGCAGCGGACTCTGAATCCGGGGTGGATTCTGGGGTCAGGAAGCCTCTGCAACGTGGTCCCCTCAGTGTCGAGTGCAGCGGAACCGATTGCCTGCTGCCACAAGAGACTTCCACTCTGCTGATCCGACTGCGGGTGGACCATCACTGCGTGCTACGGATCCCCCTGGTGCCCGGTGTGCTAATTACGCGAGTCCCCGGGTTCAGGCCTTCTGCCGGGGACCACCCCACCTTGTCTGCACTTTCGCCAGCTGCTCCAGCGGACCCACGCCTACCTCACCGCCTCCCCTGCCTCGCCACTAACCCCGTGGGGTTGGATGGTGGTCATTGCACCGCTACGAGGAGCTCTGTGGCGCTGCTCCGACGGTGAAGAGCTGATGCATATGACGGTCTAACCTAACTACGCCGGAGGGGGCTCTTGCGGCTGTGACTGCCGAGCCTGCGCTGCCTCTCCTCGAGCGCCCTGAACGTTTGGTGAAGCATAGGCTGGAATGGAATGCTCCGTGGGGACTTTGCCTTTTTTGTATTGCGGACACCAGCCTGACGACGCAGATGACGACGCAGATGTGGAGGGAGCGAGCCGCTTGTCCACCCTGCTGTGGAGCGGATGGTTGGATTGGGACCCATCCCTGACTATCTAAACCCGCCCCGTGGCCAGTCTCGGGGGTCGCCCCCCCCCCCCATGTGAGCTGCCTTCCTAGACTCTTGTGTTCTTGGGGCGCTCCCCTGTGCGACCTGTGGTCTACCGCTTGATGAGGGGAGACTTTGCGCTCACCTGGAATTTGCTGTCGCTCTGCTCCTCCCCCCATACCTCCACCTTTGCCATATCCATTCTGGTGTCGCCAGCATAGTGGGGGTGTTTACGGTCTGCCGGGACCGAGGGGTTGAAGTATACTCCCGCTGGACTGATATCGGCCCGCGCCGTCGGACAGGCCCAGACCTGTCGGCACCCAAAATGGCCTCCAACAAAGGCGGCAGGCCATCAAACCAGAGACAACTTAATAAACTACCATGGGGCTCTAAAGGAGAGCCCAAGGAGACGAATCCTGAGCCTGCGCCTAAGACTGCGACTCCCCCTCCGGCGGCGCGTACCCCCACACTGGAGCATGTGATGGAGGCAATAGCTGGAGTTCGCACGTCGCTGGAAACCCGGATTGACTCGGTGAATATAGAGGTCACCCTACTGCGAGCAGACCTCTGCAAAATGGACTCCAAAGTGCACGATATAGAGGTCAAAACCACAACACTAATAGACGACACCTCTACCCTCCAGCAACAAGTGGCCCAACTGCAAAAACAACAGGTGCAAATGGGGGAGCTCCTGGACGACTATGAGGGACGTGCATGGTGCAACAACCTCCGCATCCTAGGGGTTCCGGAACGGATGGAGAAGCCAGCTGCTGACCTCTTCGTTGAAAATCTAATCCTGAAACAACTTCAGCCGAAACAACTGTCCAACTACTTCTCCATAGAGCGGGCGCACAGGGTTCCTGGGGAAAGAACGAAACCGGGCGCCCCCCCCCCCCCCAGACTCATCATTGCCCGGGTGTTTAATTTCCGGGACCGGGATGTCATCCTTCAATCGGCACGAGTAGGACCGCCCTTACGATTGGAGAACGCCCAGATCACACTCTTTCCCGACTTTACGGTGAAGGTCCAGGCTCGCAGACGCATCTTCCTTGAAGTCAAAAAGGCACTTCGAGCCAAGGACATAAAGTATGCTATGCTATTTCCCGCCAAATTGAGAGTGGAGTCGGAGGGTAAGACCTGGTTCTTTTTATCACCTGCAGAAGTCTGGGACTGGCTCGAAGGATGACGTCACTCAGAGGACACTCAGCGCCACCGTCGTGGATCGACTGAACGGGCTGACCCGGGCCTGCTCCCAGGAAGCCAAGATTTGTTCTTGGATGGCACTCGAGTAGACCCGTGACCCTATCAGCTACCCGCTCCTCTCCATTGATCCAATGTGACGTTTTCCCGGGACCCATATGATATGATTGGGATCTCCTGTTCTTGACTGGCCCGGGACACACTGGTCCTATGTCCATTATTGCTATTCCATCTGTTCCTTTCTGTGGTTAGGCCATCATGGGGCGTCCAGGTGGTTTTATTGTTTCGTATACTCTGTGAATACTACTACAGATATAAGTTGATTGACTATGCACTAGGCTCCATTATTTGCTTAGTTTTGGGCGAGGGCATACATGGCTCTCCACACACCCCGTACATGTTTGGGAGGGCGACAGGCACTCTGCCTAGTTGGGGAGTGGATAGTTTCAAGTCCGCGGCCAGGGGGGCAGGGTGGGGAGGTTGGTGTTATGAATGTGGTATTGTTTTTGTTTTTGTTTTTGTTTACACGCTGCAGAGTTTTTTTGGACATGGAGCTTACTACACAGCGTTACGTGCCCTCGCAAGGCATTCCATACTCATCATTAGGACTTACCTGGTCTCCTTTGGATCCCACCCTCGATCAGTTCAGGTCAGCTATCAGTTCTGGGAAACACTCTGAGACTCAAGGGCCTATACTCCGTAAATATATTCCATTCTTTAAGCCGCCATGACACCCCCCCCTGACTTAGTCTCTCTCCCTCATGACATGGAATGTCAATGGCCTAGGCAGTAGAGTAAAAAGGGGGATAGTCATGCAATATCTCTAACGCCACGCTCCGGACCTGGTTCTCCTCCAGGAAACACACCTGATGGGTAACATATATATGTCAAGCACTGCACCGGGGGGGGGGGGGGGGGTTACAAACTGCTCGTACATGCAGGATTTACCTCCTTGTTCGTAAAAATGTTACACTAACGTGTCCAAAGACATGGGCTGACCCACTTGGTCGCTTTGCTGTGATGGAGGCCATCTGGGAGGGAAAACAGTTAAATGTTATCTCAGTTTACATTCCTCTAACCTTGGGAATAGACGCATTGCAGACCCTGCAGCGACTCATACTAGATCTCCCACAAGGACCCCTGCTTATTGGGGGTGACTTCAATATGACAATGAACGACGCCCTCGATCGACACCCCCATCGTACGTCGCATAGGCAAGGCTCTGATCTCCTAGATTTTACACAGGCGATGGGACTCGAAGATAGATGGCGTTCGTTTCACCCGACTACTTCTTACTTCACACACTACTCTAATGCCCATAATAGTAGCTCTCGTATAGATTACTTTTTCTCCCCCACAACTGATATAGAGCTTTTCCGCCACCCTAAGGGACTCCCCAGGGGAATCTCAGACCACTCCCCACTTCTTGTAGAATTTACATACCATCGCCAGAGATCCCACGGTCCCATAATAATAACCCCTTGGCTTCTAAAAATCGCTGACATAAAAGACTGCCTGCTAGAACACATGGAATATTACTTCGCTGAAAATGTCGGGTTCGTGAAGTCGGCTATAACCGTCTGGGAAGCCTATAAGGCCGTACTCAAAGGGAAGGCGTTAGCTCTCAAAACTGGCTATATACACAAACAAAGTGAGCACCTAATCCAGGCCGAAGTAGACCTAGTCCACTTGGAGTCGTCCCACAACGCGAACCCCTCAGAAAAGATGGCAACCCGTCTCCGAACGAAACAACTAGAATATAAAGCACTAGCCTTGGAGAAGGTGCAGGCCAAACTTCTAAAAACTCGCCACCGAGTGTATGAATTGGGTGATAGAGCAGGTAAAATGCTAGCATGGCTCGAAAAACACGAGCAAGGCTCCAGATGGATCCCGGAAATGTCCGGACCAGGCAATTCTCCTGTCACAGACCCCGGGGAGATAGCTTATGCCTTTGCTGCCCATCTAGAGGGAATATACACAGCCAGGGCGCACTATAATGCCGAGGGGTCTAGACTACTCTTAAATGAAATGCGCTTACCCACTCTTTCTGAGACTGACGCGAAGGAATTAGAGGCAGACCTCACAACAGAGGAGATTGGAAATGCATTGTTTGCCATAAAGTCACGTAAAGCTATGGGCCCCAACAGTGTCCCTATTGAATTTCTGAAAGGCATGGCGGGTGAGATTATCCCACACCTGAAGGCAATGTTCGAGGACAGCCGTGATGCCGGATGCCTGCCGCTAGACCAACGGTTGGCATCAATAGTTGTAATTCACAAACCTAATAAACCAGCTACTGATTGCGGCTCTTACAGGCCGATTTCCCTCATTAACTCTGAGGTGAAAATTCTGGCGAAACTCCTCGCCACCAGACTCATGACAGTGCTCTCCTCCTTAATTCACGAAGATCAGTCAGGATTCCTCCCAGGCCTTAACACGGCGCTTAATCTCCGTAGGGTTCACAACATTATGAGTAGAATACCATATCTCCAAGAAGACGCAGCTATCCTTTCCCTCGACGCCACGCTCGCCTTCGACTCCATAGAACGGTCTTACCTTTTCGAGGTCTTAATCCGTTATGGCTTCAGTCCAACCTTTATTCAATGGATCCGATTGCTCTATACTGATCTCTGGGGTCAAGTTTATGTCAACGGTCACACATCCAGACGATTCTCTCTACACAGGGGAACTAGGCAGGGATGTCCCCTACCCCCATTATTGTTCGCGCTCACCCTAGAGCCTTTGGCCCATTGGGTTAGAACTGATAACTCTATCCGAGGCCTCCGGTGGAATGACGATACAATTGACAAGATCTCACTATACGCAGACGACATTCTCGTCTACATCTCTTCCCCCAAATCCTCTATTAATAGTCTACTGCACGTCATCACCAAGTTTGGCAAATACTCGGGCTTCTCCATCAACTGGTCTAAATCAGTGATGTACGGGCTACATGGCCCACCCCCTCCTCTCCTGAGGGGATATTCGATTGATGTGGCCCAGGATGGATTCAAGTACCTCGGTATCTTTGTCACCCCAGACCCCAAAGTCTTCTATGACCGTAACCTAAAGGGCCCGCTACAAAGACTCCATAACGACATATCGCATTGGAGATCGCTGCCTCTGTCTCTCCCAGGCAGCGCAGCCCTTTTTAAAATGCTTGCACTCCCTCGCTTTTTGTACGCCTTGCAGAATTGCCCATTTCCCATTGCCGACTCCTATTTTAATACACTGGAGGGAGACCTCCGCCTCCTCCTATGGGACGGCGGCTCTCCCCGCATTGCTCTTCTTTCGCTTACGCAGGGGTGGTACGATGGTGGTATTGCCTTGCCAAAATTTCAACTTTATTATTGGGCATCTCAATTGATTGCCACCAACTCTTGGCTATATGGTCCACCAACAAACCCTGCTTTCCACCTTGAACGATATCAGACGGGCCGTGAGGGCTACCTTAGTGCCTTATATGGTAAGCCTTCCCGCACTCGCTATATAGGCCCGATGTCACAAACTCTAGCAATCTGGTACCGAGCGAATAAGCGCCTCGGCTGGTCTGACACTCTCACGTTATCCACTCCGCTCTGGGCCTCACATACACTAGGCTTCCTCTGTCATTATCAGGGCTTTGACAAATGGGAGATGATTGGCATCTCTACCCTGGGAGACATGATCCATAAGGGCAAACTGCTGACATTCGTAGAGCTCCAGAAGAAATATGACTTAGCCCACTCTGAGGCCTTCCGCTACCTCCAAATCAAACATGCCATACTCACTAATGTCCCTGATCTCTCTTCTCTCCCACAATCCTCGCCTCTTGAGGATAGACTATTATCAGAACCCCTTCAGGCCAAGGCGATATCCTATACCTACCGCAAGCTAAGCAATAACATGCCTAACACCTTCCAACTCCTGAGAGACAAATGACATGGCGACATTGGGGCCATGAAGGATGCTGAATGGCAGGCGGCACTGATGTCCCCGCGTGAGTCGGCTATCAATCACAGGTTCAGGCTTATACAATTGAAGGTATTACATAGAACATACATGTCTGCTCCCCTCCTAGCCAAAATTGGTAGGCGCGCAACCGATCTCTGTCTCCGTAACTGTGGGCTTGTCGGCACTTTCTACCACACTATCTGGGACTGTCCGATGATCCAAGACCTGTGGGAGCGAGCGACCCATAAGATGTCTGATGCACTGGGAAAACCTTTCCCTCTGTGTCCCAAAAGAGGACTCCTTAATGTGTGGGACCCCACAGATCTCACTGCGCTGGAATGACAATGGGCGGCTCTGGGCTTTCTCTTATTAAAGCGTGAAATAGCAATGCAATGGGGCTCGCCAAATAAACCGCTCTTGATCAGATGGGTCGCTGCAATGGATACATGTATGTTGTCCGAAAAAACTGTGTACAAGTTCAGGGGGTGTCCTAGAACCTGGGATAAGAAATGGGGTCACTGGAATGTCTATAGAGGCGAACTTTGTAGTTCCCCTACAACTGATATGGCGATGACCAGGATTGGTCCTCTCCGCACTCGCACTTGTAATGCACCGCTGTAATGTATGCCTTCTATGTCAATTTTTGTACTTAATGACTGCCAACTGATCACTTACTCTGCTTTTGTTCAATAAAATATTTTTAAAAAATTAAAAAACGGCGATAATGGGCTTGCTAACATGCGTTATAGAGTTCCAATAGAAGCCCAGGTTAGAGGTGCAGGACATCTAACCTGGGCTTCTATTGGAATTCTATAACGCATATTAGCAAGTCCATACTCGCCGTTTTAGCGGCAGTTTCCTGCCGCTAAAACAGCAATAATTTTAACAAGGTTCTTGCTAATATGCCCCTTAGTTTGTTGTTCCTGTGTTACTGTGGTAGTATTTTTGCTCCAAATTACTCTTATTTACCCAAGCGGGCATAATAGCTTAATTTCAGTCATTTTGCATCACAAGCATAATTACTGAAAGCACTCTGAGTATGCAGGCATAATTAAAAGTTTGCCCAGGCTTAATTTGTGGTTGACTGCTACCTTGATCTCGATCTAGGTATGATTTCACAACAACTGAAATGGAGTGGAAGTCAAAAACACCGAGCAGATTGGCTTGGTCAAATTTGTTTATCTTTGGACTTAAGACCAGATTTGCAAAGATTTTGGGTCGGGTTTGCATTACTTTTTGACTGCAGACCTAATGCAAAATCTAGATTGGTATTTACAAACTAACGCAATGGTGATTTGTGTTGGTTTGTAACTAAAAGTAATGTCATGCAGTGCAATACACTTCTCTCTGTTATTTTGCATCAGCTCACATAGAAAGACCACACAAGAACAAGAAATGGCAAAAGATTGACAGACGGCACCAGGCCTATTGGTTTTGCCGATGCTTGTTTAATTTATAGTTAATATGCTGATAGTGCATATTTCAAACAGCATGTTAACCCAGATCCATAAGGGCACACATTCACACCTCATTTGCACACAAATAATCATATCTCATCTGAGCACAGTACTTGGTATCACACCACATCAACACACATTTCCTAATAACAGACTGACAAACACGTAGTCCATGTTATCACACCTCAGGGCATATTTAAAAAAAAGTGGCGAGCGTTAAGCCAAGAAGTCCAACGCCATGCTTTGTCACTTTAGAAATGCAGGGCTGCACCATTTTTACAAAAATATGGTGCAGCCCAGCATGTTCCCCTGCGCTGGCGCTAACTTTAGCTGCCCAGCGCCAACGCAGGCACCCTTGCACAATAGTGCAAGGGAGCCTGTGTTGAGAGGAAGATTGTTTATGTGCAGAAACGCCCCCCTTCCTTCACATAGACAATCTTTAAATGCTGTATTGCAACTTCTATATGTGCTGGTTAATGCAGCACACATACTAGTTGCAAAACAGCATTTAAAAAAAAAATGATTGTGTGCAGGAAGGGGGACCTTCCTGCACATAAACAAAAATATGTAATTTGCTGTTTCTATGTTTGCTGCAGAAGGCAGCATGCATGGAAACAGCAAAAACAGGGATAAATAAAGCATTTCTCTTCATTTAGCCTGTTTAAGACCAAGTTTTCTCTGGTCTTAATTTTGGTGCTGCCTCCGATTTATGCTGCACTTGTAAATAGGGGGCAGTGTCACAATCGATGGGTGTTGCGGTGGAATACCCACGCAACACCCATTACTCTCCCCTTTCACGCTAAATACAACTCAACATGAAAGGGTGCCTTATTTACAAGGCAGCGTTAAGCCACATTCAGTGGTTTAACGCTGCTTTGTAAATAAGGTGAGGTCCCTATAACCATCACATCACTGAAAGTGCAGTTGTGGTGGCGACAGGGGCTTGAAATATGCCCCCTCATCTGCACACAGTGCATGGTGTCAAACCTTAGTTGTACATAGTCCATGTTATTGCAACTCAGCTGCGCACAGTCAATAATAGTAGCATACCTGTGCATCAAAAGATTAAAAATGCTCAGTGTCAGATATGTGGTTACCCCATGGCAGAAGTGGGGCTGACCCACCTCTTCTTGTGCTTCATAAGTAGAAGGGTGTGGTATGAGTTGCTTGGGACAAGTTTATATTGGCCTGAGAAGCCCTCGCTGTCTAGAGTGGCCTGTGTGTGGCTCGATTATTATTTTCACTGGGCATAGGAGATCAATTTTTAAGAATGCTTCTTTGGTGGCGCTTTTTAGAGGTGTTGGTAGTCAGCGAACCATGGAAGAGCATTGTAAACAGTCTTTCTATATTTAGAACTCTTCTGAATAAAAACTTCTGGGAACAGCAGCTCTGTTCAGTAATTTGTCCGGAAGAGGAACTTTAGGTCAATGTGTGCTTCCTTCGAAGGGCAGGCACTTCCTACCAGTGTGTGCTTAATTTGAAGTGCTGTAACCCCCTGCAGTATTAGTTCACTTTGACTGCATACAGTTGCTGCCACTGTCTTCTTCATCTGAAGTCCAGGCGTCTTGTGCCAATGCTTGATTTAAAGTGCAGAAACTCCTGTTCGTGCTGTCTGCCTTGATATGCTAGTACTTGCTGCCAGTGAGTGCTCCCATCAAAGTGCGGTTATTCCAGTGCATGCTTCAGTTCAAGTGAGATACTTCATAGAGGTGTGTGCTCCACTGTATAAGAGTAAACACTTGCCGTCAGCTAGGGCTTTTGTTAAAGTCAAGGTACCCCATGCCAGTGTGCAGATTTTTAGTTATGTCATGGCAGGTCCATTGAAATGATCCGAGTCACGCTGAGATGAGAGGTGTACCAGCTCTGGCATGAATGTGTATGCACTGAGATCTGCGGAGTGTTGTCAACAGTCCAGCCAAACAGGTGCTGAGTGGTCACTGAACAGCTATTGGTAAAAGAGTCCCATTCTGCCGTTTCTTACCAATTGCCTGGGGTGGCCAGGCTTTGTAGTAATTGGATATTGATTTCCACCATACATTTTTTATTGTTCTGGACTTCCACTACTTTTTACAATAATTTTCAGTCCTGCTACTTTTACCGTTTAAACATGCTTCTGTGTTTGCAATTGTACTTGTCTAGCTGTGGAAGGAATATTTCACTTATGTACATAATCCCCCTACCTCCGGATCATCGTCCCACAAGTTTTTTTAAATGTTCAACTCTTATGATGACTACGGGCCTTATAATGAGTTTGCCCTTGCGGGAGCGGGAAAGCCCTGCTCCTGCTGTGCCAAATCCATGTTTGAACTGCCCACAAGATCAGGATTTTTTTCCTGTCTGGTGGGATATTTTTAGGCATTCCCACAGTGGTGCCTATGAAATAGGCACTGCAATGGGAATTTAAAAAATCAGTACCTGCACGACATGGACTGCTGCATTCTGGGGTGCATGCACAGAAGGGGGCACATGTTGTGACCCCCTGTGTACATCCACATGGCATGAGGTACCAGGGGGCCATGTAGGGCACCCTTTGTTTCCTCACCGCCACACTTTTCATGGAGGTTGCACCGCCATGACAATAAACAAACTCTTAATGTGCATTTTACGGCCTCATGACCACTGCGCAACTGCCAGGGAACAACAGTTCCCTGCTGGTTGCGGCGGTTGCGGTGGTCTCAGCGTGAATCGACCACCCTAGTGATAACAATGTGGTCGGGAGACTGCCACCTTGTGTCTGGCAGTGGACTCATAATTAGGCCCTTAATGAAATCCTCCCTTCAAAGAATCTTTTTATTGGTCGAATAAAGATTCTTTGACTTAATGAAGTAATTACTGTGACCACTTTGGGCGAAGATGTAATTTACACTGTGTTTTGAGAGCGGGAGGGTAAGTAGGGTTGAACTTGAAATGTATTCCAGCCCCTCCATATTTATCCAATCAAAAATCCATTAAGTATGAACTCGCTGGACTGTCATGTGCAGGAAGTGGGCATTCAGTCAACCCTGAGCAGAAGGGGTTAAATCAGGCGTGCAGTGAGAAAAATAATCTCATTGCATAAGCATTGGAATTTTAAAATAGGCCTGAACTTGCTTAATGCCGTAGGCCACCGTACACTGCACTTTACGAATCAGGCTGTCCCATAAGTCCAACAAAGCTGCATAGGGCCTGTCATTTATGCGATCATTACTATTGAACGTCTTAAGCCGGAAATGAC
Source organism: Lissotriton helveticus (assembly GCF_964261635.1). Lineage (NCBI taxonomy): Eukaryota > Metazoa > Chordata > Amphibia > Caudata > Salamandridae > Lissotriton > Lissotriton helveticus. The sequence continues at coordinate 1,564,101,904 of NC_136068.1, read as the reverse complement.
AGCACTCCGCCCCCTACCCATCGGCCACAGTCCAACAGTCGCACCTGTTTAGATTTAGCGGGGACCAGTGTCGTCACGAAACTAGCGGGGACCCCCTGCAAAGTGCAGAGAGCCCCCCCCCTTTGTTTTGGACCATATCAGGAGCTCTTAGCCCCGCTCCTGCATAATGCTAGAGGGGGCCCTTGGAGTTCGGGGTCCCCCCAAACTGCGGTGGCTGTGGGAGCTATTGTTACCCCACTTGCGGGGGCTAGGTGGAGCAGGGGACATTCATTACATGATTTGCGCTCCTGAGCGGAGTCAGTTCAAAGTTTATTGTCTGATTACTTAAAATCATTACAATTTACAAAATGATAAAATATCATGAAATGCTCACCGAGAATTGTCACTGAACCATAACAATCAATGTTCACAAGGCAGTGCCAGACAACATATGATTAATAAAAAAAAAAACAACAACAGTATAAAATGTGATACACAAATAGGTCTTGGGCTAAAGAGCTGACTGCTGTACCACAGACGAGAGTTTTTCTGAATTATTCAAGTATCATATTAGCGCTTCCTGAACTGACACAAATGTCTTTCCGAGTGCCATATAGCCTTATAAAAATTCTTAAGCAGCAGCCATCGGCATTCGTTGCTTAGTGGAGCTTAGTCGGCATAGTTAATCTGAAGGTGTTACAGTGACTCAAGCCATTAATTTAAAGTGCTGAAGTGCCTAGAAGAGTTGGACCTGTAAAGTGTAAGCTGTCACAATGATACTTATGTGTGTCTGTGTTTGATAACTTTAAAACAGGAAGTTCAGTGTGTTTGAAAGTTAATAAAAATATTGGTCATTCTTCAATATCCTGCTATAAGTTTTATCCAGTTTAAAAAATTGTGCCTGGGACTTTTGATTGTGTGAGTGTATAAAGTGCAACAGAATTTGGGCCATGCCCTGTACCTGGAGCTATTCTATCTTTCCGTTTTTCTCTGAGTCTGCTTGCCGCAGAAGTTTCCTTAATTCCGCAAAATATTTTACGCCCCGGCAGGACAAAATGATTGAGGAACCTTCCATCCAGCTTATCACAGCTTGCCTGCATGTTCGGATGTTCGACTCGTTAAAAATGGATTTAAAAAGCAGTTTCATCAAATCCTTAACTGCAGGGCATACGCATAACAAATGAGTTATTGTTTCGTTAGCGTACCTGCATAATCGACAGTGTGCTGCTTGGTCTTTAGTTTTCCACGATGGCTGTAAGTCCTTTGAGTCGTGCATTCCTAAGCGATGATGAAAAAAGCTCTTTTTTATCTCAATGCTGAAATGTGCTGATAGATAAGCTTGAGGCTTTAAATGAGTGTAGGAATTAATCACTGTTCATGCATGACGTCGTTTGGACAAAGTTTTTTGTCTTCCGAGAGAGATTTCTTCTTTGCTGAATCATTGCTGGATTTGTTAAAGTACGCCTGATTTACCCTGCTGTCCCATGCTGATTTGATATCGAGTTCAGTCAAGGATTTTCTTAAACAGGCTCCCCATGTATTAGATGTTTCATGATCCATCAGGTCTTTGATCTCTTCCCAGCATAAACTGTTCAATGTGCCAGGCTCGGATGATCTAAATTTATGGCACAGCTTCGCAAAGGAGTTCATGCCCCGGAATATCTGATTCTGAAGGCCGAATTCCAGCCATACCTGTGCGGGGGATGCAGACTTAGGGAGATTAAAAACGGCCTTGTAGACCTTTGTCAGGAGCTCGTTTAATAATTCAGACTCCTTTCCACACCACGTCTCTAGACCATATGACAGCATGGGTAGGATTTGAGCTGCCATCACTTTTAAAAGGTGGTTGTGGGCCGGGCAGCCCAGTGTTTTTATTCAGTAGTCTGTAGGCAAAGATTAACGATTGGGTTTTAGCTCTTAAGTCCAGTTTTTGTCCCTTATGGGAAGTTCCCCGCCCCAGTTTTATGGAAAGATATTTATAAGATGCTAAGATGCTTGCTCTTCAACTAGCATGCCATTAACATACCATTTAAACTTAGATTTTTTGGGGTTCACTAGGCGTACCACCTCGGTTTTCTTTTTATTCAACTCAAAGTTTTCCTGGTCCAGGTAAATTGCTAGGTTGTTAATTGCTCGTTGCAGGACTTTGACTCAACACCACGATGTCGTCAGCATACTGTAGAAAGGGAATTTGTTCTTTAGCCAAATTTGGCGGGTGATACTTTGCCGATTGCATGTGTTTAGTTATGTCCGCGAGAAACAAATTGAATAGGCTTGGAGCCAGGACGCAGCCTTGTTTTAGGCTGTGCTCTGTTTTTATGCTGGCTGTTACTCTGCTCCCGTCGCCTAATTTTACTCTTGCCCAGGTTTCACTATATAGAGTGATCATTGCTTCCAGTAATTTACTTGGTAACCCCCAGGTTTTTAATTTTTCCCATAGTTGGTATCTGGTTACTCTATCGAACGCTGATTTCAGGTCGATAAAGCATGCATTTAGTCGAGTTTTCCTTTTTGCGGCTTTTACTATTAAAAGTGCCAGAATTGCCAGATTTGTGGTTGTTCCCATTCCAGGCCGGAAGCCTGTTTGAAACTTTGGAATGATGTTCTTTTCGTCTATCCAGTCTTGAAGATGAACTAGGAGGCATGATGCATATAGTTTGGCCTCCACGTTGATCAAGGAGATCAATCTGTAATTTTCTGGCTTACCGTGGTTTCCTTGTTTAAATATGGGATGAATTATGTTCCCTTTCCAGGAATTGGGGACCTTGTTCTGGCTATAGATGTAGTTAAAAAGAGGCATAAGATGGTCTGCCCAAAAGTCTGGAGCTTGCTTAAAAAGTGCATTAGGGAGCCTGTTTGGTCCCGCTGCCCCCTCCGTTTTAAGTTTTTTTATTATTCCTCTTAATTGTTTGGTGTCGGTTAAGTTGTTTTGTTCGTTGCTACTTATCTCTTGCTCTTTTTGATTGTGTTCTTCCTGAGGCTGGGAAGTGATTTTTTCTGCTCCAAAGATCTGTCCACTAGGTGTTTCTGAAAATATTGTCGCTGCGGCACGCTTTTTGTGCCCTACCTTGTACTACATGTTTTTTACGTGTTGGATCCATGTCTCTTCACTAATTCCTACTTCTTGCCAGAGTCTTGGTCCCTTGGTCAATTTATTTATGATTTCCCAGAATTCCCTGCTGTTTGGCAATTTGCTTGCCCACAGTAACTTTTTCCAGATGGTTTCTTTGTACTCAGTTTTTGCATCCCCTAATTTTTTTTTTTATATATTTTTCGCATTTCCTTGAGATTACCATTGTCTCTTTTTTTTTCCAATTCTTGCTGCCACTGCTTGAAGTTGCACCTCTCTTGTGATCCTTCTTTTTTGATCTCGGAGTTCAATATTGAACCATGGCTCCCCCCTGGTTTCTATATTCTTTTGGCATCCGGGGATGACTGGAAATTTTTTAATAAGAGCTTGGCCCAAGTGTTCCCAGTTTTTTAGAACGTCTTTTTTCTCTGTCCCTGTTTGGTTCACGTAATGCCTGATTGTATCCATTATTAGCTTTGTGTCTGATCCTCGCCACTTCAATCTCCTGAGATTATACTTTTCTGGATATTGTAGCAAGGATTTAAATTTTTGTAACTGTTCCAATTTGATATTGATTTTCGTGATGTGCGGGAAGTGGTCGCTTACTAGGCGTGGGCAAACTTGAATCTATTATTGGAATGAGGTTACTGCTGGTGATGGTGAAGTCTATGGTTGACTGACTTTTTCCGCTCAAGTGAGTGATGGCTGCTGGTCTATCTCCGATTACGCTGCCGTTCAGGATGGTCAGGCCTTGGGCATCCAGCTCACGAATTATAGTGTGGTTTCCCTGGTCTTCCTGCCTCTTTCTTTTTATCTGCTTATTTAATATGAGGTTGCTATTGAAGTCTCCAGAGATAATCAGATAGCTTTGTTTGTGAGTCCTTTGCAGAACCTTTATCAGGTTCATTAGTGTTAGGGATTTTTCCTTCTGCATGTTTTTTTCCAGATGGATATAGACATTAATTAATATTAGTTGCCAACTTGAAGTATTGGAGTGAAGCTTACCAGTAAGTTTTAAGACCTGCAACCAATTTTCTCTGGCATCTAGTTCTTCTGTTAGCCAGCCATATTTTACTGTTGCGTACGTTGAAAGTCCTCCTCTAGGATGCCCGAAGTTTGAGAATTGTTCTGCGAGAATATGATGTTCTATATATCCCGGAATTGGAAGCGGAGTCCCTATGCACGCTATTTACTGATTCAAAGTCTATGCTTTCTAGGATGAATCGAATTAACGGACACAAGCGTGAACTGATTAATTGTGACATTGTCTGTCTTTATCTTGTTTTAACGGTTTAAAATGTTTTATGTTATATTGTTATGGTTTTATTAACTTGAAACAATAAAAACCTACAACTCCTTCTACTTGCTTAGTGCAGAAAATCACAGACTTATGTTATGGCTTCATGGGTCACAAAAGGAGGATTATGTTCGAACCTCTAGTGGGATCTACCCTCTTTAAAAATCATGCAAGGATCAGAGGCTCTGACTGACTACTGTCTGTCTTGGTCTGAAGCAGAAGAGTGTTGTGGTGTTGAATTCCAGGGATCAAGTGATTATTTAAAGGGAAAAGAACAGTTTTCAACAGACTTCTGCCCGCTGCCACATTGATTAGGAGGACACAAACATAAAGATGGGCAGGCAGGGATCCCGTGGCTCCTAATATTTCCGGTCCCTCCCCTCCCCGTAGCTGTGGCCTTGATTATTTTACACCTGAAATGTATATTTTGTCATCACCCTTCGATTCTTTACCTCACCCATGCATTGCATGCACAAAGCAAGCAATCATTTAGTTTTATTTATTTTTTTCGTAGCAGAGGCATTTTTTTGTTGCTTTTATAATGGCTCGAGTGCGAGAATCAAACCGATTGACCTTGCTTAGGCTTGTTTTCTTTGTGATGTCGTTCACACCACCACTTGTGTGGCTAGTATCTCTCTAACCATCATTGCTTGTGCTGCTGAGATGCCACTACAGTTCTTGCTTGTGTCTCGATATTTCCTTCTATTTATTCATCCCTTTAACAATCAAAATTGTGTTTGGAGTATGAAGTAAATTAATGAATTGAGTAAACATCACCAAACTCCAACTATCAGCATAGTCAGTGATGTAACCCTAATTGTAATGCAAAACTATGCAAGTTCAAATGCCTTCCAGAGGTCAGTCAGCCATGTGGCCATGCAGTCTGTGTTCAGAGGGAGCTCCTGTGCAGGCCAGCCATAGAAGGAAGGCTTTGAAAGTAATGTATATATGTTGCTTCAGAATTCCAGTTCATAGTCAGTAAAGTCCATAATTTTGCCCAAAATCTACACGTTAGAGTTCTATTTTTCTGTGCCTTTTTTAAGGTATCTCTTCTGCAGCTGGAGGATGGCCAGGAACAGAAGCTGCACTGCTCCTTGAGGAGCAACAAGCAGGACATTTCTGAAGGCATGTTGATTATAGTACAATAATTCTATGCAACTTTAAGTGAGCTTGGGATATTAATTCCAATGTTTGTATGCAGGCATTTCAGCCCTCTATATATATTTATTGTTGACGTTCTGATTTAATAATAACATAGCCAAAATCCAGAGAGGACTACAACACACAGTATACCATTCCCTGCTATTAGAAGGCTGAGTCCTTGTCATAGAGGCAAGCAGCACATTTGTGCAGGAGGAACCCACAGGTTTATGGTTTTAATGAAGCTCATCTTGACAATCTTATTCACTTCTATATGTATGCACATAATAACAGTCATTCTTAAATTTTGAAGTAGTTCTTTGCCGAGATCCGAAAAAACATATTCTCAAAAGATAATCTCCTAGAACCCTGTAGTCTAGATTTACTAACACTTTGCACCGGCTCCGGTGTGCGTGTGTGAAGGTTTGTTACATAAATATACCCCTTTTATTTGTGCTGTACTCGTTAGATCGTAAGTTTCACCTTGAAACAGAGTTCAGGGAGAGAAAAGATAAGTGGACTCTCTCCTTAAAATGTAATGGTAATACTTTGTTCATTAAAGCTATGTATAAATATGTGAGAAAGAAAAGAAGTTAAACACTTGACGATTTTCTGAAAATAAAACAAAAACACACAAACATTGTATATGAAAAATAAACTGAAACAAATGATAATTAGAACTGTGTCGCCTCAGGTGTGAGGCTCTTCCTGTGACGGGAGTTGGCGCTTGAACGATGTGCAGTGGGCTCGTGGCCGCAGCCTTGTCTTCTTTGTGTTTAATGCAGTGTTTTAATGACAAATTAAGATAACTGAGTGGGCGTCATCGTATCGAGCGTCCATTTGTTTAACCCCTTCGCTGCTAGGCCTTTTCCCCTCCTGTGCTAAGGCTTTTTTTGGCGTTTTGGGGTAGTGCGCGCTTAGGCCCTTGTAACTTTTTGACCACATAAGGTATCCACGCCAAATTTGCGTCCTTTTCTTCCAACATAATGTGGATTCTAAAGGCGCCCAGGGTTTGTGGATTCCCTTGGAGGGGCCCCAGAAATTAACCAAAATATAGTGAAATTTTTGTTTTTTTCAGAAAAATGGGAAAAACGGGCTGCAAATGAAAGCCTCTGGGTTTTTCCCTGAAAATGTTATCAAAAAAGGGTTTGAGGGGCTGAAATCTCCATTTTCTCAGCTTTTAGGGAATGACAGTCTTTTGTCAGAGAACCGACATTTTTTACACAGTTTTGGCATTTTTCTGGGACATAGCCTATTTTTGCTATTTTTAGAGCTTTCCACCTCCTTCCAGTTAATGGTAAAAATGTGTTTGAAAGCAATAATGGAATCTGGAAAACTGTACATTTTCGAACAGTAGACAAAATTTTGAATTCACAAAGGGGTCATTTGTCTAAATCCATGAAGGTTTCTTTATAGAAACTAACAGTTAAATATTGGAATAATTGAAAATTTGTTGAAAAAAACAGCCTTTTGTCTCAACGTTTTCACTTATAACTTTTTCTAATTTTGACAGCTCTTGGAAAGCAATATACCGTTACATCCGTTAGACCTTCCTAGTTGTGGGGATATATAGGACTTGTAGTTTCACCAAGAACCTGACGAACCCAGATCCACAAACTGAGCCTCAACTTGCAATGGTATTTTTTCATTTACTGGGTATAGAGCACTTTGTCTTGGAAAATGTATACATGGAAAAATCTGTATGAAAGACATCTATGTATTTCTGAATTGGGTTCAATCTATAGAGTTCAGAAACAGTATATAATTGCACATTTTCAAAATTGGGAATACTCATACTAGCATGAGAATTATTGGTCATTTTTCAAAAGGATTTTTTTTACACAATGTCTTTCATTGAAAGGGAGAAATGCATGAAAGCTCAATTGGTAATAACAGTTTATTTACAATTCTGAATTACCCCAAGTCTCCCGATAAAAATGGTACCTCACTTGTGTGGATCGGCCTTCTGCCTGCAACAGGAAACGGCGCAAAATGCAACGTGGTCGCACCTCAATTTCCTAGTGAAATCTTGCGCTCTTTGGACAAAGAGACTACCTTTTGTTTTTGAGCCCTAGCTCTGCCAGCACCTAGGGAAACCTAGCAAACCTATACAGTTTTGAAAAGTAGACACCCAGGGGAATTCAGGATGGGGTGACTCGACTGCCTACCACCAGGTTTTGTTTCCCAGAATCCCTTGCAAAGCTAAGAATTTGACAAAAAGAACACATTTTCCTCACATTTCTCTGGTGGAAAGTTCTGGAATCTGCGTGGATCAACAAATTTCCACCCACCCAGCGTTCCCCCAGGTCTCCCGAAAAAAATGGTACCTCACTTGCGTGAGTAGGCATAGTGGCTGCGACACGAAACAGCGCAAAACGCAACGGGGTCGCACCTCAATTTCCCAGTGAAATCTTGTGCTTTTTGGACAAAGAGACTACCTTTTGTTTTTGAGCCCAAGCTCTGTCAGCACCTAGGGAAACCTAGCAAACCTATACATTTTTGAAAACTAGACACCCAGGGGAATTCAGGATGGGGTGACTCGACTGCCTACCACCAGGGTTTGTTACCCAGAATCCCTTGCAAAGCTAAGAATTTGACCAAAAAAAACACATTTTCCTCACATTTCTGTGGTGGAAAGTACTGGAATCTGCGTGGATCAACAAATTCCACCCACCCAGCGTTCCCCCAGGTCTCCCGAAAAAAATGGTACCTCACTTGTGTTGTTAGGCATAGTGGCTGCGACATGAAACAGCGCAAAACGCAACGTGGTCGCACCTCAATTTCCCAGTGAAATCTTGCGCTTTTTGGACAAAGAGACTACCTTTTGTTTTTGAGCCCTAGCTCTGCCAGCACCTAGGGAAACCTAGCAAACCTATACATTTTTGAAAACTAGACACCCAGGGGAATTCAGGATGGGGTGACTCGTCTGCCTACCCCCAGGTTTTGTTACCCAGAATCCCTTGCAAAGCTAAGAATTTGCCAAAAAAACACATTTTCCTTACATTTCTGTGGTGGAAAGTTCTGGAATCTGCGTGGATCAACAAATTTCCACCCACCCAGCGTTCCCCCAGGTCTCCCGAAAAAAATGGTACCTCACTTGCGTTGTTAGGCATAGTGGCTGCGACATGAACCAGCGCAAAACGCAACATGGTCGCACCTCAATTTCCCAGTGAAATCTTGCCCTTTTTGGACAAAAAGACTACCTTTTGTTTTTGCGCCCTAGCTCTGCCAGCACCTATGGAAACCTAGCAAACCTATACATTTTTGAAAACTAGATACCCAGGGAAATTCAGGATGGGGTGACTCGTCTGCCTACCCCCAGGTTTTGTTACCCAGAATCCCTTGCAAACCTAAAAATTTGACCAAAAAAACACCTTTTCCTCACATTTCTGTGGTGGAAAGTTCTGGAATCTGTGTGGATCAACAAATTTCCACCCACCCAGCGTTCCCCCAGGTCTCCCGAAAAAAATGGTACCTCACTTGCGTGGGTAGGCATAGTGGCTGCGAAATGAAACAGCGCAAAACGCGACATGGTCGCACCTCAATTTCCCAGTGAAATCTTGCCCTTTTTGGACAAAAAGACTACCTTTTGTTTTTGCGCCCTAGCTCTGCCAGCACCTAGGGAAACCTAGCAAACCTATACATTTTTGAAAACTAGACACCCAGGGGAATTCAGGATGGGGTGACTCGTCTGACTACCCCAGGTTTTGTTACCCGGAATCCCTTGCAAAACTAAGAATTTGACCAAAAAAACACATTTTCCTCACATTTCTTTGGTGGAAAGTTCTGGAATCTGCGTGGATCAACAAATTTCCACCCACCCAGCGTTCCCGCAGGTCTCCCGAAAAAAATGGTACCTCACTTGCGTGGGTAGGCATAGTGGCTGCGACATGAAACTGCGCAAAACGCAACATGGTCGCACCTCAATTTCCCAGTGAAATCTTGCCCTTTTTGGACCAAAAGACTACCTTTTGTTTTTGAGCCCTAGCTCTACCAGCACCTAGGGAAACCTATACATTTTTTAAAACTAGACACCCAGGGGAATTCAGGATAGGGTGACTCGTCTGCCTACCCCCAGGTTTTGTTACCCAGAATCCCTTGCAAACCTAAAAATGTGACAAAAAAACACATTTTCCTCACATTTCTGTGGTGGAAAGTTCTGGAATCTGCGTGGATCAACAAATTTCCACCCACCCAGCGTTCCCCCAGGTCTCCCGAAAAAAATGGTACCTCACTTGCGTGGGTAGGCATAGTGGCTGCGACATGAAACAGCGCAAAACGCAACATGGTCGCACCTCAATTTCCCAGTGAAATCTTGCCCTTTTTGGACAAAAAGACTATCTTTTGTTTTTGAGCCCTAGCTCTGCCAGCACCTAGGGAAACCTAGCAAACCTATACATTTTTGAAAACTAGACACCCAGGGGAATTCAGGATGGGGTGACTCGTCTGCCTACCCCCAGGTTTTGTTACCCAGAATCCCTTGCAAACCTAAAAATTTGAAAAAAAACACATTTTCCTCACAATTCTGTGGTGGAAAGTTCTGGAATCTTCGTGGATCAACAAATTTCCACCAACCCAGCGTTCCCCCAGGTCTCCCGAAATAAATGGTACCTCACTTGCGTGGGTAGGCATAGTGGCTGCGACATGAAACAGCGCAAAACGCAACATGGTCGCACCTCAATTTCCCAGTGAAATCCTGCACTTTTTGGACAAAAAGACTACCTTTTTTTGCGCCCTAGCTCTGCCAGCACCTAGGGAAACCTAGCAAACCTATACATTTTTTAACACTAGACACCCCGGGGAATTCAGGATGGGGTGACTCGTCTGCCTACCCCCAGGTTTTGTTACCCGGAATCCCTTGCAAAGCTAAGAATTTGACATAAAAATACATTTTCCTCACATTTCTGTGGTGGAAAGTTCTGGAATCTGCGTGGATCAACAAATTTCCACCCACCCAGCGTTCCCCCAGGTCTCCCGAAAAAAATGGTACCTCACTTGCGTGGGTAGGCATAGTGGCTGCGACATGAAACAGCGCAAAACGCAACATGGTTGCACCTCAAATTCCTAGTGAAATCTTGCCCTTTTTGGACCAAAACACTATCTTTTGTTTTTGAGCCCTAGCTCTACCAGCACCTAAGGAAACCTAGCAAACCTATACAATTTTGAAAACTAGACACCCAGGGGAATTCAGAATGGGGTGAATCGTCTGCCTACCCCCAGGTTTTGTTACCCAGAATCCCTTGCAAACCTAAACATTTGACAAACAAAACACCTTTTCCTCACATTTCTGTGGTGGAAAGTTCTGGAATCTGCGTGGATCAACAAATTTCCACCCACCCAACGTTCCCCCAGGTCTCCCAAAAAAAATGGTACCTCACTTGCGTGGGTAGTCATAGTGGCTGCAACAGGAAACGGTTCAAATTGTACGGTGGTGAAATTACAATACCCTATTGCAAAACTACCTTGAATTTTTAGGGGGGCACCTGAGTTTTTGGCCCGGGGCTCGGTGGCCATCTTTGGAAACTACCAAACCCGAACAGTTCTGAAAACTAGACACCCGGGAGAGTCCAGGGAGGTATGGCATGCGTGGGTCCCCCAAAGCTTTCCTACCCAGAATTCCTTGCAAACCTTAAAATTAGGTAAAAATATCACTTTTCCAAACTTTTTTGCGTGGGATCTCTGTGCCGGCAAAAATGTCCTACCACCCAGCGTTCCCCTTGTTCTCCTGAGTAAAAGGATACCTCACTTGTGTGGGTGCCCCAAAGCAGAACAGGCTAAAAATGAATTTTTAAAAAAGTAGTATTTCAGTTTGACAAATTAAGCCCCCCTACCTTAGTCACAGGCCTTTGGCCCACCCACACAAGTGAGGTATCATTTTACTCGGGAGAACAAGGGGAACGCTGGGTGGTATGACATTTGTGCCGGCAGCGAGATCCCACCCAAAAATGTATGGAAAAGTGGGTTTTTTAACCTAAATTTAGGGTTTTCCAGGGATTTCTGGGTAGAAAAACATTGGGGGACCGACGCATGCCATACCTCCCTGGACTCCCCCAGGTGTCTAGTTTTCAGAACTGTTTGGGTTTGGTAGTTTCCAAAGATGCCGGGCCAAAAGCTCAGGTGACCCCCACAAAAAATAAGATTGTTTTGCTAAAGGTAATTTTTTGGTCTCCACAGTACGAATTGGACCTTTTCCTGTAGCAGCCACTATGCCTACCCACGCAAGTGAGGTACCATTTTTATCGGGAGACCTGGGGGAACACTGGGTGGGAGGTAATTTGTGTGAGCACAGTGATGCCACGCTTTCCCACACAAAAAAGTGTGAAAAAACTGTTTTTTTTCAGCTAAAATTGAGGTTTACAAAGGATTCTGGGTAAAGGAACGTTGGAGGATCCACGCAAGCCATATGTCCTTGGAAGCCCCCGAGTGTCTACTTTTCAGAAATGTGTGGGTTTGGTAGGTTTCCCTAGATGGCCGTCTAGCACGGGGCCAAAAACCCGGGTAACCCTTCTTGCAAAAGCTGGTGGATTAGACAATGGTGACAATGTCAAGCCCACCAGCTTTTGCAAGAGGGGTTACCTGGGTTTTTGGCCCCGTGCTAGACGGCCATTTAGGGAAACCTACCAAACCCACACATTTCTGAAAAGTAGACACCGGGGGGCTTCCAAGGAGGTATGGCTTGCGTGGATCCTCCAACGTTCCTTTACCCAGAATCCCTTGCAAATCTCGATTATAGCTCAAAAAATCAGATTTTTCACACATTTTTGTGTGGGAAAGCGTGGCATTACTGGGCCCACACAAATTTCCTCCCACCCAGCGTTCCCCAAGGTCTCCCGATAAAAATGGTACCTCACTTGCGTGGGTAGGCATAGTGGCTGCTACAGGAAAAGGTCCAAATCGTACGGTGGTGAATTTAAAATACCCTATAGCTACGTAAACTTCATTTTGGGGGGGCACCTGAGTTTTTGGCCCGGGGCTCGGTGGCCATCTTTGGAAACTACCAAACCCGAACAGTTCTGAAAACTAGACACCCAGGGGATTTCAGGGAGGTATGGCATGCGTGGGTCCCCCAAAGTTTTCCTACCCAGAATTCCTTGCAAACCTTAAAATTAGGTAAAAATATCACTTTTCCAAACTTTTTTGCGTGGGATCTTTGTGCCAGCAAAAATGTCCTACCACCCAGCGTTCCCCTTGTTCTCCCGAGTAAAAGGATACCTCACTTGTGTGGGTGCCCCAAAGCAGAACAGGCTAAAAATGAATTTTTAAAAAAGTAGTATTTCAGTTTGACAAATTAAGCCCCCCTACCTTAGTCACAGGCCTTTGGCCCACCCACAGAAGTGAGGTATCATTTTACTCGGGAGAACAAGGGGAACGCTGGGTGGTAGGACATTTGTGCCGGCAGCGAGATCCCACCCAAAAATGTATGGAAAAGTGGGTTTTTTAACCTAAATTTAGGGTTTGCAGGGATTTCTGGGTAGGAAAACATTGGGGGACCCACGCATGCCATACCTCCCTGGACTTCCCCGGGTGTCTAGTTTTTAGAACTGTTTGGGTTTGGTTGTTTCCAAAGATGCCCGCCAAGCCCCGGGCCAAAAGCTCAGGTGCCCCCCTCAAAAAATAAGATTGTTTTGCTAAAGGTAATTTTTTGGTCTCCACAGTACGAATTGGGCCTTTTCCTGTAGCAGCCACTATGCCTACCCACGCAAGTGAGGTACCATTTTTATCAGGAGACCTGGGGGAACGCTGGGTGGGGGGTAATTTGTGTGAGCACAGTGATGCCACGCTTTCCCACTGGTGGATTAGATAATGGTGACAATGTCAAGTCCACCAGCTTTTGCAAGAGGGGTTACCTGGGTTTTTGGCTCCGTGCTAGACGGCCATCTAGGGAAACCTACCAAACCCACCCATTTCTGAAAAGTAGACACCCGGGGGCTTCCAAGGAGGTATGGCTTGCGTGGATCCTCCAACGTTCCTTTACCCAGAATCCCTTGCAAATCTCGATTATAGCTAAAAAAAATCAGATTTTTCCCACATTTTTGTGTGGGAAAGCGTGGCATTACTGGGCTCACACAAATTTCCTCCCACCCAGCGTTCCCCAAGGTCTCGCAATAAAAATGGTACCTCACTTGCGTGGGTAGGCATAGTGGCTACTACAGGAAAAGGTCCAAATCGTACTGTGGAGACCAAAAAATTACGGTGGTGAATTTAAAATACCCTTTAGCTACATAACCTTGATTTTTGGGGGTGGGGGGGCACCTGAGTTTTTGGCCCGGGGCTCGGTGGCCATCTTTGGAAACTACCAAACCCGAACAGTTCTGAAAACTAGACACCCGGGGAGTCCAGGGAGGTATGGCATGCGTGGGTCCCCCAATGTTTTCCTACCCAGAATTCCTTGCAAACCTTAAAATTAGGTAAAAATATCAAATATCTCCGTGCTGGCAAAAATGTCCTACCACCCAGCATTCCCCTTGTTCTCCCGAGTAAAAGGATACCTCACTTGTGTGGGTGCCCCAAAGCAGAACAGGCTAAAAATGAATTTTTTAAAAAGTCCTATTTAAGTTTGACATATTAAGCCCCCCTACCTTAGCCACAGGCCTTTGGCCCACCCACACAAATGAGGTATAATTTTACTCGGGAGAACAAGGGGAACGCTGGGTGGTAGGACATTTGTGCCAGCAGGGAGATCCCACCCAAAAATGTATGGAAAAGTGTTTTTTTTAACCTAAATTTAAGGTTTGCAGGGGTTTCTTGGTAGGAAAACATTGGGGGACCCACGCATGCCATACCTCCCTGGACTGCCCCGGGTGTCTAGTTCTCAGAACTGTTTGGGTTTGGCAGTTTCCAATGATGCCCGCCAAGCCCCGGGCCAAAAACTCATGGGAACCCCCTTGCAAAACCAAATTGTTTTGAATGAATTAAGTTTTCAGTTGGAGAACGTGCGATTCAGGGGACAATATCGCATGAAAATTGTGACAGACAATTTCAAGTTTGCAAGAGATTGTGGACAAAAAGCAACAATAGAATTCACCAGAAAGACATGACCATATACTACCATGAATTACCAATAATATCTAAATTTAGAAAGTTATTTATAGCTATAATATATACCATAACTGAGTTACTCAAAATACAAAGAATCAAGCACGGCTATCTATTCCTCAAAGACACACACATACAGGTTGGATTTGGCACGAGGGCGAGTGATGGTTCAGCACATAAAATTTTATTAACATGATATTTCAAAAAAATGAAATGCTCTGTTAATAAATAAATGCATACAAAACGAACCAGTGACTCGCAACTCGTGAGCTGTAAAGCCACGACAAGGCACCAACCGTTTTACAGGCCATTCACGCACCTTTCATACCTGATACAAATCAGACCACTAACATCATCTGGAAGGAAAAGCAACACATTACAACAATCACAATAAGGGACAAGGTACACCCTACTGCAGAAAGAGATTTTTTTTTTACTGCACAGCCATCTAATCCGCAAGCACACACACATACTGGTTGGATTTGGCATGAGGGTGAGTGATGATTCAGTACATACAATTGTATTCGCAAGTAATTTCACAAAAAATGAAATACACTGCGTATAATTGAAAGTATGATTAACTGAACCACCGACTCACAGCTCGTGAGCTGTAAAGCCACGTCAAGGCACCAACCTCTTTACAGGCCATTCATACACCTTTCGTACGTGTGACACATTCAAAACATTCACACCGCCAGCCGCGGACCCATCACATTTCAACACTCACACCAGCAAACAGCGCCATTCAAGGGCCCATCACTTTCACATGCCCACATTTCTGACACTGCAACTACACAAAATGATGGACTTCGTGGAGTGTCACTCAACTAGCAGTGTGTGTAGTGACCAACAGAAAGTTACTACTCACACACCGCCAGCCGAGCGCCCGTCCACCCACACCACCATCCAAGCACCAGACCATGCACACCGCCAGCCAAACACCACTCAGCACACACCGACAGCCAAGCACAACTCCGTGCACAGACAGCCAAGTACCACTCCACACACACCACCAGCCAAGCGCCACTCCACACACACCGCCAGCCAAGCACCACTCTGGGCACAGACAGCCAAGCACCGCTCCACGCACACCATCCAGCCAAGTACCACTCCACACACACCGCCAGCCAAACACCACTCCACACACACCACCAGCCAAACACCACTCCATGCACAGACAGCCAAGTACCACTCCACGAACACCACCAGCCAAGCACCACTCCACACACACCGCCAGCCAAGCACCACTCCGTGCACAGACAGCCAAGTACCACTCCACAAACACCACCAGCCAAGCGCCACTCCAAACACATCGCCAGCCAAGCACCACTCCGTGCACAGACAGCCAAGTACCTCTCCACAAACACCACCAGCCAAGCGCAACTCCACACACACCGCCAGCCAAGCACCACTCCGTGCACAGACAGCCAAGTACCACTCCACACACACCACCAGCCAAGCGCCACTCCACACACACCGCCAGCCAAGCACCACTCCGTGCATAGACAGCCAAGTACCCCTCCACGCACACCACCAGCCAAGCGCAACTCCACACACACCGCCAGCCAAGCACCAGCCGGCACACACCATAAACAGATTTAGAATTCTTTTTTTCAAGATAACACTAAACAAATGGAAATACCTACAAATCAGCTAACAAATATTCTTAAACTAAACACTTTGCACTAATGCCAATCCTTGAAACAAACTAAAAATGTTTACAGAATGCAGACCAGGCAATTCACTTTACAGCTCATTAAAACTCCCAAAACTTCTTTTGTGTGTGGTACGATTTAAAACAAGCTGACAGACACAATCCAGGCTTAGAAGGACAGTCAGGACAGTATATACGAGACTCCTTCCGCACGCCTCTTCGCCAACAGACTCTGCATTTTCTAGGCGGAAAGTCTCTTGCGGTAGTGGAAGGAATAGATTCAGGAAAGTGGCGATCTTTCAATCTAGCCACTTCCTCCACCACTCCAAATCTAGGAACACTTGCCTGCTCCACAAGTACAAGGCTGCCTATTATAGACTCCTGAAACTTAACAAAAGGCATCTTCTCAGGACAAGACTTCTGGTACACAACAAAAGCATTAAAGGATGCCAAGTGGAACAGATGGATAGCCAACTTCTTGTACCAAACGTAAGCCTTTCGAAGAGCAGCATAAGGTTCCAACCTCTGATCTACTCTGTCAACACCACCCATGAACTTATTGTAAGCTAAAATGCACACAGGTTTGCGCACTTCAGCACCCTGACCCCAAACAGGCACAGGTTCTGTACTTTCATCGTGGATAGTAGTCAGCATGTACACATCTGTCTTGTCTGAAAACTTCACAGCTAGAAGCTCCCCACATCGCAATGCCGTAGACTGTCCCAGCACAAGCCTTTTGCAAACAAGTTCCTTTGGGAAACCTTTACGGTTACTGCGCATTGTGCCACAAGCAACAGTGCCCACTTTGGCCAACTCCTTGAACAACCGCACACCAGTGTAGAAGTTATCTACATATAAATGATGGCCTTTGTTAAATAATCCTCTACCTAGTTCCCACACAATTTTCTCAGTCACTCCAAAAGTAGAAGGACAACCAGGAGGGTTAATGCTGGACTCCTTACCAGTGTACACCCTGAAATTGTAGACATATCCAGTCTCACTGTCACACAGCATATACAGTTTGATTCCATAGCGTGCCCTCTTACTAGGAATGTATTGCCTAAAAACCAAGCAGCCCTTGAACACCAGCAAAGACTCATCCACTGCAATTTCTTTACCAGGGGCAAAGATCTCAGAAAAACGATCAACAAAGTGATCAAGGACAGGCCGAATTTTAAACAAACGGTCACAATCAGGGTGATCGCGTGACAACGCTAAACTATTATCAACAAAATGCATCATCCGAAGAAGAAGCATATACCGATCACATCTTATGATTGCTGGAAATATAGCTGTTGCCATCAAGGGACTAGTGGACGAATATGAAGTCATTGATGGCTTCCTTAGCAAGCCCATCAAAAAAGTTAATCCCAAAAACTTCTTCATCTCTTCAACATTTGTGGGAGTCCACCGGATTGCTCTAGAATAGGGCTTAAGGCTGGCACTGTTGGCCCTCAAAAATTGTTCTGCATACAAATTACTTTGATCAACAATCTCTTGCAAAAACACATCGTCAAAAAACAACTGAAAAAAATTTAGGCAGAAAATTCTCAGTATTCACTCTACACCCAGGAACACCAGTGAACTCTGGCAATGCCGGCTGCACCAAGCCAGGGGGAACCCAGAGGCCATCCCTATCAACGGGGGGAGCAGCCACCCCAGCCTGCAGCCCAGAAGCCTCTTGCTGCTGTTCACCAACGGGAAGCCTAACAGCCACAGATACTTCTGGCTGCACAACACCAACAGAAGACATAGCATCCCCAGAGGGCTCTTCCTGCACTACACCAACGGGAAGCCCAGCAGCCTGAGATGCTTCTTGCTGCACTACACCACCGGGAAACCAAGCAGGCCCAGATGCCTCTTGCCGCTCTACACCAATGGGAAGCCTAACAGCCCCAGATGCCTCTTGCTGCACTACACCAGCAGTAAGACGAAAAGCACCAGATGCCTCTTGGCGCACCACAGCAATGTGAAGCCTTTTGGGTGCAGGCTCCAGCCCACATGCCTCTTGCCGACGTAAAAAGAAAGGAAACCATGTGGCCCTAGGCAGCAGCACAGATGCCTCTTGGCCCACTACCGGCGCATCAATGTCCTCCTCTACCATAGGCCCTTCATCAGCATTAGAAGAAGATTCATCATCCGATGATGATGATTCCATGCGAAGAGAAAACTCACTGCCTGAATCTTCTGCCCCTACCTGGGAGTCCGAATCGGACTCAGTCTCTGAACCATGGTCAGAGGAAGACTCAAAAAGCAAACCAAGAACCTGCTGAGCAGTAATCCTGCGACTAGCCATTATCCTTACAAAGCAAGAAGACTGCACACACAAGTGAACAACAACCTACACTGTGCAAAGTAAGAAGTAAACAAGGTAAGGCTTTCACAAAAAGATAAATACAATCCAAAACAATTTGACTCTTACCAAATATAGCTACACTCACCAGCACCTACTCTGTTGAGACACAGCAAAAAGAAATGATATCCCACTAGAAAGAAAAAAAGAAATGACAGATTAGAAAACAAAGTGCACATCAAACACTAATGCTGAAAAAAAAAACACAGAGCCACACAAACTGCTAGAAGTACAACCTTTTTCAAAAAGACAAACATCAAGGGAAAGTAGTACAAAATACATTCACTTACCAAGCACAAGCAACTACACAAGCTGCAAACAGACACGCAACCTACAACAATCCAAACAGCAAAAGCCTGGAACAAGACAAAAATAGAGAAGAAAAAAAAATTACTACCACATTTCACAAACAATATAACAAATAAAACAACAACACACAAATTTGCCCCCCAAATTTAAATTCGGCCAGATGGGCCATCAAATAGGGTTTAGACCAATTGGGATTAGATGAGGTTTAACATCAAGACACTGGTTAATTTTTTGAATTTTTTTTACTGCCTGACCCCTTTGGTGTCAGTCAGTCTTTTGCTCCTACCAGTACCCCCATCACACAGGGGCAGTAAGGACATTCATACACCTTTTGTACGTGTGACACATACAAAACATTCACACCGCCAGCGCCATTCAAGGGCCCATCACTTTCACACGCCCACATATCTGACACAGCAACTACAGAAAATGATGGACTGCGTAAAGTGTCACTCAACTAGCAGTGTGTGTAGTGACCAACAGAAAGTAACTACTCACACACCGCCAGCCGAGTGCCAGTCCACCCACACCACCATCCAAGCACCAGACCATGCACACCGCCAGCCAAACACCACTCAGCGCACACCGACAGCCAAGTACCACTCCACGCACACCATCCAGCCAAGCGCCACTCCACACACACCGCCAGCCAAGCACCACTCCACGCACACCGCAAGCCAAGCGCCACTCACCGCCAGCCAAGCACCGCTCCACGCACACCATCCAGCCAAGTACCACTCCACACACACCGCCAGCCAAACACCACTCCACACACACCATCCAGCCAAGCGCCACTCCACACACACCGCCAGCCAAGCACCACTCCACGCACACTGCAAGCCAAGCGCCACTCACCGCCAGCCAAGCACCGCTCCACGCACACCATCCAGCCAAGTACCACTCCACACACACCGACAGCCAAACACCCCTCCACGCACACTGCAAGCCAAGCGCCACTCCACACACACCGCCAGCCAAGCGCCACTCCACACACACCGCCAGCCAAGCACCACTCCGTGCACAGACGGCCAAGTACCACTCCACCCACACCACCAGCCAAGCGCCACTCCACACACACCGCCAGCCAAGCACCACTCCACACACACCGCCAGCCAAGGCAGTAAGGACAAAAAAAGACCAACCGGCACCAAGGGAGGCGGACAGTAAAAAACAACCAAAATTAAAACCAACATTGGAACAAAACTCTAATCCTAGGGCCTAGTGGGCCAAAAAACAGGAGGCAAAACGTCAAAAAAAACGGGCCCCAAGGGCGGGCAGAAATTCAAAAACATAATTACTTGCCACCAGGAAGCAACCCTTGCCCAAGGGGTCGCTTCCTAAAAACTAAATTTAAATTCCGTGGTGCTAGTGGGCATTTTCTGCCCCCCTGGGGGCAAAACGGCAAAAAAAACGGGCCGATTTGCCCCCAGGGTGGACAGAAAAACAAAAACACAATCATGGCCACCTGGAAGCGACCCTTACCCATGGGGTCGCTTCCCAAAACAAACACATTGCCCCAACAAAAATCCCTGGTGCTAGTGGGAAATTTCTGCCCCCCCTTGGGGGCAAAACGGCCGAAAAACGGGCCGATTTGCCCCCAGGGGGGGCAGAAAAACAAAAAGTTAATTGGGAGGCCACCTGGAAGCGACCCTTGCCCAAGGGGTCGCTTCCTAAAAGCTAAAAACAAAATCCCTGGTGCTAATAGGTATTTTCTGTCCCCCCTGGGGGCAAAAGGGCAAACAAAACGGGCCGATTTGCCCCCAGGGGGGACAGAAAAACGTAAACAAAAAACATGGCCACCATATTTGCCAGCAAAAAACAACCCTGGTGCTAGTGGGGAATTTCTGCCCCCCCCTGGGGGCAAACGGCCGAAAAAATGGGCCGATTTGCCCCCAAGGGGGGCAGAAAACCAAAAACATTATCAGACCCCGCCTGGAAGCGACCCATGCCCAAGGGGTCACTTCCTATAAACTAAAATTAAATCCCTGGTGCTAGTGGGGGCATTTCCGCCGCACAATCGCGACGCTGTGCGCGATCGTGAGGCAGAAATGCCCTGCAAAGAGACATCAGGGGAGAGGAAAATCTCTTTCCTCTCCCCTGATGCCTCTTTGCTGTCCCAAACCCCCGCCAGACACGATAAACCTACCTTCTTCTCCGGCGCTCAGGAAGCAAATGGCTTCCAGAGCGCTGGGAATCCCTGATGATGTCAGCGCGCGCTGTGCGCGCTGATGTCATCAGGGATTCCCATGGGGGGGGGCGGGGGCGGCAGCAGAAACTCTTCCGCTGCCGCCCCCAGCAAACCACCCAAGATCGGAGACCCTCGGGGGGAGCGCCAGCGCTACCCCGAGGGTGGGGCTGATGATGAGCTGGCCTTGTCATCAACGCACGACCGGTGTGCGCCATGACGAGCCCAGCTCGTCATCAGCCCCGAAGGGGTTAACCTTGCTGCTCCCGGAATGCTGCTGAGTGTTAAAGAGTCAAGCCAGCGGCTCTAAAGCAAAGTGTTGGTAATCCCACTGTGGGCTCTGTAATCAATTGGTGTCTTATGTCTGGTAATGAGGGGAGCACGGTGTGCTGCACAAAAAATGCTGACGCGCGCTTCTCCGTGCCTTGCGTGTGGCACACTCGTGTCATAAGTCAGGGATTCACAGCGCTATCTCTGCAGATGCAGACATCTGACGCCTCCGGCTCTTAAGTGAAAGAAAAGTGTATTTCAAAATACTTCACACATGACTGACTGCACTGCTTGGAAATAATGATGGTGCAAAGCTAATGGGTAACCGGTCGCCAACTAGACGTGCAGCCGACAAGGGATGCAACCAATCAGAGTGGAAAGATGGCCGGAAGTAGCTGCTGTTCTTTGCTGCCTGCATTCTTAGTTCAACATGAAGCAAGAGGGTGAAGAATTCTGGGACTGTGGGTCTGTGTATCTGCCTGTGTTGGGTCTGATTGGAGGTGGTAGAGAGGCCAGTAGCCTTACTGTTCTCCCAACTCAAGCCCATGATAGCATAACTGAGTTAATACCCTCAGAACAGGGCAATAACACTTACATAGCCGCAACAATTGAACATAGATGACTTACTTTAATACGGATTTGACAGTCTAGTCTAGATAGAGAGGAACCAAAGCAGGCCTCTATTCCCCAACACCTGGATGACAGGGGGAGAGAGTGATGGTAGTAAAAGGGAGGGGGCGGCATTTTTCAATTCTTGCCTAGGGTGGCAAAACACCTAGAAACGGCCCTGAGGATATCGGCCCCCTGTAACAAAAGTGTTTCCAACGCGTGCAACCCCACAACCCCCACAAGCCTTGCAGCTTAATTTCCAGGGCCGGTTTACGTTCCCAGTCCGGCCCTGCTTTGCACCACTGCAAAGTGTCCCAAAGGCACGTAAAGTGGTGCAAATCCAAGCATTGATATTTACTTTGAATCCCAAACTGTATTTTTTGTGGGAAAGTCATCAGCGGCACGCACAGGTAAGAGCGGTGAGGCGGTGGGGCAGGGGTGGGGTGGTTTGTGGTGGAAGTCGACATACGTCGGGTTGAGTAATATTAAATAAGTAAATATATAAATCCACCTACCTTGCGCTCGCAGCATCCCTAACATGCTGATGCGGCGATCACAAGGTCTGTGGACTTCCACCACCTACACCCCACTCAGCCCTACCCACCGCTCTTACAAGTGTGAGCTGCCACTGGGGAAAGGGGACATTTTTCAGCATTTGCACTGCAAGAGTCACTGTGTTTCAATAGCCATTAGTTGAGACCTGATCTACTAGATAGCTAGGCTGGACTCTACATCTAAGACTAGTTAGTGCCTCTTTGAAGCAGGCGCTGAAAAAGGAGAAATGTTTTCATTTCTCAAAAAAACATAGCCATTGCATGTGTGCTGACTTCACAGCACACATCCAGAGCATGACAACCTGATGTTTATCTAAGCATAAGAATGTGAAATGGAAGGGTATGCTCTAACAGGCTGTGCATTGCATTAGACAACCTTTAAGGCAGGGAAAGGCATCAGCTGCTCGACAGCCTTAATAGATGTAGGGGCTCATTTACAATTCTGTGATGCCCAGTAGTGAAGCAAGCCTCCCTGCTATGCTACCATGTGTCAAAATAAAAGGGCAGGACTGCTCTGTATCTACAAGATACAGTGCATTCCTGTCCTTCTCCCCTGCACCGGCGCACAGATAGCAGCCGTGCGCCAACGTAGACACCATTGCATCATTTTGCAGTGGTGCCTGCGCTGAAGGGATAATTGTTTTTGTGCAGGTAGGGACACCTAGCTGCGCAAAACAATAATTAAAGGCATTTCCTCTTCTGCGCATGCTGCAGAATGTAGCATGCATTAAAAGAGGAAAAAACGAAAAGAAAGTATTTCTCCTCATTGCACCTCCTACGCCCCCACCTGGGGAGGCACAGGATTCTGCCATATTCCCAGGCTTACAAAATTTTGTAAATCTGTGAATGCGTCAATTTCCTTGGATGTTGTGTAGGAACACCCATAGCAACACCCATAGAACGCCCCCTTCACGCAGAGTAATGCGTGAGAGGGAAACATATTTACAAGGCCATGAAAAGTCACGCAGGGTGACTTTACATGGCCTTGTAAATATGTGGAATCCCATTGCGCTGCCGGTGCATCAATCAACGTGACGCACTGGCGGCGCAATGGGCTTGTAAATAAGCCCCATAGTGCTCTGCTGTTTTCCCCTTGCATAGTGCAGCCAGCCAAATTGTGTTGCTACACTGCGCTGCAATAACAATTAGTAAATCTGCCCATGTATGCTAATTGACATATGGAAAATGGTATTAGTTTGAAGAGTCTTTGTAAGGCTTTTTAAGTATCCCGTAGGCCAGCAGGCAGTAGGAGAAATGTTTGTAGAAGCTGCTTCCCCATATTACTTCCCTACTCAGTGCACTGCTCTTTCTGCTATCCATCACCATAGCCCTTAGCAACGCTCAAGGTAATTGTGTAGCACTACATGCTAACAACTGGAACTTGGCAATTGTAATAGGATGGAGTATTAGTATAAGTAACCACTACAAGTAAGAAACACAATTCTTGTCAGAGGGAACCATTAGGTCACTAAGTAAATTTGAGTTCAACCCCCTGGTAGCTTTGGCACATTATCCTTACTTCC
This sequence comes from Lissotriton helveticus, assembly GCF_964261635.1. NCBI lineage: Eukaryota > Metazoa > Chordata > Amphibia > Caudata > Salamandridae > Lissotriton > Lissotriton helveticus. The sequence continues at coordinate 1,564,077,925 of NC_136068.1, read as the reverse complement.
CATTACGTCTACCCGCATCTTTAACCCTTTTTAAACAAAATATCAGAACAATTATGTTGTTTAAAAAAGTACTTTCCTATGTGGTAAAGTGCCACGTGGTAAAGGATGCATGGTAAGGGATAAAGCCTATACTATGGGGCAGATCTGCAAGGAAATGCTGCAGCGCAGCATAGCAAGCCCTATGGATGTACCACGCTGCAGCACTTCCGAAGCACAGGAATGTGACATATTTAAAATAATATGTCGCATTACTGTGCTCTCCCCAGCCAGGCGCACAAACTGCAGCCTTGCTCCGGCGCAGGCACCCTTGCACCATGCCTGCATCATGGGGAGATTGTTTTTGTGCAGGAAGGGGGACCTTCCTGCACAAAAACAATCACGACAGGCATTTTCCTCTTTCAATGTGTGCTGTGGAATGTAGCACACTTTGAAAGAGGAAAAAACGAGGAGAAATGAAAACATTTCTCCTCGTTGTGCCTCGCTACCATTGACACACATTTCCAGATTTACAATTACTTGTAAATCTGAAAATGTGTCTCGTTCCGTGGGTGTTGTGTGGGAACACCCACAGCAACACCCATGGAACGCCCCTTTCATGGAAAGGGCTGCTTGTGAAGGGGCTCTATTTACAAGGAGAGGAAAAGTCACGCAGGGTGGCTTTTCCTCTTCTTGTAAATATGGAGAAGTGAAATGCGCCTCCAATATGTCACAAAAAGTGACATACTCGTGGCGTAGGTTGATCGTAAATCTGCGCCTATTTATTTACCTGCATGGTACTGGTCATGTCTGGGAAAGGTGTGGGAAAGGTCATGTGTGGGAGAGACTGTGTTGTAAAGGCTGCTTCCGGTTTCTGATCATGTCTGGACTGGCCAATCTGACACGCTGACGTTTTCCTAGCGTCCTGCAGCGTAGGGCTGGTTTGAACTTTTTTTGCCATGGTTGATTTATTTTCCAAGTGGGCCGAGCTTCTGATGCAATATTTAAGAAAAACAAAATTTCAGTATGGCAATGACATTTAGAGGATTCAGCCCACTCACAGAGTTGCAATTTCAAACTGCATTCTATATTATTAATGCGTACTTCTTGGATAAATATGTAAATCGGTATAATGCACTCTTTGAATTTACGTGCAAAATGTGATGCATCTCATAGCTAAAATCTACTGGGTCCACTGCTACAAAGCATTTTGCCTTAGAGGTGAACCACTCGCTGAAAGCATTTGCTAAGCATTACTGAAATTGCCTTTTCTGGTCAGTCTATATTAATGAAGACTTTTCAAAGTCTTTTAAGGAAATTGTTCAGAAGAATTCACAATTTTCCCACCATTTTCACAAAATTATCTTGGGCGTGTGGGTGAACTTTCACCCTCCAATACCCCTGAGGACGGGTATGCTTACTTGGTACACCATAAAAGTAATAGACAAAAACCACAATCTTATGGCTTTTACAGATTTATGTGAAAATGATGCTACCAAATAGAGCTACAACCAGTCTCCTTGGAGATAGTCAGGATTACTCGGTTTGCTTGTTTGCTGAGTGCAATTGGGTGAGCGCATGTCCATCCCATCTCTTTAAAAGATCATAAGCAGCCAATCTAGGAGTGGTCTGCCCCCTGGGCAGGAGCCAACAGATACTTTTTTTTGTTGAGTTTTTCAATACAGTAAGGTACTACATATGGGGCAACTCAGGTATATCATCATCATATCCAGGAAAATCAGTACATGGGTATAACAACAAATAATTAAGGTACATAGCGAAGGGCATACTAAGTGACATCCTCGTAATGTATCGTATCTAGTTATTTCTTCCATATACATATTAAGATGTATGTAGCATATCAACAGGCGCACATATGACACATAGAGCGACATTGTCCAGGGTTGTATACTTCAATGCCAATCTCCGTTGGCAACAGGTCTCATTCTTTGCAAACCCCTCAGTCCTATTTAACTGACTAATGTTTCGCACCATCCTTAAGCGGGTATTACTGTGTGTCTGCTGGTACCGTGTCCCCTGCGTGACGGTCTTCAGCAAGTGGGTCTCCCCCCTCGCTCCCGTGGGTAATTAAATACGCGGTCAAAGGCCCCCATATGTCTCGAGGTCTATTGGATATCGGTTGTGTTTCAGCAAAAATAGCAGCTTGCTCCTGACAGTAAATCACATCTGTGAGCCAGTCCTTAAACTTTGGGGCCCTACCGCGACCCCACCTGCATGCTACACGTCTCTTCGCTAGTAGGAAAGCTATGTCTATGAGTTTTCTACAGGTCTTTGGAATGTGTGGCGTGTGTCCCAGGAGCATCATTAAAGGATCTGGGGGTACAGGCTCACCGATCATCGCCACTATAGCATCATGCACCTGATGCCAAAAAGCCTGAACTGGAGGACATTCCCACGAGAGATGCAGGAAGCCTGCGTGTTCCGCTCGGCAGCGTTCACATCTATCATCGTCAGCCAGATGAAATCTATATTTCTTCACCGGTGTATAGTATAGTCTTTGTAGAAACTTATAATGGATCATTTTTAGTCTACAGCTAGCAGAGATTCTTGCCGTAATGTTGCAGCAGTATAACCACTGCTCGTCAGTAATTTCCACTGCTAAGTCAGTAGCCCATTGTACATGAGAGGCATTGGTCAGTCCGGATCTGGAGCCCCTAAGATGTCGATAAAGTCCGGACACCAAATGTGCACCATCCTGTGAGCACAGCATAAAGTGCAATGGCGTAAGGGTTTCAGGTTCCTGGGGGAAGTCTGGTAGGATCTCCTTCATCCCTTGGCGTAGTCTAATATAATAGAAGGTATCAAGTGGTGTGGGGCTGTGCGTCTTAAAGAATTGATCGATTGACTGCAATCGGCCATCGGTAAAGAGGTCTCCCCAGGTATTCACCTGCAGCCGCTGGTAAAGTACCTGAAATCCCTTTTCTTGTAACAGTGTCAGTTTGGGGTGGTATGACAGAGGCATCCGCGCCGAATACAGCAGGGTAAGGTCTAGCATTTTGGCGATACAACGCCATGCATCTATGGTACACGTAACTGTGGAATCCAGTGTGTCTATGGAGGTTAAGGGACAATGTATAATACCATTCAGAGGGAGAGGATTAGCAATCCAGTCCTCCGCTGCCAGTTGTGGCATAAAAGGTGTGGGCACCATCAAGTGGTAGGCGTAATACGCCTGGGCGCAAACATAGTAGGCCTCAAAATCAGGGATGTCAAACCCACCCTTATCGTATGGTTGTATTAGCACCGACCGACCGGAGTCTAGGCTGTTTGCCCCCCCAGAACAGTCTGTCTAGCTCTGTTCTCAGCGTTTTGAAAAAAAGGCCCCTGGATAATAGGGGATATTTAAAAACAAATACAAGAAACGGAGAAGAACCACCATTTTAATTAGCGATGCTCTGCCCGCCATAGACAAGGGAAGGGATATCCATTGGTCCACAGATGTGGTGAGCTCAGTAATAGCCACTCCGTAATTGAGCCGTAGGGTCTCATCCTTGTCTCTAGTAATTTGTATTCCAAGATATTTGAAGTCTGAGCGACACCACTCCAGCGGATAGTCCAATGAGAAGTCGGAAACAGCGTCTGTGAGGGGGTAGAAAAGCGACTTGGTCCAGTTGATTTGCACCCCGGATAATCTGCCAAAAACTACAAATTCTCGTAAGAGGGCGTTCAAGTTTCGCATCGGGTCAGTCACGAAAAGCGTCATGTCATCCGCGTATAGTGACACAGTAAGCTGCCGCTGAAAGCAGCGAAATGCCTCATCTCGATGCAGTTGGCACAGCCGACAGGCGAGGGGCTCGACAGCTATTGCAAAAAGAAGCGGGGAAAGCGGGCAACCCTGTCTTGTGCCTCTAGTGATGGCAATCGAGGGAGATAATCGTCCGTTGATAGGCACTTTCGCTGAGGGCAGTGTATATAACAATTGTACCCAGGAAATGAATAGTTTGGGGAACCCCATACGAGCCAGTACAGTAAATAGGTAAGGCCACTCGACAGAGTCAAAGGGCTTAGTGGCATCCAAAAATATCGCAGCCACCGGGAAGTCTGGGTGTATCGTGCGTATCAGAGAAAAGAGTGTACGCAGGTTGTGGGAGGTAGATCAGCCAGGGACAAATCCTGATTGGTCCGGCAATATAATTTTAGTCATCAAGAGGGACAGTCTGGTGGCCAAAACCTTGGCAAGTATCTTGGCATCGCAATTGATCAAAGATAATGGGCGATAAGAGTTGCAAGCAGTAGGGTCCTTGCCAGGTTTCAGGAGAGACGTAATCATTACCTCCCGCATAGAGCTAGGTAGAGCGCCATCGGCAAGTGCTTCCTCAAAGACCTCCCGCAGGACAGGGGCCATTATATCGATGTAAGTCTTATAAAATTCGGCTGGAAACCATCCAGCCCTGGGGCTTTGCCATTTTTCAGTGGCATTATGGTGTCCCTGATCTCATCGAGCTCTAAGGGGGCAGCCAAGAACGTCCTGTGTATGTCACTCAGCCAGCATAAAGCTACTTCCCCATGAAAGTCATCGTATTGAACATCGCTGGTTGAAGCCGATGTGTATAGGGTGTGATAATGTGACGTGAATACATTCAATATGCCTTCAGTGTCTCTGAGAACAAGTCCTGTCTCGTCTGTGATCTCGAGAACAGAGTTATGGTGTCGAGGAGCACGCTTTAAACCCGCCAAAGCCTTACCAGGCCTGTCGCCCTCACAGTATTTCCTCGCTATCCAATATTTCCCTCGGAATCTGGCTTCCCTAGCTGCCTCCTCTTCATATTACGTCAACTTGTCCCTAGACTTCGCATGTGCCTCCGTAGCTTCACCTGTCACCATCTGAGTCTCTAGTCTCTTTAGGTCACTCTCAAGTGTGCATAAAGTGTGTTCTATATCCCGCAGCACCATAAAGCTTTTTGAAATGCAATGTCCCCTGACCGTGACCTTAAATGCCTCCCACACAGTTTCGACAGCGTCCACAGACCCCTTGTTTCTAGGGAAAAAGGCAGTTATCTCCTCTTCGAGTTCAGTGCGAAAGACATCATCTAACAATGCAGCCGGTTGCAAACGCCATTGTGGTCTGGGGCTATCCCACCCAGGCATCTGCAGTTGCATCAGTACTGGGCTATGGTCTGAATACGTTCTGGGTAAATGTGTCACTTTCTTTAGGCCCGTTACCATACCTCTGGACACTAAAAAAGAATCCAGTCGAGCCCAGGTACCTGTCGATGATGTAAAGTGAGTGCCTTCCTTCTGATGGGGGTGCAGTTGTCTCCAACTATCTATCAATTCCCCTTCTTCGATCAATCCCAACAGAGCCTCCCTGGATCTGGTTTTGTACAGTGGCGCCCCATCCTTTCCTATCGGATGTATGACATTACAACGCATGCTTTTACATCGCATGCTTTTACAACGCGGTTTTTATAACGCATACCATTACAACGCATAGTGCTTTTAGGCGCTGGATAGTGAATTGTTTAATTTACTATTCCAACTCCAGTCCCCGTGGATAGTAGGGAAGGTGTTGGATAGTACATTAAACCTATTCCCTATCCTAGAGCGCCCCCCAGCGCAATGCGTTGTAATGGTTTGCGTTGTAAAAGTTGGGTTGTAAAGGCACTGCGTGGTAAAAGTTGCGTTGTAAAGGTTGTTTACCATCCTATCTCGTGTAGGTATCAAAGCAACATTAAAGTTCCCTCCCCAAATGATATGCTGGGAACCCATGTCCAGTATTCTACCCCATAACCCCGTGAAGAAAGTACGTGTGTCTACATTGGGAGCATAGCAGGTCACCAAGGTGATGGTATCGCACCCTAGACGACCCCATATTATAACAAAGCGGCCTTCCTTATCATGCAATTCCACTATCACCTGAAAAGGCACATTACGTCTGACAAGAATGGCCACCCCTCTGGAATAGGTGGAATAAGACGAAAAGACCCGGACAGTAGCCCACTTGCTAGCAAATGTGTTACGTGTCTGCGCAGTCAAATGAGTTTCCTGTAACATAGCTATTTGAACCTGATGACGGTCTAAGTATGAAAGTACATTCCGACATTACCGTGCATCATTTAGGCCCCTGATATTCCAAGACATACATTTCAGTTGTGTATCTGATCCTATACCTGCCATGTCCTTGAAATCAAAAGGAAGATATGCATTTCCATGTATCGTTCCTCAGCATACTCTCTCCAAATAATATACGTGTCCCCATTTGAGCCCCCGAACTGTCCCTCCCCCCCTGCAAGGCAAAAACAACCATCAACAAAAACCTCACACCCACCCACCATTGCATCCCAATCATGCCAACGACTATCTGTACCCTCCCTACCCGCCCCTCCCACCCACTGCAGCAACCCCAACATGCCGTAGAAAAACCTACCTCCCCGTCTCCCCCTTACCCCCTCACCCTCTCCCAGTTCTTGAAAGTTAAGTCCCATTGTAGGGGTATACCCGTTGGGAGTACGACATAGAGGGCACACTGCCACGACTCCCCCCTCAAGCCTCATGTCGGAGAACACCATGGGGTGAGGCCAAGGAGGGGTAGTGGTCCCTGGAGTACATTACCACTGGAGTGAACCGTCAGATCCCAGATCAGGATGCAGAGCTGTTCTGTAGGAATCGGTCTCCACTCGCCCTGCATGTCACGCCAGAGTTTCATGCTGTGTGCAGTGTAGCCAAAGGAGGAAAGAAAAATCAAGTGTCTTCATCAGTGTCTGGTGGATGACCTCCGCGTGCATCGTTCCGGCCATTTCCCTCCCTCTGCGCATTCTTGACCATCTTCAAGTAGTCCTCCTCTTTCTGCGGGTTCGTGAAAAACCTCTGTTTCCCCTGATACGTAACCCTTAAGTTGGCTGAATATAGTAGAGCATAGTCTATTTGTGCAGCGCGCAATTTCTTTTTAACATCAATGAACTTGCGTCTTTCCTCCTGAACGAGCAGGGTGAAATCCGGGTATATTGAAAACGTGACACCGTTGTAATTCAAGGTCTGCTTGGTGCGCGCCGCCCTTAACGCCGCATCCCGGTCGCGATAATTCAGAAGGCGGGCTATGATAGGCCTCAGTGGCGTGCCTGGCTTAGGCATCGGGCTCAGAGATCTGTGCGCTCGCTCAACGATGAATTGCGGCGAAAAGGCATCCTCACCGACGGCTGCTTTGAGTAACTTTTCCACATATAGTTCCATACGACCAGTGTCTATGGACTCCGGTATGCCCGTGACGTGAATATTATTGCGTCTGCTACGAGCTTCCAAATCCTCATTTTTGGCCGCGATGACGCGTACCAAGTTGTCCATTCGAGCTAGTTGGGTAGTATGGGAAGCCGTGACATCGTCGTTATCAGATATCCGCTGTTCAGTGGTCGTAAACCGTTCTTCATGCTGATCTACTTTGTGCACCAGCGTCTCCATCCTGGATGATATCCTATCCACTTTGTCTACCACCGTGGCGAATCCCTGGCGCATCTCTTGCAGAAGTCGTTGCAGATCCGAACCGTCCGCGGGGGGATCACCACTGGCCGCCCCTGCTCCACTCATTATGGGCCGCTCAGCCGCACCCTTCTGCCCCTTTTTAGCGGCTTCAAATGAAAGCTTTGGATGGCGATTGTCCTGCCTGACCATTATGCCACCATATAAACGCCTGACCACACTCCGAAGGCCAATCAATACCACCCGTGTGCCCGGTATGCCACGTGGGATATTCGACCTTTAGTGTCTCGTTTCTCGCCGTGGGCACTCACCGATGTAACCCACGCCTCTCACTTGCATAGATCAACTGGAAGCAGAATTCAAACATCCCTTCACTCCTCCATATATGGCAGACAGGTAAGGCTGATGGCAATCAGCGAATATATCGTTGCCCCAGATTGCAGAAGTATGCTCAGGGTAGGGCAGACAAACCAAGCATCTCCTAGCGTGGAATCAGCCGTATGTGTAGGACATGATACTATCCAAATTGAGGTGGCATTAACAGGTCCATGTACAGTGTCCTACAGTTGTTGGTCGTGCCCTGGTGCCAACGGTCATCGCCGCGTGAGGGTGAGGACTCAGCACTATCACCCCCCCTTCCAGCAGCACAGCACACCTCTGCCTCTCTCCACACTATATTTCAATAGTTTCTCACAGCGTGTGGCATCCGTGGCCCGTTTCACTGCATAAGCCCCTGTGATATGCTTCAAGCTGAGCCACAAGTCCGATTCATATCCGCATTTCTACTGCTCAAAGGCACATGCCCTCAGGAGCTCATCCAAGCACTACGGCGGGCCTCCTTTCACCGCGCTACTTCGTACCTGTTCTGCAGCATAAAAAAAGTCCGAGCTGCAAGCTGCTCCACTGCCGGCGGCAGGCGCAATCAGCGACAGCTAATTCCGGGCCCTCCGGCGTATCCAGCCGACATCAGCGCCATTCACCTCCTCCAGCAGGTGCTGCAGAGAATGCCTCCCTCACTTCCCGGACCGCGAAAGAAGGGGCACAGGCAGCAATTCCAGGCTCGTCTTCACCGTCGGGTCTATGCGGTGAACGGGGGGGGGCCCTCCGCAATCCCGACCAGTCCTGACGGGCATATGCAACGGCAGCCTCTGCAGGTTCCGGTGGTCAGGGCCCGCCGCCTCGTGGCACGCCGCGGTGTTTCCTGCCGCCGGCAGTCCGATCCCAGCGTCTCTAAGGTTCCAGCGTCTCACCCGAGGGAGAATGACTCCGACTGGTACTTGGGCGCCTTTGCTCGGATCGCCACCAACTTTGGAACGAGTCTGGGGCACAGCTAGACGTGCGGAAAAATCGAAGTTTGGGATCGTTTATCATCCAGTAAGGTAGGATAACTTTAGGATATCTGCTCCAGGGAACAGGAGCCTCGCTGTTAGGCGGCCATTCTGTTTGCGCGCCCTCTAGCGCCCCCCGAGCCGACAGAAACTTTGAGTGAGATGCCAGGTAGTGTAAGAGGTGTTTGAGGATCACTCGATTCAGATGCCTGGTTCTGGATCACCTCGAGGTCATCTTAAAACTTTATGCAAAAAATGAGCTGTTCCTTCATGAAGCCTCATTGTCCAAGGCTTCTCCAAATTTTAGTGCAAGTGCTGCCCAGAGGTGCGATCTTACAGATGGGAAGATGCTAAAGACCAGTGGAGTGCCGTGAAAGTTCTTATTCTGTTAATGATTCTTTCAGCTTGTGAAATCAGATGATTGATCCCCTCGAGCACTATCATGGCACTAGAAGGGATCTGCCCTATCCCAGGTTGTAAATATAAAAGCTTGCATGCACATGAAGCACCCTTGCATCACCCAAACCTTTAGTTTTGCTAGTAGGTGTAATTGTCTTCACTGAGGCGTGGACCCTCTATTAAAACTGGCCTCTGTTAAAATAGCATACCTGACCTTCTTTTTTGACAATTAATTTATGTATGCATTGAACAGGATGCCCTGATTTAGTGCTTAAAAAAATTTAAACACATTAATTATGCTCTGATGGTAGATGGGAGAGAGACAGAGATATCCAAGTGTTGGCAGAATTGTAGAATGTGAAACCAGGAAACTTGACATCATTCATGGCTTTTGCTAAACCACATTGTGTGTTCTTAGGTAATTAATATTGCCACCCACCCCCACTTTCCTTCATCCTCACGTGAGAACAGCTTGGTATACGTTCCTTCATGATGTGCGTTGTACAAAGTCTCTCTTGTACATGTTTAATAGACTAACTATAATGTTACTCCATCTATTATAAAAATGTTTAGCGGGCATCATTTTTTTCTAAGTTTGTGTTTAAAATCTAGCTCTTCTAATATATGCCACTCAATGCAAAAATATAATCTTATATACTAAAATGAAATGTCACATTATAAATAAGGCTCCAAGTTTTCTGTTTTGACTGATTTTTTATGGATAAGTACAGACAGAAAACAATTTGTTTCCTGTCTGTATTTATTTTTAAATGCTGAAAAATACAGAAAATTGTGGTTCTTGTGAGCGACTCTCCATGCTGTCTTTCATAGATTTCAGGCCAATGGCTGAGCAGCATGGGGAGTTAAAAAACAGGATGAGATTACCTTAAATACAGGTATATGTTAACATATATTTATATATTATGCTACTATTTAACTATTTTTTTTTATTTATTTATTTATTTATTTATAGTGTTTTGTATAGCGCGAACAAGACCCGTGGGTATCAGAGCGCTTAACATAAAAGATTACAGACTTGACACTTATCACATCAATTATAACAACAAACAGTTATGAGGTAGAAGCGGTGAGGTAAAAGGGTGACTAGATAAAAGGCATTGAGAGGTGCATTGGTCTCAAATTGTGTCATAGTCATATCTTCAAGCTCGTTGAGGTAGGGTTATATAACATTATCAATATCATTGGCTATCTAGTTAGCTACTAGGAATTGCATAGGTGTAGCTTGTCATAGTAGTCATAAACATAATAAAGTGAGGTAGAGGTTATATAGTTTGAGCTGTGAGAGACAGTATATAGCTTGTCATAGTAGTCATAAACATAATAAAGTGAGGTAGAGGTTATATAGTTTGAGCTGTGAGATACAGTATATAGGCTCCCAAATATCTGAGGTAGCAGTTCAGTGTGTAGCCGAGGCTCGGACGGGAGTCTTTCATTTGTTTGATATTGAACTTCCAATTATTCATGATGAGTACCTCCTCTTTGGCGTAGATGTTCATATCAATAGTCTGTAGTTTCTCTACGTAGGGTATTTACTCATCAAGTGGCTTTTTAGTTCCCGTTTGAATGTTTTCGTATTTTGAATTTTCCTGATGTTTGGAGGGAGTGAATTCCAAATTCTGGGTGCAGCTCCGGAGAAGGCCCGATCGTAGGTCCTTTTCTTGCGGAAGAAGGCCGGTCGCA